>NC_134045.1:25225469-25540733 GCF_965140245.1 Athene noctua
CTTCAGGACAGCAAATGTTTTCTGGCAGGGATGAGGTGGCAGGGTGGATGTTTTTCTGACCAGTGTTCTGCAGAAAGATGCGTTGGAGGGTTGTCTGCAGTCCTGACACTGAGTGGTCTCTTCCTACGGTTCCTGGAATGCTAATAGGGTCCAAGAGCCACGTCCTCATCAGGTCCAACCCAAGTTGGCTGGGTGGCCTTTATGCTCAGCAAAAAATAATGGATGGTCCCGGGGTGTCCTTCAACCCAGCCTGTGGCAGGTGTCTGGCGCAGGGCAGAGGTTCTGTGGGTCGCTGCAGTAGTTTCCACGTAGGCTCCAGAAGCTTATTTTGGTCCGTATGAACCGCAGGAAAGGTTATTGGCACTTTCCCAAAATGTTGCCTTAATATAGGGCACCGTAGACTCTTGCCATTATCAGGATACCTGCACAAACAATCAGTCAGTTTGCAGATGACACCCAGTTGGGTGGGAGTGTTGATCTCTCAAGGGTAGGGAGGCTCCGCAGGGAGACCTGGCCAGGCTGGAGCCAGGGGGTGCCCTTGGGCCACAACAACCCCCAGCAGGGCTACAGGCCTGGGGAGGGGTGGCTGGAGAGCTGCCGGTCAGAGAGGGACTGGGGGGGTTAACTGACTGATAGTGAGCCAGCAGTGTGCCCAGGGGGCCAAAAGGCCAATGGCATCCTGGCTTGTGTCAGCACTGGCGTGGCCAGCAGGGACAGGGAAGGGATCTGAGCCCTGGGCTTGGCACTGGGGAGGCCGCCCCTCGCTGAGGGGGTTCAGTTTTGGGCCCCTCACCCCAAAAAGGCCATTGAATGACTCGAGCGTGGCCAGAGAAGGGCAACGGAGCTGGGGCAGGGTCTGGAGCACAGGTCTGCTGGGGAGCGGCTGGGGGCACTGGGGGGGTTCAGTCTGGAGCAGAGGAGGCTGAGGGGAGACCTCCTGGCCCTCTGCAACTCCCTGCCAGGAGGGGGCAGAGAGGGGGGATGAGTCTCTGGAGCCAAGGCCCCAGCGCCAGGCCCCGAGGGAATGGCCTCAAGCTGCCCAGGGCAGGGTCAGGCTGGCTCTGAGGAAGGATTTCTGTGCAGAAGGGGCTGTTGGGCGTTGGAATGGGCTGCCCAGGGCAGGGGAGAGTCCCCGGGATCCCTGGAGGGGTTGAAGAGTCGGGCTGAGCCAGCGCTGAGGGATCTGGTGGGGTTGGGAACGGTCAGGGGGAGGGTCATGGTGGGGCTGGAGGAGCTGCAAGGGCTTTTCCAACCCAGATGATTCTGTGATGTTTATTGGAATTTCCTTTGAAGACTCCTCCAAACCATCCCCAAACAACTATATGATCCAATACAATCCTTTTCTTTTTTTTTTTTCCTTTCATTGACCACCCTGGTTTTAGTTTCTCCTTTAAGATGAGATTTCCTACATGCACAACACGGGGGAGTCCCTGAGCAACTCCTGCCTTAACCGAAGAGCCTGGCGGGGGTTTGCTTGGCAGACGCCGGGCCTGGGGCTCACGCTGGGACCCCCACACCCTTTGTGCTAACACGTGACAGAGTCTGCCCCAAGACCTGCAGGTTTGTTGAGGCAAATGGACAGAAAGTGTTGAAGTGGTTCAGAAAAGCAGCTTTTCTGTTGCCCAGGCATAAGGGGGACAGTGCTACCAGGGATGCTGCACGCCCCAAGAACGCCTCAGGCTGTGGGTCAGCGTAGGGAGGGAGCAAAGGGGCTCCTGGCAGAGCCAGGAGGGGGATTTTGTCTGCTTTTGCAGAATCAAGCACTGCCTTAGGAGGACGTTGTGCTTAAATGAAAGACCATGGGGTAACCTGTTTATTGTCCCAGGGACGGAGGGAACAGATGTGGGTTTAGTCCCCGCTGCTGCTGCTTGCTCAGCTCTAAGGGGGAGATCTTCATTCACACCTTCTTTACTAAGGCAGCAGCCTGCAAAAATTCACGAGGGTTACCAAGCACTTTGGGATCGTTTGCTGGAAGGTGTAAATCAGGCATTTGGGGGCTGCTCGACAGCAGACACACCTGCCCTGAGGCACCCCGGCCCAGTGCAGCTCCCGGCCCTGCTCCAAGGCAACCTTAAACAGGCTTTGAACGTGCCTTCTAACTCCTCTCCTTCTCTTTCTCTTCCAGGGTTCAGCTCCCATCCTGGTAGTCATGGTGATCTTACTAAATATTGGAGTCGCCATTTTGTTTATTAACTTTTTCATCTAATTCAAGACTGTCTTGTTTGCAAAAATAACAGTTACATGTATGAATGGGGGAAAAAAAAAAAAACAAACACCAAACAACAACAACAAAAAGGGAAAAATCATAACTCGAACTGTCCTACGACAATTTCCAAGTCTTTTCACAGAAGAACAACAAACGATCGAGTCTCACTCACAGTTTGCCTTTTTTCCTGGGTAATGTTTTTTGGATTTTAGCCAAAATTCTTTGCTTGTATAACACTATGCTGTGTGGCATGGCAAAATGCTATCAACACTCTGCCCCCCCAACACTGGAAAGGATGAGAAGGAATCCCAACAAAATAAAACCTCATTTCCCTTCCCTTCACCCCCCAAAAATATATTCGTAACAACAGTAATGAACCCCAAAATGGAGACTAGATGAGGTGACCATGGGGAGAGTTTGACTGAAGGATGTACGGGTCCTGGGATGCTCCAGGCTGAGTTTCCCAGGGAAATCCACAACAGCTTTAATGATAAAGTAAATGGGAGAGAAAAGCAAAATCAGGCTTTTCTTCTTCCTCCCTTCGCAAATGGAGAAATGTTGCTGTAAGGAGGAGGAGGAGAGAAGGAGCATGGGGAAGGCGTGAACCCTGTCTAGATGTAAAAAATGGGAGATGGACAACAGGCCCCATTTTGTTATTTGTTTTTAAAACAAAGCAGCAATTGGTGTTTTGCTAAATTTCTTGGGGCAGGGGGAGAACAGGGAACAACACAAGGTGTGAGCAGCAGCCCCACCACCCTCCCGCCTTCACTCCTCCTCCCCAAGCTGTTCCCCTCCGTGGCAAGGCTGGAAAACCACCCAGTGCTACTTTTAATTCACAGCCAATTTCTCCTGGGTAAAAACGTGTACCTGGATTCCCTCAAAAAACCTGCAGGCACCTTCAGCAACATGAATTGAGCAGTTGCTGGTCATCGTGCCAGGCTCGCCAACACGCGAGGAGCAGCCTTACTGGAGCATCCCATCCCAAACACACGTGTGCACAGAGGTGCTGGGGAGCAGACTGGTGGGGAGGGACTGGGGAGAGAGGGCTCAATTCTGATCCACTTAGGATAACAATAAAACAAAATAAAGCAAAATAAGGTAAAACTCTTTTTCAAAGGCATCTGGGGAGGAGCACTGGAGCATGTCCCAGAGAGGAGGGAGAGGGTGGTGGGTTTGTCTCTTACATCTTGCTGTGGACTGTTTCAGACATCATGCTTGGGCTCTGAGCATGTAGTATTTTGCACTTTGTAATGCAGGATGTATATTCCAGCTTCCAACATGTCCCTGTATGAAAAAAAAAAAAAAAAAAAAAAAAAGAAAAAAAGAAAAAAATGAAAAACAAAAAACATCATTGGCAATGGCAGCCTCTAAGGATGTATTCTTTTCTTTTTTTTTTTTTTTCTATGTCATTTAATTTGTTTGTTTATACCATCTTTGTAATATGCCTGCCTTGATTTTCTCCCCTCCCCTGTCCCCACTGATAATATGCATACTCATTAAAGATGCCGTATCCCTGTTCTGAGCTGTTATGGTCCCAATCACGAGAGTGTGGTCTTAGCTGAATTGCTTGGAAATGGCTGACGTCCCCTGGCTTTTCAAAAATGCCTCTTTCCTCCCCTCCCCACACCATCTCTCCCCGCCGCAGAGATCGGCTCTGCCAGTGATCCACCACCACCAGGTACGGTTCCAATGGCTTGTTTGGGATTTGGTATGTCCAGGGACCAAATTCCACCCTCAGTTCTACCCACTGCAGCTCTGGTCAACAGGAGAAGGGGTGCGAGTGTGGCAGCAACCCAAGGGTGGGATGAAACCCACACAGAGATTTACTGGGGGGGGGGGGGCAGGAAGGAGGGGAAAAAAAATCTTCCTCGACATTTCACATACAGAGTTGTTGGGTACAGCCCTGACTTGTGGACTCAGCTTTGCTTTGCTTCTGTTTTAGCTGTTTCTCTGCTACCTTTTCAGCAGATTTCTTATTACACTGCACTGGATTGCTATATTTTTAACCAGAAATAAACTAAGGATTAGAGCATGTGCCAGTTAAATTCAGTTCTTTTCCTTACATGGTCTTATTCCCTCCTGTCGCAGTTTTTCTTCCTTTCCCTTTTCAGGCAGAGGGCTATGGGTGGACAGGGTAAAAGATAACTGAAAGCAGCAGACCCCAGTTAACTTTTAAATTTCATTTTCCTCAGTAAATGTCCATCGTCTTCGTACCTCTCTTTTTTTTTTTTTTCCCTTTGGTTTTTCCTTGTGGGTCCTTAATCATCTTTTTTTACTCTTGAATGGCTGCTGCATACTTGAACCAAATAACAACATATTGTGATTGCAGCCCCAGGAACTCATCCCCGTGTTTTGTAATTCTGGTTGCAACTCTTTGTAAAGACTCCTGAGGACTCTTTTTGTACGTTCAAGTGCATGACACAAAGCTTCCACCAGCAGCAGGTTAAACAGTTACATGCAAACACAGTATCTATCTATATACAAAACAGCACAAAATTGCCTCTCACCACCAATCAAAGTACTAGTGATTCCATGACCAGCTTTTTCACACTGGTGGCCAACTAGTTATCCCTGCCCTTGCCTGCATACCAGCAGTTATGTACAAACACAAAGGTAGCTCAGATTTATTATCTCTCCGTTCCACGGGATAAAATCTCAGCCAAGCTGAGGTTTGTTCAGTATAAAAGATAGCCAAAGACCAACATTAATTGGCTCCCAAACCACGTGTTTAAAAATAATTATTCCTTTATTAATCACGGGGAGCTGAGCAATTTATCTTAGTTCTGGGCTTTTCACATTTGCCCAAGGCCAGAAATATTAAGAAGTAGCCCAGAGAGAGAGGTAATTCAGTATATTTCCCTGTCTTATGAGCCTTGGATTCATGCATATCTACCTAAGGCACATGAAAATGTCTATCATCGTGGCATATAAATCTATGTAAATTGTCCATAACCTGCTGGTTTATGTCCACACTGACAGACGCACGACAACAGCTGAAGGTTTATATCTTTTTTTTTTTTTTAAGGCTGCAATAGTATTTTTATGTTCTTGCAGTGGAACAAGCAGCACCTGAAACACAAAGAGGGGCTGGGGCTCGAGGAACCAGCCCACCTCCTGCCGTCGGGGTAAAGCCATTAGAAAAAGGGCAGCTGTCCCTCCCCAGGGACACCCAGGTCCCCCCCAGCCAGACCCCAGGGGTGTGAGTGATGGGCTGGTTTGACATCACATCTTTGGGGACAACAAGGAAGGGATACAAAAAATCCTCCACCTGCTCGTGCCACGTCAGCTTCTCACCAGCCCATCTGGCGTCTGGGTTGCTTGTACCCGAGACCCAGATTCTCCGAGCACGTTGGGACTCTCCAGGGCTTGATCTTTCAGAGATACTGAGCTAATGCAGCATCTATTTACCTTGTGCAGAGGTATGAAGTGCTGCTGGAAAAAAAAAAAAAAAAAAATCCAGACTGCAACAGAAGGGGAGGGGTGAGAGGAGAAATAATGTCATATTGATGACGAAGGTCTTAATTGAAACCCAAGGACTAATTACATGTCCTGACAGGCCTTGGCAAGTTAAGGGAGGATGGAAAAGTAGGAATCTTTTAAAACCGTCATAGGGTGAGGTTGGTTCCAGAGATTTGTGCTGAAGCAGAACAGAGCAGAAGCTGGATGGGATCTCCTGCCCACGCTGCACAGCTTGCTGCACGGGGGTAAATTATTTGCACAGCGATGGGCCCTGCAGACTCTTGACAGGACGATTGGTCAACTCATCAGTCAGGTTGCTGCCCATCACTGAAGTTCACACGGCCCTTGACCAGCTCTGCAGGGAGCCCAAGGCTTGAACCATTGCTGGAGACAACCCTGAGCACAGTAAGTGCTAGATAAGGTGCCTTTGAACAACAGATCCACCAGGACTATGCTTCCCTCAGAGGCATTTCAAGCTCTTAAGTTTCTTTTACTGATCTGTTTCAACTAATACTAACCCACAGGCACTGAGCTTTGGCACTATCACCAACCTGTTCTTCCAGGGTATGGGCAATCACCTCCCCAGCAGGCCAAGAGAGGGAATTTCAACAGGCAATGAAGCCCCATGGCTACTAATCATTGCCCAAAGGTCTGAATCTCTAACTCAGACACACCATGAGCTGTCTCCCTTCGGAGGTCACGCTCCGCAGCATTAAAGAAAACTTCACTGTCTAGATGTTGAGAGCTGGCTGAGCGTTGCCCATAAAGTTTTTGTCAGATGGATGGCTTAGAAATGCTGTGGTGTGTTGCACATTCCCCTTCTGGAGGTGTCAGTGGAAGATTAAAGTTTAGAGCTACTCACATCCACGCACAGGTGTTACTTGCTCAATGACACCACTACCTAGCAGACTCACAATCCTTATTATCTGCCTGTTCCCTTTTATCCCCATTTGGGTGCCCTGTTAACAGCACTGGCAGACTAGCAAGGCTCAGGCTCTCTTCCAGCCTCGCTTGTTTTAACGTGCCAAGAACACCATCATCCAGCCCCTTACCTCCTCCGTAAGAGCAGCCGCCCCCACCCCAGCAGCAGCTGCATTTTGGTATCAGGTGTTTGGTCTTGTTGGAAGGGAGAACTCCTCCTGCAAGCAGCAGGAGCACTGCTCCCCAATCCTTTCAGTGTGGAGCATATTCTAAAGCTCTTGTTTGTCTGTGGGTTAGTGATGAAGGATGCTGCAGCTGTTGGGCCAACGGCTGTTTCCCAGCAGAAGCTGAAGCATTTGGTATGCCCCCATTCTCTCTCTCCATCCCTCAGAGACCTGCATTTGTAAGACGTGTGTCTTCAGCCTCTCTGTCCTGCTGATAGACACAACGTGCTCAGGACAGTTTAGTACCGCTTGGACCCACCCATGGTATTGCTGGAGTAAGAAAGCAGGAGCTTTGCCAAATCAAACCAGACAGTGATTGAACCCAGATTCTCTCCAAGACAAACGAGGAAGGATGAAACTGGGCCAGCATGTGCAGAGCACAAGCCTGACAAACACTCAATTTGCCAGCAGAAGAGTTTAGGACTGGGTTGTCTCCCTAAGCCACCACAGCAGGTAGGCAGCGCTGCCAGACGATCAGCAACTCAGCATGACTGAACTAAGCCTTTCTGTTAGCAAAATCCCATGAGCTGGGATGATGCTGGGAACCAGCTTTCCACCTACAAACAGCATTTACCTCTAGGTCAGCCCAATTACCCTGATTGCTCCTTGATAATCAAACACCACAACAAGGTTCATTCGCTTCCACACTCGTCACACCGCAACACACGCACTGATGGGGGGGACAAACAATCCCACACGTCACACGCTAAGCTTGACTTAGACACAAAACCACTAACTTTCTACTCTTTTGTGCAATCCCTAAAATGGGATGCACTTCAGCTGGCACTCTCCTTTATTCAGTTCTCCCCTTCCTAGCTGTGCATGTAAACATAACAGAAAAATCCAATTTCATTGTCTTACGGTGAAATTACAGCATGTGTGTGGCCCAAAGAAAAGGGATTACAAATGCCATTTTCCTCAAGGAGTGAGTAAAAAAGTTACTTTCAGTCTTCCGTTTCAGCTGAAAAAAAAAAACCCAAGAGCTTGATTGTTTCCAGATATAATAAACAACTGAGGTCTCTTTCTCCTGTGTACAAGGGTTTACATGTTCGTCCCTTTACAACAAGATGGGCAATAGCAATGGTCTGATGGATGCCAAAGGAATAATTGAATTTTATCTGGGTGTTCATACATTAAAAAAGGGTTGTGCTGTTCTTTGTGCATGTGAGATAAGAGTAACTACTCTTATGACAGACTGCTGGAGTTCCTTGGTTCCACGTTTTCTACCAAGCTCTAGCCTTGGCCCTTCTCTTGGGTATTTTAGACAAGCCACTTCACCGATGTGTCTGCCTGCAAAATACCTGCCTTCCTCTTTAAGGTACTTTTGGACCCAATACAAGAAAAACAACCAGGTATCTGATCCAGCAACCCTGAAGAGGCTTCAGGGGGCTTTCAGCCAGTGCTCAGAGGAGCGAGGTACCGTTACAGTTTGGTATCAAAGTATTCTAAAGACCGCGGCAAAACCCATCACATTCTGACCTCCTCTGTCGGCGCTTCATGTAGTAGTAACAATCGGTCATCCCTGCTTAGGTGAGAAGTTTTACCTTTTCTCAGAGGTTTCATTTGCTCAACCAACACGTGACAGCTTCCAAGGCTTCCGCAGTCAGACCAGGAAGAGATGGGCCAGGCTGATCCAGGCAAGGCTCAAGGGAGTGCTGCGTTTGTCTTGTTCATTCTGCCGAGCAGAGGCTGCAGACGCACCAGAATTAATTTCTGTCTCAAGTCCAATGGCTGCAAATGCTCTAGTGGGAACGGACGCTGTGTGGGCTTCAGTCCCCAAGCAGGCTGTTCCAATTACAGTGTGACAGCCTCGTTTGCTCAGAGCTGACAACTAAGCCTCAATTTTCAGGCCAGGACAGTTTGCCATGGCAGCATTTTCTCATCATACAACCTAAGGATGGCCACCAGAGCCTCCTGAACCCAGCCGTATGGCCAACCACAGCCTGTGCTGGCTCATCCAAAACCCCAGCTCTGGGAGGACCTGAATTAAGCTCACAGCAGGGCAACAACAGCCTTGGGAAGTCAACATCTCCCCTGCAACCCCCTCCCAGAGCCTCCTCTCGCGCAGCTCCACGAGGCAGGCAGTGTGCTCCCCACGGGAGGCCACACGAACACGCCGCCGTGCCGCTCGCAGGAGCGGGACAGTTGGCCCATCTTAACTCACAGGTTCCTTGGAAGCGTGTCTCTTCCAGTCTATGCCTTCTCCAGTCAGGCTTAGCTTGGCACAGAGCACAACTAGGACTACGTTCCAGAGCCCTTGAGAAAAAGATGAAAGGAAAAACCTCAGATTATCATTGCACACACTCCAGCTCATCCGAGGCATCTTAGTTCCCTCATCCGACAGTCTCTCTACCAGAGAAGGGGGGGGAAGAATCTTTTCCTGCGGCTGCAGCAGCACTGTACAAAACTATCCTTCATCCTTGGCACTGCTGCAACCCAGCTTCAGCTCAGGGAAAAAAAATTCTTTCAGGGTGTGTATCTGTGTTTGAAAAGGCAAAAAAAATCTGGCAAAACGTGTGTTTTGCCCTGTCTGGTTGGGCCTTTGGAATGGAGTCCTGTGCACAAATGCTGTGATTTGAAAACCACTATTTTTCAAGCAAAGATAAATAAACAGACATAATAATAATTAAAACAAAATCTGCAAATGCAACTCTGCGGCAGATTCCCCAAAACTTTGCACAGAAAGCCATAGATGTCATAAACACACAAAGGATCAAAAGTCAGCGAGACTAAGATACTGTAAAGTAACCCAAGTGCCAGGACAACAGGGCAAGTGATGATGTTAGCCAGGCAAGAACTATGAGTTCCTTCCTAAGTTTGTTTCCACCTCTCACCTGTTATTTTGCATGGAAGGTACCTCCCTATCAAACATTTTTTTATAAATCCCATTGGCAGCCTGCTCTACTTAACCTTTGTTACATTCTAATTAGCCTTGCAGAGCCTAGCACTACTCTCCTGAGAGCTGGTTCCCTGGTGATGCCCCTGCCAAAACAATACCCACAGCACCCTGGATTTCTCTGCAGAAGGACAGCCAGTGCCTTCTGGTGTCAACTCAAGTCACCACTTGTTCACTTGCATCCCATCTGTTGTCTCCATGGACCACAGCACTGCTCTGCTGGAAAGCCACGCCTTGAAGTGAGGGGCTGAGTCAGGAAGCAGGGGTAAAATTTTAAAAAAAATAAATCCTTTTTGAGACCATCAGCCTACTCTCTCCTGCCCTCAACATGTCGTTAGGTCTCAAGATAGGACATTTCACTGGTCACAAAGTGCATTTGTAGGACAACTGCTTTCTCGGCCAGTGTGAGAAACTGAACTAGGATGTTCCACAAGCAAAGGCAAAACCTGCTACAGCTGACATTAAAAAGGAGACTTCTACTGTTGTATGCATCAGGGGTTACAGATAAGGGGTGAAAGGATTCCCAGGATTCTCCAAGCAGTGCAGGCACATCTCAGGGTTGCTGGTGCATATTACAACCACTACCTGCATTATCTCACAGCACAAACAGCGATCCTTCTTCCACAGCAGGAGAAAAAGAAGGTGAAAAGCTAGGATGGGATTAATTGAGAAAACCAAGATGATGTAACCAAGTACATTTATTGTAGAAACCCCTGGACACATGTTCTGGCCCCAATCAGTGTAGGGAATTTGGGACCAGTGAACCATTGTGATGTGCAGTTTGTCTTGACAGACTCAAAACAACTTTTGGACAACAACATGACAATATTGTATGTGTCAGCCTCAGCAGGACAAGTACTTGGACAGCAATCTTGTTCCTCAAGACCCTCCCACAACCTGCAGGGGAATAACAGCATATCCAGAGCATTAATCAAGTAGGCGTATCGAGACCGGTCAGCCCAGAGGCACTCACAGAGCAGGGCACTGTGCCTTCCGGGCACACCGACTGCCTGGCACATCAGGCTGAGCTCACTGGGGCAAACCACTGCTCCCAGCATGTTTCTTCACTCACGGAACGCTCTCAAAAACATCTAGACTGAATCTTCATAGAAAGTCTTTGCCATGGCATGGGCTACTTTTACCACCTTCTTCTCCTTGGCATCCGGGCCCATGTTGGTGCGGGCTAGTTTAATCCAATACTGCTCTGTCCTGGAGAGATAGTCTGTGTGCTTCTCATCGGGCTGAACGGATGGGTGTTGCTCCTCTCCTACCACACAATGGGAGGAAGATAGAAAGAGAGGTCACCAACAGCTAATGAAGGCAATCTGCTCTTCTGTGCGTCAACCTGGCCAAGACTACACTTCACATGTGTTTAAATGCAACAGCCTAAAAACGTATCAGTAACCAATGAAATTTCTCTTCCCTACCCCGAGTGCTGTGAAAACTTTGCTTTTGTTGGAAAAACTCACCTGGATGCCACTGAGGCCTTCCAGGCTGGCAGTGCAACCAGTAGGTATTGTACTAAAACCTGCTTTATATTAGTATGAAAACATTCATCTTAATCATTACCTCCCTCATCTTCACTCTCTTCTTCAGAGCTCTCCTCTTCCTCTTCCCCTCCCTCTGCACCTTCTATATCATCATCCTCTTCATCTGACTCGGACTCCTCCAGCCATTCTTGTGCTTCTTTGATGAGAAAGAAAACAAAATAAATAAATAGCAAGCTGTTTCCCACTCCTGCACCCAGAACTGTCAGGGAGGATGCCAGGGTGACTGCTTTATTTGTTGCCCTTGCAGATCTACCCACTGTGCAGGGTCTGGCTCTGATCAGCAGTGGGAAAAGATGAAATAGTCAGGAAGAAGCAAACAGCGCGGAACAGAAGAAAAGCTGCTTCGTGCTGATGCTGACAAAAGTCAACTCTCCTCCCTAGCACTTCACAGCTCATGACCATGAGCAAGACTCCCTCCTTCCTGCCCTTCGCCCGTGATGCACAGGCAGGCTGTGAGCTCCCAGGGCAGGGACACCTTCTTTTAATGTGTCTCTGGAGCACCGAGCACACGACTTGGGCTGAATCACTTGCCCGTTACCATAAGAGATATGCTGCTCTCAGATAGACCCACAGTTTCTTTCAGTAACAAGTAGAAAATCCATCAAATCCATCTTCATTGAGGTCTCACAGGTAATGCTTTCTGCAACACTACTGAACACTTGTGTCATGACCATGTAGTCAGGAATTGAGGGAACTGACTTCTACGCTTGCCACATCCCCTGAGCAAAGCTTTCCAGCTTGGGAACAGCCCAGCAGGGTATTCAGAGTATGCAGCAAACACACAACACATTTAAGGTACAGAGAGATTACTCTAGCTAATGCCCACATGCTTTGCAGTACCCAAGCCCCTCACTGCCTTGAGGTGGTGAGGACAGGCAAGAGCACCCATCCCTGTCCTCTGCTGAGTGGACAAGCATGGCACAGCAGGACTTCCCAGGTCAGAACTTGCCGTCACTGAACAAAGATGCCCTGTTCACACATCTTGGTTTTCAAAGCAGATAGACCAGAGCTCACTCTCTGCAGTGACCACAAAGCTCTGGACCAGACAGGTTTCTGCAGCAATGGTGACCATAAGACACTGCACAGCACGTACTCCCAAACTTTTGCTTGTCCAGGAAAAAACACTATTCAAAAGCTCATCACCACCCCTTGAGAAAGCTCCATAGTTGGGTTTTTTTCCCCTGATCTTGCTACACTAAAGGCAGAGAGAGAGATCCCACCATCAGTGCTTACTTGGATCCATCTCCACTAGCACCTTCCATTCCTCCATCTTGTGCAGGTCGATGCTGTAGAGGTCACTGAGGGTGAACTGGCGATCACCCACCTCAAACATTCCCCCATACACATAGAGAATCCCATGCTTCACTGTCAACATGGCATTCGAACGTGGGCACGGCTCCACTTGCTGGCTCAAGGCTCCATCTTCCTCATCCTCCTCCGATTCAGACCTCTCCTTTTCTTCTGCAGCTCCAGAGATCACCTGCTTGATCGTCATGACAGTCCCATCTTCTGCAACCACCTCTTTGACTATCTCCACCGGGCCTTGTGGAGGTTGCTTCTCCATCTCCTCATCTCCTGCACCCTCCGCCTCAGCTTGTCTGCCACGTCTTCGCTTCCTCTTCTCCGATTTTGGTCCCTGTTAGCAGGAACAAGGAGCAGAAGGAGACTGCACGTGAATTGTGTGCATCTAATAGCATGTACAGCAGTTAATACAAATACTATGGATGCTGCTGGGAGGGAGGAGGGAGAATTCAATTCTTTTTCACTACATTTTAAGTCTCAAGTGATAGGTGCAACCTCCCACTCAGCATGAAGTTCTACCAGCCATAAACCAAGGAACAGTAAAACTCCTGGAGAACCCATGGCGTGGAGTTGCTTCCTCTATTAATGGCAACGTGTGCTGAAGAGACAGAAAACAGCTCTTCTGCTATCTTGCAGGTGGCATGCAGACACACACACAGAGTCCACTCATCTGTGACAGGAGCAAGAGAAAATAACCCACCATTTTATGAAATCAAAACAATTGCTGGGTGCTAAATTACAGTGCATTACCAGGAAGTGCTCCAGGTCTTCGAAGTACTGTATGAAAGGACTGGAAAACAGTCAGCTAGGAAGGCAGAAGCAAACATCTGAGTGCATGTTTGCCTGCTATTACGTGGTTGACTTCTATTTTTTTGAGAACAAAGCCAGAAACAGCAGGGGTGGAAAGAAGGAAGTTCAACCAGGTCATTTGCACCTCACTTCCCCCTCGAGAGTGGTTCAGACAAAATCAAAGATCTGAGCTGAGGGCCACATTTCTGAAGTTCTTATGAGCCAAGGTTAATATTTCATCTCTTCTAGTAGCTCATCAACACTGGGGAAAGAGGGAGGTTTTTTGATCCCAACGCAACACAAGATCTTTTCACAGTAGTTTTTACTGAACTATCTCATATCTGACTTACACGTCTGACCTGGAGCCAGCCTCCAGGAAAACACCATAACTATGTTTTTCTGTTGCTTTGTTTCATTTTGCATTACACAACAACGGGGCGCATGCAGCCTGAATCCTGGAGGAGGGGGATTACCTCTTCAACCACCCTCGCCTCGTGCCCAACCATCAGGCCTCTCAGGGTTCCTCTCTCCCCAGAAGGGTGACAAGTCTGTATCGTGCTGCAGAAGCGGGGCACAAGGAGCTACGTGGCAGGGAAGGAGAGGGGCAGCATAAAGTCAGAGAATTCAGGTGGTCTGGTAGCAAAAACCTGCTGGTTGCACATCCCCAGCTTCATTCCTACAGCTCCTCACCCTCTTCGCAATCACAGCGGGTCACAGATCAAAGCAGCAGCCACACCTGGTGGCTCAGCTTCTGAGCACCCCGAGTTTGCTCCACACTGTGAGAGAGCTGCACGAGGCCAAAAAAAGGCCCAAAGAACATGCGTCAGCTGATCAAGGAGAACGAACCGAATATATCCAAGTTATTTTTAAAACAAAACCTTTAGCTGTCCAGGAAACCAGCGGTTTTTCCCGATGTCGTAGAAATAAATATCGTTGAAGAAGTCCCCTTCGATGCTCTCTTCCTCTTCCTCATCATGCACACCCCCGAACAGAAGGGACCGGTTATTGGGACCGACTGCCACGGAGAAGCCAGACCTGGGAGTGGGTTTCACACCAGATGGGTTGAGCCGACTCCATGCCCACTTGTCTGGTAATGGATAAAAGCAAACATGAGCATCAGTATAGAAGAATCCTGATAATTTTCTTATCTTCCAAGGCCCTTCAGTACTCCAGCAGGTACAAAATGACCCATTTTGCACATTCTCAGAACAGTGTACCTTCAACAACAAGGTTCATCAGAACCACTTGCATTTCCACCTCAATCACGCAGCTAATTATGGTTGGACCAGATGATCTTTAGGATCTTTTCCAAGCTAGATGATTCTGTGATTCTGTAATCTGCACATCCCTTCTACCCTTAGAAAGCTGTTGTGTCTTCAATAAAGGCAAATGCCAAGAGCTATCTCCAGGGTGCACTTTCTGGGGCAAGGAGCCTCTTGAAGGTGTTTACACCTTTACAGGAGGGTGGAATTCCAACAAGGACTGATTATATATAGCCTTCGAGTACAAGGAAACACCCCTCAGCTATCCCATGGAGCTCATCCTACACCAATTTCTCCACGGACCCTTCTACTACAGTACCCTTATCTGCCACCTTGCACCACTGCCTTAACCCCAGGAACAGGTTCACTGTAAGGAGACCCAACCACACTTTAAAAAAGGGCTCAGCAGCGGAATCACCTTGTGCTCTAAACTCTCTACTTTTTCCCCAATTCTTTCTACTCTGGATTTAGAGCAAATCCCTAACATGCAGGCTGGGAGAAGCATTATGCACTGGCTAGGCACTGTGTTTCTGAAGGAACCACAATTTCATCAAGATAACCTATGAACAGGACATAAAGCAAGCAGGGTCTGGAATACAGACAATGTATGTGACCAACCCTCCTTCCCCAAATCCCACTTTAAGATGGTCAGGTTTAAAGAAATCCATCACAATTTTAACATTTTAGAAATTTAGTTTGAAGAAGATTGTCCCATTCCCCAAGCCAAGGACAAAATACACTCTCTCCTAAAGTGATGGAATTCTTATTTCTGGGGACATTTACAGATAAACCAACCAACCAACCATCTTGATAACATCCCTGCACTAGGTAATCTAATGAGATCACACCTTAAATTAAGAGTCTGTAAGTGAGACACCACTACCAAAGAGAGTTTATCAAAACAGGAATTTCCATTGTGGAGAATCCTGAAATCCTAAAGACTTTCTGTTGTGAAACAGAAGAGCAGTGATCAAAATGTCCCAGGGAACAGAAATTTCAAAATGTTGTTTTAATTCCCTCCCACATACAAACCAAAAAATCCCTGAAATATCTTTTTTTGTAGTTTTTTTCTGAAGCTGCCTGTGCAGGCCAGAGCTTCTCACATAGTTATGCAAGGAGCCTGAAGACCCTCAACTCCATCTCAGACTATTGCAGGACCAACTGGGAGGTGTCAACATAGATGATCCCATGAGTTAGAAGGGGTTCTAACAAAAAGCACACCCCAACCTTCCTCCAGAGCTCTGCCAGTTTCTCAGCCAGCTCCAATCCTCCCAGTATTTCACCATGTCAGAGCTACCATTTACATTTGCTCTGAAATCAAGTCACCTGGAGCTGACTCCTTACAGCCTTTGGGTACCCAGAAAGCTTTGCTCAGCAAAGCACACACAGCCTCACCTTTTCAGGCTGTAAAATGGGACTGCAAGAAGGGGACAGAACTGTTGTGCAGTGTAGAGTCTGCTGCAGCAACAAGCACCTACTTCCCAGTTCCCTTTGCAGAGCACAGCAGTGAGGAATTCTGCCTGTTTGTGTGATGGCTTGTCTTCCTTTTCCAGCACAAATAAAAAAAGAACATAATTCCTCAAATATCCCCCTGAAACTGCTGTTTCCTTCACCCTAGCCCCTTTCTTTTTAAGCTAGAGTCACAGTACACAAATGCACTTAGCTACCCCTGGGAAGAAGAAATATTTAAATCAACTCATCTGCTGTGTTTAGCCCAAGAGCAAACACTGGGGCATAGTGCTTTTCACTAAAAGGGATATTTTGGTCTAAAGTTGGGGTTTTTCGGTCTGTTATTCAAAGGAAGAGACAGGATTTGCATTCACAGGCCTGCAGCATCACTTCCAGCACAGCCCTCCTAGCTGCAGCAGTAGCTTACCTTCCTCCTTGCCTGCCCCTTCGGTCTTCAGCAGGAACATATCTGTATGCAGGGTGCCTTTGTCAACATCTTTCTTAATTCTCTGCAGAGAAGGGGAAGACAGAGATGCTCAGTGAAACAGTTTCAGTGGCCCAAAACACAGGAGGTCCAATTTTTCAAGACCAAGAACGTCACCTGTGACAGAATGGTGGTATGTGCCCTTCTGAACTCACCACGCCACACATCAGCCTGAATCTCTACATTCCTGTGCTGAAAACACAAACACTGCCACTGGGCAAGGAGAAGCCACACAGGTAGTCACGCTGCGGCTCTGGAGCATCAGCCAGCTCACAAATGTTGTGTTCAAACCAGGGCCGCTCCCTGGGAAGAGCCACAACCAAGTTCTGCCTGTGACAACCAGGCAGGGCTCTCCAGGCTGAACACAGGTCCTGGGACTCGTGGCTGTGTGAAGACTGCAGGACGCAGCTTAAGAGTAGGAATTTTGGCACCCAGAGAGAGAAACAAATTGTCATAAGGGATTCAAACTGATTGTTTTGTGGAAGGAAGGAAGGACGGAAGGAAGGACAGCAACAAGGAAACAGAAGAACCAAAGTCTTGCCTTTTACTCTGCCACAGACAGTATCAGCTGCTCTCAAGGGACTAATTTAACATCTGTGGCTCTGCTTCTCTAGCTCTGAAAGAGAGCAGATACCCACTCCACCAACGTGGCACACAACAACTTTCCATAGGGCTTGCAAGGCCCTCTGGGACCCTGCCCTTGAATGCTGAGCAGAAGCTCAGAGCGTCTGTGCTGTACCATTTGCAAGGCCCGAGTTTAAATACAGATCTGTGACTAGCACGCAGACTTTCAGTCCCTGCCACCCCCCCATCTCCATCCCACCACAGGAGAAGCAGAGGTGACAGCGCGCTCTCTGCGCTGACTGCAGCTGTCATTTTTAGCATTTGGGGCCCCACAGAGCCTTGAGCAACAGGTTTTTTTTTCTCCTAAACAGAAACAGAAGCCCCACTTCCACCCCTAATAAAGGCAACAGCAAGATACCAGGATCAAGCCTCAGTTGAGGCAATTAAATGCATCATTTTAAAGGGGATTTTCCCTTGCTCCTTTCATTGCAAGCCCCTGTACTCCAGTGCTCATAGCAACATGCAGCATTTGAAACCAGCAGTATGCAACACCACTGTAGGAGGTCTTATAATAATGTCATTATCCACCCATCCTTCATGCAGATCTCCTGCTTCCTTGTAATTCCCTTCCTCCTGGGGGCAATGGCATTGCTACGCTGTGCAACTGCTTCCAGGATGCAGATGGTGGATCCCAGCTGGGAGGGTTGGGTCCAGTCCTCAGGAAGACGAGCAGGACTTGGGTGCACCTGAGAGCACAACAGCACGGTGCTGTCTTGTTCTGTTCTTGCTGGCTTGTCCTGTTCTTGCTGCACATCTGTACCCAACCCTGTGCCTTGCACTCGCCAGGTTTTGTTACTGCAGAGTTTGTTGTGATGTTACTGTACAGCCCGGGATTCAATTCTTGGAAAGGCAGAGAGGAAAGTGTGTTTGAGGCACTGCACAACAACGCTGTAACTTGGATGATGCGAGAAGCCCCAGGGAAGGGCGATAGTGAAGTGCCAGAGGAAACAGGAGAAATCTGCTCACAATGCAGCAAAAAGGAAGCTTCAGTTATCTTAAGGACCAGGGTCTGCCTGCGGGGCTGTCTTGGGAAATCTGTTAGTTTGGGGCTCTGGCTCGGGTGTCTTTTTGTTCCCCACATGCGCCTAAGCGTGCCCATTAGCAAACTGAAAGACACACACTGGAGAGATCCTCTTTGTGCAGCCACTTCAATGAAGTCAACAACTGCACTGTTCCACCTACTGTCCTCGAGCGATGGAACATCAGGCACACAAGGGACAGGAAGCCTGCAGGAACAAGCAGCAGTGACAGTTCTATTTTCTGAATATGAGGTTATACAGCGATGACTCCTTCAGCCACCGCCACTTTTCCAGCATGTGCAAAACAAGCGAGACAAATTTTTGCATTGGTGAGTAGTTCTGAGGCCCAGCTAGAGGAGCTCTGGTGTTTGGAGGGGCTGGGAGCTGGGAGTTTGAAGGGATCCTAGAGAGAGCGAGCTGTCAGGGCAGGAAGGGAAACACTTCTAGGAAAGGTGCTGTTAAGTACCAAGTACACCAACTCACAGCCTGGCAGTGCACGTATTGTGGCATCCACAGCAGCAGCTCTCAAGTTCAAAGGGCTCTGAGTCACTGTGCGGAGCAAGTGCCATCCTCTGGCCATGTCACACTTCGCTGGCTCTGTCACACAGGTCTAGAGCAGCAGAAGTCACCAACAGAGCTGCAGGCTGCGAGAAGGTGAGATAGAGCAGCCTTTTCAGTCTGTCCCTCACCTTAATCAAACACCTCTCCAAGCCTTACCTCAGGGATGGATGGGCAGAGGGGAGGGAGGGAGGGAGGGAGGGAGGGAGGGAGGGAGGGAGGGAGGGAGGGGCAGGAGCCTTCACACCTTACAGCACTGAAGTGCACCCCAGTGCTGCGGAGTGCCTGTCTGCTAACGAGAAGGGAAATGGTGGTTGTTTCCTCCTCAGTCCCAGGCAGGCTGCAGTTTGTCCTTAAATGCTAGACAGAGCACACATTCCCATGTGCAGGGGACACACAGGCTGAAGTGTGCAGGAGCACAGTAAGATCTCTGAGCACTGTCTGCACAAAAGAAGGGGAAATATCAAATACTGAAAGAGCAGTTGGCTTCACTATTGTACAAGCTGCATAGAATAACTGCATTATTTTCCTCCTGAAAACCACATGGCTCCCTGTAGTAAACACGCTGCGTATGCAACATGACAAAGCTTCCTGGGCTGAGAAAACCCCAATGAGGTAGAGTGGGAGTTAGTTATTTGTTGTCAAAGAGATGCCTGTTTTCCCCAACTCATGCTGGCTCAAAAGCAGACACTTCACCAGCTACCAGTACAGCGCTACTAGAGAGATCAATCCCCTCACACCCAGGACACCCACTTGCCCTGAGCAAATTGATCCCTCAGTCACAAAAGGTTCCTGTTCCCCCCACTGTCCTTCTTGCCTTGAAGTTCCAGGTGTCTGCTTTCAAGCACAAAACTGCCTTGGATATCCACAGCCTATTGTCTGCACATACATGTACACTAGAGAGTTACAACAGCTTTACAGGCTTTAGCTAAAAAAAAACCTCAAGCTCCACAGCCAGACAGCAAGGTTCAAAGAGCAAGGAAACTGAGGCACGGACAGCTGTTCTTGAGAAAGGGAATCGGGATTCCCCGTGTATAACATGCTAAACACATCTGATAAAAAAGATCAACGGTGGCAAAATACATCTAATTAACAGAAGCCCTTAGCAGGCAGAACTGCAGAGGGAACCAGTCCCACCAGACAGTGCAATTCAGGCAAACTCTTCAGCCCAGCCACAAGCAATCTTCCAGCAGAATCCAATTCGGCTTTGCAAAGCTTGCCACTTAAAAAAAAACCCACCCCAAAACCGAAAAAAAAAAACCCTCCACACACTAGTTGTCTTTGGCATCCAAAAGCCTTGCACACGTTTAATGCCAGCCCTCCCATGGCTTGTAGGCTGCTCGCACCTGCAAGGTAGAGCAGCGTTCTCGTCCAACACCTCCCGGCTGCATTCGCTGTGCCAGTGCGCTCACGTTGCCTAGCAATGGAGAGGTCTCATTGCTTTACACAGCCAAAAATGCAGCTCGCTGCAGCAAGGCCCATCCCCAGCCTGAGAAATGGGTGAGGACATCTTTAAGATCAGCAGGAGAGCAAGTCTGAGCTCCTTGCAGGATTTTGAGGTATGTTTTAGACGGAGCTGACACCACCCACAACATCTCCTTCTGTAAGGGATCGTAGAAGTTGCTTTTATCATTTCTAAGGCTGAAACAGATGAACACAGGGACACCAGCGTGCTAAGAACCGTGGATTTTAAATTATCAGCCACTCTCTTGTCAATCTGCACACCAACATCTCAAGTTAGCTGCACTCAGGGGCGTAAAGGTCCTTTTTCACAACCTGCATCCTGGTTATTCACCACTTGGTCAGCAAAATTAGTGGCTGGCACAGGCAAAGGTATGTCTGAGTACCAAGGTTCTTGTCCTGGCTCTGTATATAAGTACTGGAGGGCTTTAGGCGAGTCACTTCATCTTTTCTGCCTCTTTCCCCAGCTGTGAAAGAGACTTTCTTATTGAGGACACGAGGGGAATTCAGCAACATGACCTGGACCAACAGACATCACTGAAAACTGACCCTCCAGGCTCAGTTCTGCCTGCAAATCCAGAAAAATCAAAGCAGGGACTAAATCCCTCTCTGCTTCTGCCTTCCCAGCTAACAACGCCCGCTGACCAGGCTCAGGCTGATGGACACACTGGTTCGGGGAACAGCCCTGGCTGCAAGCCCACAGTGTTGCTTGGGCTTTAGAGATCCCCAACAGCTGGCTGGCTACAGAGATGCCTCCAATTCCACCCATAAACATGAATCTCCTGGGCTTACCTCCCTTTTTGCCCTAGGCAACGTGCATTACACCACACCACAGCTATTCTGGTACTGTACTTCAAAGCAGATTTACAAGGGCTAAGGGAACCAGAGGATATAATGCATCAGAACTGCCCAGGGCAGGGAAGCAGCTTCACCACATCACCACTTTCCTCCAGTACTGTGACAGCCATGCCGTGCCGGTACTAAAACAGAGGAGCTATTATGATTTCCACTCCTCTTCCCTCCAAACCAATTCACACCCCATACATGCTTGGTAGCAGCTCTGGCCTCAGGAGGCCCACACACAAATCTGCACCTTTCTTACAGCACACGTGCGACTTCATCCTGCCTCTTATTATAAGAGAAGTTTCTCTATGACTTGGTAAATGCTGCTTTGCTTGGACACTTGCCTGGTTTCATATGCAAAAATGTCTTCATATGCCCAAAAATGTCTTCATAGCACTCCTGAATGTAGCATCTGTGCCTCTAATTGGAGGCAGGTCTTCTCCTGTGCCTGCCCAGCTCCAATTGTTTCCTCCACTGTCTACCTCTTATTTCTCCCAAGAGTGCCCCAGCCACTGACTGAGGGGTGGAGTACACAAGCCAAACACACTTTCTTCACTTCGAAGTAAACACAGAGAGACTCAGCTCAATCAGCTATAAGCAAAGATAAAAATGAGAATTAAATAGCCACACATTAACAAAGCTGTGTTTCTCCTAGAGGGGCTAAATCTTGCTGAATTAAATTTTCAGGAGCATGCTAAAGGTTTGTTGCCTTCACATCTCAGGAAAGCTGCAGAGAAAATTGTGTTCAGTGCTTTGGTCAGTCTGTAGCTTGGCTGCACCATTCCTGCCTGAAAGGTCACTTGTGCCACAATACACAAGCAAGGTCTCTGTTTGGAATGGCACATCAGAGAGAAGCAGACTTACCTCTCTTTATTACAAAGGAAGGAGATTTCATAAGAGGAGCGGTTGTTTTAATCTAAACTGCTCTCCAAGCTGGAGAGGAACAGTGCCCAGCTCTTATCCTTGCTCAGTGCCCTGAATAAAGGCTGAGAGCAGCTTTGCATTCCCCCATCCCTTCCACTTCATTTTTATTAGCTCAAAACAACCCAGGGCAGTGCAACAGAGCCCACCCTCATAAAGTGGAATAGAACCAACTGCAAACATGTGTCAACTTTTTTATTTCCATGGGACTCAGTGTGCACTTGAAACCCAGCTGCTTTCAGCAGCCATGAGAGATCCACATCTAGCATAGCATGCAGGCTCCTGCTTCCTTCCCACCCTCAAGAGTGAGGAAACAGGACAGAGAAAGGAAGAGGACAAAGCTCTTTCGGGTAGAAAATGCCTCTGCATTGTTACTGCTATTTAATCAAATGCACATCTGATGAGATAGAGCCCTAAGCGCAGGCCGTGAGGAGGCACAAATGCTTCTAAATATATAGACTGACTATCTTCTCTCCCCTTTCCCTGCTTTTCTTCTTTGTTCATTTATTCACATCAGAACAACGCGTCCTCCTCCCCCAGCGACACTGCTGGAAGCGATGCCTTTCCACTGAGACAGTAGCAGCAGGATCCGGGTCTTCTGTCTGCATTCGCAACATTAAAAGCTTTTGCAGGAGCCTTTTGCTCAATGAAATATTTACTTCCTCCCACCCAGCATGGAGACAGGGATACTTGGTCAATGAGGACATATGGTCTGAAGGGCTATCCAGTATAAATTACCATGAATAACAAAGCAAGAAGCAGAGCAGAGGAAGCCTGGTGCTCATCAAAAGTCTTCTTTGGCTTATTGAGTTTGCTCACTAGTGCTGCTCCCTTAACCCTTTCACTGATGCAAGAAAATACAAGTCTCCTGGCAGCTGCTGCTTTTTAACGCGGCAGTGCTGGAACACCAACGAGGACTACCTGAGAATGCTTTATGTTGGCAGTAACCAGCACCATGGCTAAAAAACCCATCCTTTCTCCCAGTTGCTTATTCCTATCTCTCCGCTATCACCTCTTTATACTGGATTAGATTAGCAGGGACAATACAAAATCCATTTTCACCAAGATCAGCTCCTTGATCAGCACCCAAGTGCATGAAGAAAGGCACAATCAGGCCTCTTTTGGGAAAAGTACTGGTTGACAGCAGCCTGAACCATCCTGTGTACAAAGAATCCAAAGGCACAACTACACATTCACTCCAAGCTGGCACACCCACAGGCTGACAGGCACCACGTTACCAGTGGTTTCTGGGCATCTGGCACCTGCCTGACATGCAGAAACACTGTCAGTCAGAGCAGCGGGCAGTTATGTGATGAGATCACCCAATCTTCCACCGGAGACAAGGCTTGCAAAACCAAGCAGAGGGAAGTAGCGGCACAGAGATCTCAATTTTGCCTTCCCAAACTCTAAGCCCACTGCCCTCTCCAAGCAGACAAAACACAGAACTCCACAGTCAACACAGGTCCAGTTCGTGGCATCGGCACCACTTAAGACAAATGGAGTTTGTCACACTTTTAGTTTTCACTTTAGCCCCTTAGTTTTTTTCCCTATCAACTATTCTGTTTAGTGTCCAGGAAATACTGCACTGGCCTATCACAACATCTCTCCTACCTGTTTGGAGTAGCCTCCATAGATGATTATGTTGCCCTCAGGAGCGGTAGCCATTTGACAGCCAGATCTTGGAGTAGGCCCGATCCCTGATGGAGCCAGCTTGCTCCAGGTGAAGGACTCCAGGTTGAAGGCATACACATCGTTGTAATAGATGTAAT
Source organism: Athene noctua (assembly GCF_965140245.1). Classification (NCBI taxonomy): domain Eukaryota; kingdom Metazoa; phylum Chordata; class Aves; order Strigiformes; family Strigidae; genus Athene; species Athene noctua. The sequence goes on from NC_134045.1 coordinate 25,249,207, forward strand.
CTCTAGGGAGAGCAAGTCAGCACACCACAGGTTTTTGTAATGGTCACCATCTAGGACAGGCTATCACTTCAGGAACAGCACCAGGAACCTCTAAGGAGGCGCAACACCTTACTCAACTCCTTGCATTTATGGCTTTTCTCCTTCCAAAGCCGTAGCAACATACAGATTTGTTTGGGTGAAGGTTACTATTTCAGTGCAACAATTTGCATTTAACAAAGCTCCTTTAAGAAAGGCTTTTATGGTTTCTTTTTTACCTATGGCATTCCCTACTACAAGAGAGGTTTCACCAACTCTATCCAGTTAACATAATCCAAGGTAATTTAAACCAGAATACAAAAAAATCAAAAGAGACTAGAGCTACACCTGTCTAGGGGTTAGAAAAAAATATACAGATGTCCCTGTTCTCTTTCTACTAGCCAACTCACATACTACTTGTGGAAAATGCTCTGCACAGGTTAAACTCCAAGGACAGAGACAAATCTCATGTGGGCTTTGCAAGTGGCACTGTGCTCCCAGGGACCATGGTCATGCTGCTTACTGTCTCTGAGACAATAGACAGCTCAGCTCTCTTCACAGCCCCCGTAACAGTGTTAGCTGTGACCTCAAAGTATGCAGGAGCCTATTGGAGAAAATGTTTCTAGGAAGACAGGGCTCTTTGACAAGATTCAGAGGCCAGAAGTGATGTATTGAGCTTTAGCTACAAGGATAAGTAGCTACTTCAGTGATTAGCTAAGTGGTACAATGGTTTCTCAAACACTTCCAAGATTTTAAATCAAGATCCTTCTAACATAAAAGTCTAGTTCAGTAACAGTACTGCTGAGGATAATCCTTGCAATAAAGCCCAGCTTTCTGTTAGTGGTGAAACTCTGTTGTCTTTTTTACAGAGGATTTAACACCACCACCCATCCTGCAGTAACTTACCTTGCACTCTCATGGAAACCTCCGAAGATCATCAGCTGTCTTTTGCAAGCAACCATTCGATGTCCACTTCGTCCAGAGGGACCTCCTGATGCCCTAAAACACAAAGAAATTCCACTTATCGACAAAATTCCCTTTCCCGTTACTGTGTTGGTCCATTTTTATTGAAGTCACTGGCAGCTGGGGGGGTTGAGTTCAACTTCTGGTCACCTGGAATGGGAAGCTATGGGGAACTTCCTTGCCTTAACACATATGTCTGCTTTCCTCCAGAACAGTGCATGTGCTCTTCCTGTAACTCTTGGTATTTGCAACACAGGTGTTTTGCAGTAATAATTTTATTCCTAGTAATAAACCATCTAGTCTCTAACAGCACCCAAAGTCTTGAAGCCTTTTTCTGCTATGACTCAGGAGCTAATTTTTCAGAAGAGTTCAATGAATAGCAGTTAACTCCCACAACTGCAAGAAAGATATTCCAGACAGAGATGTTTTCTCCAAGTACCAAGAGCCAAGAGTCTGGCTCTGACATCCACTCTCCTTCAATGCCTTAGGAAATCACACACCCATAGCATCTCCACTCATCCACCTGCCTTTAGGATATAACACCAAACTAGTGAGAAGACTTTGTAAATGACTTATATTTCCTCAAGAACAAAGCCATAGCATCCAAACAAGTCACTGTTATTATTTTACACATTAAAAAGCAGCTATGCATCACTTTTCTGCTCTTTCAAGCCTTCCTGACCTTTCATCGAAATATGCCACTTCCATTTCCAGGAACAAGGAACAACACCCCATCTGTCACATCCAAAAGCTTCAGGCAAAGCCAGGCAGCTGGCAACAACATTCCTGAGAGGCAAAAAGATGCACCTTCCTTCATGTTTACCCACAGACTGAGCATCATACGGGAGAGAACAAAGACAACTTCAAGGAACTCTCAAAACAAAGGCAGCTTTAGGCCCAACTGCAGAGAAAACAGGGTTTTTGCTTTGTGTGTTCTCTGCCCCATGGATTAATCTATCACGTTTTTGCTCTCGCTGAGGAGTGCCCCAAAGGGCACACAGTTAGCACCACTGAACTCAGCAGGACTTCTCAAACAGGCAGCGTTAACACATGTTAAGCAGTTGCAGAATCAGAGCCTAAATAAATAAGAAACCTGCCCACTGTTGCAAACAACAGCAAAACCTAAACCCACAACCCTACTGCTACACTTTTAACTGGCAGCAGGTAGCTGTAAAGTGCGGTGATAGATTTCTGTGGAGAGAGAAAATGAGGGCCCTTATTCACCATCAAAAATGACAATCTCACACCAGTCATAATGAAAAACTCCAGGCAGAACAGCAGCGTTTGGGTAAGACTGAATTAATATTGATTGCTTGGATTTCTTATTCTAACAGAGAGTCGGGTTTTCTAGGCATTTACTGGATTTTTAAGTATCACCCTGCAGAACAGCACCTCTAGTATTAATTTCATCAAGATCTGAAATCATTATTTCTTCTTCTGTAACAAAGCTCCCATGTTATTATTCCAAAGGATGGCACCTTTTAAAATATATTTTTCCCTTAAAGGAAAGAAGGAATTAAAAATCAACATTAGCAATAAAAATAAAACCCCTGTTCTCAGAGAGTATCTTTTGCCTTGCTTCTCAAACAGGTTTCCTCCAAGTCAAAAATCAATTCTGAACAATAAAAAGTTTATTCATTGATGTGTGAGCTTTAATAAACAAGTTTCCACAAGTGTGTAGTTGACTCAAAGTCACAACCAGTCTGGGGCCTGATCTGAATTCAGAGAAGTCTCATGGGCACCAGCACTACTTGCTCTCTAGCAGAAGGGTGTTTTCTCCTTTTTTTTAGGCTAGATATACAAGAAAAGATGCTGAAACATGGTTCCAGGTGACCTCACCCTGCACAGTACCGTGCCATCTCAGCTTCCTTGGCTTTAGCCTTACATATTGCAGGAATTGGCCAGAAAGGAAAGCTCATAGCCTTTGACGTAAGGACATGCCCTCCTAAACTTGCAACAACTGTTCTTAGAAAGTATTTTTACATAGAGCTACTCCTACCGCCAAAGTCTTTTGTCCCCAGTCTCCAAACACAGCACTGGAAAAACCAAATGGCAGAGTCAAGCAGGACTGGCAGTAATGTAGAACCGTGCTGCGACTCCAGAAGGCACTCGCTGCAAGCTCGAAGGTTTGTTTCCCAAATGCAAACTGTCTCCTTTTACCTGTGTCGTTGCTCATGGTCCAAAACAAGCATTTTGGAAATGGTTTCACAGACTTTATGATTAATACTCTACTTCATGGGGTTGACACCAGAAAGCAGACATGTGGGAGGGAGCTGTAAATTCTCCAGACTTTTTTTAAAAATAGATTAAAATATAAGTCTGGATAAGGACTGGCTCTACACACGTAGAGCATGAGTCTGATCAGAATTGCTCCATAAGGAATTTGCTTTTGCTTGTGGAGTTACTCTGGGACTTATAGTAACATAACAAACCTGAATCCAGCCCCCAGATTCAAGAATTAAAGACTTACATGTTGCAGTGGCTACAGGCTGCATGAGTGAGTTACCTTTTCATTCATTCCTTCATCCAGAGAATGCTCAGACAAATCTCGGAACCTTCCCATAATAATAAAAGTGATGATGTATAGAACATCCCATCAAAGGGGCATTTCAGGACAAAGCACTTCTATCTTCCAGTACTCGAGGCATCTGAAGCCCAGGCTTCAGCGTTGGGTTTTACATCTCACCCTTGTGAATGCAAACAAGCGTTCTGTTCAGGGGCACACGCAGGTACGTGTCGTGTGCTGGTCTACTCGGTTCCAAAGTACCCAAGTGAATCCGCAATCACCGCAAGGCACAAAATCCTCAAATCAAATCCCTCGCAAAGTCAATCGAGAGTCGCACATCTGGATCCTGATCTACCAAAGAACAAGCTCACAAGGCTCACGTCAGGGCTGACAGAGGAAGTCTACTCAATGTACTATTGAGTAGACTTCCTCTGTCTTTTCTTTAAGCACCAATGCACCTTTCTACCTTGCGTTGCAGGACATGATCTTTCCGGTGACAGCACATCAATCAGAAACAAACCTGTGCTGAAAGGCATCCTGCACTGCAGTGGCTGCTCCGCTTCTCTCTGTCAACAGCGTTGAACATACTCTTGTGAAACACCACCCTGAAATATTTATAGCACCACATCTCACAAAACTGTTATGGGAAGTATTATTAACATTCCGATATTAAAGGGAAGGGAGCAGGCTCAAAAACAAGACAAAGAACCACACAGAGGAGGGATCTGCCAGTTCCCCAGCACAACCCCAAAGCATGACGCTCCCTGTCTCTCTTTGAGGGAGTGCACTGGGCCACACAGAGCTGAATAAAAATGTTCTCTCTTGGAAGGAATGAGGCAATTAGGTTAAAATATTGCTTAGCTCTAAGGCAGAGTAACAAACAGTTCAGGCACCGGAGACAACCTTGTGCCTCACACACATGGTAAGGTGGTTCCAATAAGTCAAAGTCAGTTGCTGGCAAGTCTAACGGGCTGGGATTTGTTGTGTTTGGACCATCTTTGTGCATGCAAAATGAGAGCAAATATAGCTAAATATTGCTAAATATAGCAATTTTTAACTCTGTCAAGCAGACTGGCACTGCTGTGCTCTGCGCTAAGAGATAATGGAGATCCACTTCCCCAGCAGCCTTTGCAGCCACAGCACGGGGATGTTATTCACAGGGATGAGTTATTCAAGGTTTTCTCTTCAGAAGTGTTTTACAGTCAAGCCTCTTACAGCACCAAGACAGTCTGTGGCATGAACTGTAGGCAGGAAGGACAACATCATTGTCTCAAATCTAAGCTGTGGGGCTGGAATAACTAGATTTCCTAGAACTGCAAGTTCAAATCACAACAGGGTAACCTTAGATATTCAGTTCATACAAACCAGTACATTCAAACCCACCTGAAACTGGGCACATGTGATTCTTCCCATGTGGAACACAAACTTATTTCTTAATGAATTATTATCTTACTCTATTATTTACACTAAAACGACATCTTCCAAGCCCAAGTGAGTTTACTGAATGCCAGCCTGTACCCCAAATGTCCATCACCAGGCATTTATTCAGGTAACACTGCTACCACATTGGACTCATGGAATTACTGCCTGGCCTGCTATGTGCAGGCTTGTTGTACCAGGGCTGGAGCCTCACCATGACCCAACAAACCTACACAATCTGCCCCCTCCATTTAGTCTTCCCAAACATGTTCACTCTAACAATACCAGTAGCCCCCAAACTGACTCCTACTGTCACCAGTCATCTCAGCTGGTTAATGGCAATCCAAAATAAACAAGTGCTTGACTTCAGACAGACGTGAGAAAACTCTGTGGAAAATTTAGAGAAGCAATGGGGTTCCCTGGCAAGCAAAGCGAAACGCTGAAGGAAGCAAAATGCAGCACGTGTTATGATCATAGTTTTAAAAGAAGTGGGAAAAAAATCCCTCGTACAACTCAACAATCGTCTCTGCCCTTTCCTCTTCCCCTTTCCAAGCAGACTGTAATCAAGATGCCATATGGAAAAGCAAAGAGGCAGCAGAAACTTGATTTTCACACTCAGTCAGGTTAGCATTAAAACAAAGACATCCCCTCCCAGCCTCCTCCGCCAGATGCCTCATTAATGCAGCTCTTGGAGCTCTGCCCAAGGATGGGGAGGAGATGCACTTTGTTTTATTCGAACACTGGGACCAGGACACAGGCGTTTTCAAAATTCCAGCAAGGCTGAAAGACAGACGTCCACCCAAACATATCAGGAAGCTCAAATGAAGTAGATATTATATAGGGCAAGGAGAGAGAAAAGATCACCTCTTCAGAGCACTTTCACCCATGTAATTTATGATGTTCACTTAGAAAATGTTTATCCCTTTATCTACGAAGAAACCATGAAGTATCAATGTCTCCCCAAATGCATCCTCCCACTGTGGGATGGCAGCCAAGGTGACAAGTGACAACCAGCACCTGGAGATGGAGGGTACCTCTGGGCGACCTGAAGAACCTGCTACCCAGAACTTGCTCCCTAGGTAGGATTAGGAACTCAACTTGGCAACTGACTCCCTCCTCGCTAACGCTAACAACCCACCACAACAAAAACTCTTGTCGTGGTTTTAGTCCACTTGGGGCCTGGGAGTGCTGGGGGCATCCTGCAACTCGCAGCACATGCAAACCTCATGCTCAGCTCTGGGGAGGGAACCGGTGCTTTTGCAGTGGAAGCTCCATTCAGCATCCCCGAGGCTGCTCTCCCATATGGGATAAGATGCAGGATGAGTAGAGCGTCCTAACCACCTCGTTTCCTCTTCCCAGGCAGGTCAGGTACTGCAGCATTTGTTTTGGGAGTGGAAAACCCTAAATCAGCTCTACAGCACCGCATCTGCAAACCCACGAGAGAACAATTTGCGCCATCGGTGGTGGAGCTAACGAAGCTTCATCTGGATTCTCCGATGGCTCACAAAAAACAATCTCCCGCCCTCGCTCTCCCTGCAGCTGGGTATTAACACTGCTCTCCGACGAGGATTTTTTCAACCAAGACTTTGGTTGAAATGTCAACCCTTTCACTCCGCAGGGACTCTACGGCGAGCATCACTTCCTCCCCCCTGCCTGCTCACATGAAACCCGTAGGAACGTAACGCATTGGAGTTCATCCCCTTTATTTGGCTGAAATTGAGCAAGGGATTCAGAAGTTATTTTGGGGGAGCGGGGAGGGGTACAGTCACAGTCCTTACGTCAGCTTCTGCCTAACAACAATAGGCAGCTCAGCCCGCACAGTGACAGGTCTTTTTAATCCTTGCACCTCTTAAAGAGCCCTCCATCATTTTGGAGGGTTTCACTCACCCCCACTTCTCGAAGACAAACAGGGCTCACTAGAGTAAACCTGGCTTCCTGTAACATGACAAATTACAGCTGTTATTAGATTAACACTGCCAGGTCTGGAGCCAAGAACCACACCGATGGACAGGAACCAGGCACTTACGAATCGAGCCGTTTTCCCTCAGCCTCCCGGGGCTACCCAAAAGGACGATCCCCGGCTTCTCGCCGAGCAGCCTGCAGCCAGGATCCTGTGCTGTGAAGTATTCTTCCAACCCAGCCTGGTTTGGATTCCTTGGGATTTTGGCACTTTGGCTCTATACACCCCCCTGTACCTTCCACACCAGTCCCTTCAGTGTTAGATTAACATTAGTAAAATTAAGCCTCCAAATTTCCCCCTTGTCAGGCAGTATCAGTGCTAGCATTTTGCAGGGAGGGGGAAAGGCAGACAGGCATGATGACTCACTCTGTGGCCTCAGGCAAGTGCCAAGGCAGAGCCAGGGTATCCATCTCTGCAGAGCTCAGTTCTAAACCACCCTCTCAATTATTGTCTCTTCTGAGACAGACACAGACAACATGCACCTGCACTCTGTAAGGAGGGCGACAAGTGATCAACCCAGCAGGTTTGGGGCTTCCCACCTGAAGGAAGGACATGGAGCTCATAACCAGGAGCTCGACAGGACAAACAGCAGACGACCAAGTGTTCAAAAGCTGCTGCTGCTTTCCCCAGTGCCACCTCCACTCAAGCTCCAGCCCACCCAAAGCTGTCCCACAGTCAAAACAATCCCGAAGTCCAAGAGAAAGTCTGTCAAAGTCAGAACCAAAGGCACATCTTCTTCCTCTCAGTCTGCTGGGTGTCCCAGCAGACCTCTTCTTCTCTCACGCAAATATGAACATGAGCAGGAAAACCAAGAAGTCAAAGGTTAAGGAAACATTAGCAGAGGACTTTAGGCCAGATCCACAGAAGATATTTAGACACTTTAACTCCTGCCAAAAAATACCAGGGCTTTTGGCACATATTTAATTTGATAGGTCTGAATTATTGACTTGCTCATCTCAAGGAATCTTGAGGCAGCAAATGGCAGCTATCAGGAGTAAAGTTGGTTCTGCAGATAGATTTCTTCTTAAGAAATGGTAAAACTGGGAGATCTTGCACAGCCCAGTCAGGAGGAGCTCAGGCAGATGGAGCAACAAGTACTGTCTTGAAGTTGGCCATCTACACCTGCCACTGTTGGAAGGATAGAGTGCTGCTCATGATACTCTTTCCTTCAGTTACGTAACACCCAAGCACACCCACGCTCCCCAAATCTTGTATTAAATAAACTAGGTTTGGCCTCAGTAGACTTGGAACACATCTCTCATTCCCACTCCTTTCTGGAAGCTGTCCTCTCCAACATTTCTAGGATGGGTACCTCTATATTCAATGGACAGACGAGCAGACAGCTGGGAAATCACAGCACTACAACAGGAATCAAACTCAGATCAGGCTGGCACAGCTCCTCACGAGGTCAACACCACTGGCTTCAGAATACCAGGTTGGAAGGGACCTCAGGGATCATCTGGTCCAACCTCTCCTGGCAAAAACATGGTCTAGACAAGATGGCCCAGCACTTACTTGATCTGTTCCCAGGTCTTGGTAGCCAAATGCAGGACCCAGAGATCCTTGTAATGATAGAACTGTTCCCCGTTGGGAGACGCAAACTCCCCGCCAAATACCCACAGCTGCCCTCCAGCTGTGGGCACCACTGCTGCCTGCCAGGAGAAGAAGGAAGAGCTGGATCAGACAAGGGTTCAGAAACCAGAGACAGGAAAACTTTATCAGTCAAACGTGCAGCTGCCTCCAAAACCAGAGAGCAGACAAGTGACAGCGGCCACTTGACAACAGCAGCTCTCTGGGGCTGAAGGAATGGAAATTTTAAATGCAGGTTACTCATTGTGTAGCACATCTTCCCTAGAGCGAAGCAAAGTTGGTCAAGGAGGTGGGCTCTTCCCACCTCCTAGAGTGTTGAGTTCCAGTTCTACAAATTCAAAGTTCCTTGGGAAGCATCTTGGGATTGACAATTTAACAATTGTTCAAATCTTTCTGTTCACCAAAAGAAAATCTCTGCACAGCTGAGGCTCAGCAACATTTCACCCATCCTTTAGTCACATGAATAGCATCCTGCAAAGACATACTGGGGTTGATGAACTGAGCCACGGGAGGAACACAGGCACTTCCTTCCTCCCAAGACACATCTGACATCCCAGCACCAGGCTGGCAGAATAATGCAGAGAAAAATCTTTTGAAAAAGACCATTAACAGTGCACAATTGCCCTTTGCAGGTTTTGGAGATTATAAAACAACAAACAGCAAAGGAGCCAAGCTGGAGCACAAGTCCAAACCTGATGCTTCCCAAGACCTGAAAAGAATTACTGGTCCCTCTGAAAAGAAAAACAAAAACCCAAAAAATAAACCCCAACCAAAAAGCCCCAACCACAGAAGGCAACGCACAGCATTTGGACAAGAGGAGACTGTTACTGCTTTGATTACTGCAAGTAGCAGAGAGGAGAGTATCAAAGGGGTTCTATTTTTTGTTTTGCACAGAGCAGCACCAAAACACTGTTGCGATGCAAGCTGACAGTTAAAAGCAAGGAGAGAAGAGCAATACTCTGCTTCATTAAAATTATCTGCGTAAGAACTAAGGAAGAAGGAAGGAATCGCAAAAAGGAAACTATGTGACTGCAAATTTCTTCCTTGACTGGAACCTCTTCGGTTGTTTACACTATAAACAAATTCTTCCACATGTGTTTTTTCCAGGGAGCCCATCAGAGATCAATGGAATAATGATTTTTTTCTTCAGAAGGGCTTCATTACCTGCCTGCCTTCCCCAGCAAAGAGGATTTTTACCATCAGATATAATACACGATCATGCCCTGACATAAACCAGCCTATACATGCAACGATTAAACACCTGAGAAAATATGGGGTGTGTTTGCAAGTAGGATTCGTGGGAAAGTGAAGTCACCTAAACAAAGGGGATACATGCCCGATTTTCATGGGTACCTAGTGCTTAAAAGCTTAAAGGGAAGGTACATAAAACAGCCTGCTCATACTTGCGTGTGACCTTTTGAAAAGCTGCCTCAAAATTCATTACGTAGCCAAGCTTTTTTCCTTGAACAACTGACAACACCCATCCAGGTTCTCACCTCAGCTCAGCTGAACTGCTGTAACTCTAACAGAGGATCGCGTGTCAGACCAGAGATGACAAATAAGACTGAAAACATGCACACACAAACCCAGGGACACGCTTCTGTTTACCGTTGAACTGATGTAGAATGTGCATTAAAAATAAAGTCACAAGGAAGACAACAAACCAGCCAACTAATGAGGCTGAACTGTCTCCTGTGCGACTGTAATTATCAGACAGAAACCTTACTGCTGAAGCAGGACACGTCAGATAGATTTCTCATTTTATTTGTTACAATCCAGTTGCGGTCCCAATTCACAGCCTGCCTGCTCGTTTAGATTCAGCTGCTAGACAGCCACCTGCTGGCTACCAGCACCCAAACAAGCCCCTCTCAACTCTGCACCCACAAACCCACCTCCTTTTCACCCAGGGAAACGAGGGTTTGAATTGATGGTCTCCTTGTGGAATTTGGCCTCTGAAATCAAGTTTGATTTTAAGCCTAAAAATCAAGTCAGAACCTTTCAATTCCAGAAAGGATACAGAGCTCAGAGCAAGACTGGCATAGCGTAACAAGGGTATGTGAACCTAACCAGGGTATGGGATCTTACCAGGAAGCTCTAAAGAGCTTTGGCCATGGGTAGGAAAATAACATTCGCATCCTGTACGGCTGCTTTTGAATGTACTGGTCACCCAGCCACTTGCTGTGACAGGCAAGATAATCTATCAGACAGCTGGCGAGGGCCAAAGACCTGCAAAAAATACAAGTCTTTGGTCCAGTTTCTAACGTGCAGGTGTTCACATAAAGTAAACAAACCCAAACCATCATCACAACCAGCCAGCGAGCTTAATGACGCAGACACTAGAGATGTGAATTCTAGGGGAGAGTCATGATATCCCCAAGAAAATTTAGACAACTCTGTTGTGTTGGCAGACAAAAGAAAAACAGCCAAGGGGGAAAAAAAAAAAAAAAAAAAATCACAACCCAAAGGCAGGACACACACAGTCAGCGCTAATGGCCCATTGTGTTGTACAGTTGGGACACCTGGCAAAGGCCAACTGCTACGTCCTAGCAGGGATATCCTACAGTAATGGGTCTTTCACATTGCTGGAGTGGCAGGACTGTAACAGCCATACATGTAGGCCTGTCGGTATTAAGGAAATAATCATGCACAGCAACTCTGCCTTCATAGCACTTTGGTCAAATTCAAAATTATACCCTGACCAGCATTTTGAAAATTCAGTGCCATCCTGGGATCATGGATGGTTGAGCTGGTCCCTATACAATGCAGCAAAGAGAGTTCATCTTGAAACAAAGAGTCTCCCCCATGAGTCCTATTTGAGTCCTGCTGACCCAACAGATATAACCCCAAATCTCAATTCCACACTTCATTCCAGAGGCCACCCAGTGATCAGAGAGCACAAGCATCTTGGGCAGGCTTGTACAGGCCCCTTCATCAGAAAAGGTGAAGTGACACCATTGGCAGCCCATTGCAAGGAGAATGAAGAGAAACCAGAAACCCTCAGGGGAAAAAATAAACCAAACAAAACCAAAATCAACTGCCATCCATCTTTAGTGCAGCATTAGAACAATTCCAAGGGCTGCTCTAGCAGCCAGTACTTTACCTGGTGAGCACATCGCCTTGGCGGTGGGTTGGGGATCTCTACTTTAGACCAGCTGTTCTTCCGGATGTTGTAAACATACAGATCGTTATACAGGTACGTCTGTTAGAGAGGAGAAAATACATATCACCACAGCTCTCCATTGGAGAGTGACAGTCTGCCTAAGCACAGGCACGCCTGAGGGAGGGTTATCTGTGAGTTTGGGGAAGAAGGAGCACAGCACCAGCTTTACAAAACAGCTCACCTGCCTCATCAGGCAGGGAAGGAGGAGAACAGCCTCCTCCACTAGACTGGGAGTCAGCAACTTCTTCCAGAGTGATCCACTGGGCTTTCCAGTTTCCCAAACCCTTGGTTAAGCCTCCGAGGTATGAGGACTTAAGAATGCAAGTGAAAGTTGCCCAAACTGCTGCTCAACTCCAGAGACAGAAGAGCTTAAGTTAGTGAAGCAAGCAGAATTAGTTTTGCACATCACACTGGTTGACCCTAAGGCAGTCAAATATCATGGGCAGGCTCGAGTTTTCAAGCTACAGTATGTACAACTTCTTATAAAGATTGGTTTGTCTCCAGGAGCATAATAAACACTTGCAACTTGCAGAAATTCAGTAACAGGAGAGCCCACTGCAAATATTTGCTACTGTACACATCTCCAAGGCAGGCAATGCCTTACCCACAGCAAATCTGCAGAAATATCTTGTTTTGAAAGGCTGAAGATAGAGATTCTTCAATAGTTATCAAAAATGAGGGGCAGATATGGCTACAATTAAGTCTGGAGAAATTATGAAGCCCTGAAATATTGATGCTGAGACAATCACTCTGATTCCTTAATGGGTTCTAGCTTGTCTCCTTCCTGTCAACTGTTCAGGACATGAGACAGGATCACGGCAGAATTAAAAGGCTATTTTGCTCTCATTCAGGGACAAATACATATTTTATGACTGCTGCCTTGAATTTCCCTTCAAATGAGACTCATGCAAATTAGAGTAAAACGCAGGGAGAGGGTAGAATAAAGAAGAAAAAAATGGAAGTATACGTTACTTTTTGGCCATTGAAATATTCACCTCCAAAAAGGATCAATTCGTCTTTTTCAGGGTGAGCAGAGAGGGAGCCATTCAGCCTGCAAAAGAAAAGAGGGATGGCCAAAACAGTAGATGTGTGAGAGTCTTGTAAAACTCAGAAGCTCGCAGCCTTTAACACAGCTAGCAGTAGCACCTCTGCCCTCTAGCCACAAAGGTCTCTCCATCATCTGCCAAATTACTAGGCTGTGATATTCACCCCAGGGCTAAAAACTCCTCAAAGAAATTAACTTCTTAACAACTTCCAGAAAGATTAATTTGACACTGTCTGAAATCTTCGCCTATTTTAGGAGCACACGTTTCACTGTCATTTAACACGCCTTTTGACGTGAGCTCTTGAATTTTAATGCTGGTGTGTCAAGAACAAAAATTACTCTTATGAGGGCACATAACTATGGGTAGAACTGGGCTGTCTCCTATCAACTTATCTGCGTCATTATGCCGCAGTCACCACTGGTCATTGCTCATCTCCACACCACCAAAATGTTTTGCACCATGCGGAGACAGATCCCTACCACTAACAAGGAGGAATTAACTGACCACTGTAATGCCCCTGTGAGATTCATGTACTGACCTGTCCCACTACACCAAGAGGAAAACAGATATCACAAAGAAAGGCATTTATTTAACAAGCCATAGGAAACAGAAATACAGGACCTAGAAGTATGCGGACCCCCAGCTCCACTCGATAAAGTGTCTTGTATCTCATGACATTCTTTTGCTTCTTACGTCCTTTCAGCTTTCTAGTCCAAATCCAAAACTTCTTCTTAACTTTTAATTTTCCTCGGAGCCCCGTAATCTAACCCTGCTTTACCTCCTTTGTGTTGAATGATTAAAAAGCAGATTTTAAGGCCAAAAAAATGCTTTTGGTCCCTTTTTTAACTAGGGATTCAATGTACCAGGTATTTTATAACTCCAGATACCACCTATGCCAGATATTATGCCTTCCACTGTCAGGAAATAACTTTACATCAATAAATTTCATTAAAAGTACCATCAGTTGTTGTGTAAGCGACAGCCAAAGTCTCATACAATCTCTTACCTGGGTGAGGGAGGTGGGCAGGATGACTCAATTACTTGGGTCTTTTTAGCATCCAAACTCTGGAATTCTGCTATCAGGGCTTCAAGATCCTCCTGAAAATAAAAAACCAGACATGAGTTCCTTGACATGCACAGAGCCACCCGCACACCACATGAAACCAGTACTGACCCTCACGATTTCCCTTTTTTTTAAAAAAGAAAATTTTCTGCTTAGGTTCCCTTCATTCAGCTACAAGAAATGGATCCTGAGTACTGCCACACATGCTTCGAAGATTGGTCTCCTCAAAAATGCTAACAAGTTGCTCAGAAATGCCCTAAAAGAATAAATTTTTATGCAAAGTGTATTTAGTGCACACCTGCTATTCCTGCCACAGAAACACCCACACAAATCAGCAAGTAAATGCAAATAATTTAAGCCCTAACAAAGTGATGAGCAACTACATGCTACAATCCAGACAGTCGTCGTCTTTGTCTGCAATGGAAAAATGCCTAAATGGAACTGGAAACTTTTCTATTCCCAGCTTGTACTTCAAGCAGAGAGAAACCTGCGCGGATTTTTTTTCCCCTTTCAAATTCTGTCAATTAAAAATAAAAGCTGACTTCAAAACTGCCAATACACCGAGTTGCAAGGGCAGATGTAGGATTGCAGCTATGGGGAGTTTCTGATCCACAGTCTCTCCTACAACCCCCATTGCTCACCAACCTCCCTTCAGTTAACATTTCTGAAGGTGTGCCCAAAAACAAGATTTCTAAAAGCTGGGGATTTTTGCCTCTACAGCATGGCATCTGCTCTCCTCGCAGCCAGTGTACACATACACAGGCACTTTTCATCTCTTAAGCTTTGAATTATGGTGGCAACACCACGTTTTGACCAGCCAAAGGTAGCTGTTCCGAGGGCTAAATATAATCACCCTCTTTAGGAGTGGAGTGAAATAAACAAACATTTTAATTTGCCTTTAAGACCAGAAAGAAAGGATGGAGGAGATGGAAGGCAAGAAGGACCCTTAAACTTCATTGTTTTGTCTTCCTTTTACAGCTGCTGTCACATGCTGCACCCAGCTTGTCAGCGATATGGCAAAAGTCTTCCTGGCAGCGATTTTCATTTCACCCCTTACCCTCTTTTCCCCTTTTCCGAGCGCCCTCGCACACAGGCGCCGACAGCTGCGCAGCCCTTAGCCACACGCTGTCCCGCAGGTGTGAGGACGAGCATTTCTTTTTCACCAGGACGGCCCTAACACTAACCCCAAAAGTTTCACGAGGTGTGCGCTGACCTCAGAACCCCTCCACATGAGCATGTTGTACCGGGCTGATGAACTACAGGCCCCGAAGTCACTTCACCACGTTACAGCTGCCTGCATCTGGATGAACTATAAACTCCTTTGCTTTCAACTTGAAACGCCCCTGCCTCCAACCCCCCCGGGCCTCCTCCAACGACGGTTTTCCCTTCAAGGCTCCGCTTCACAAAACTCCCCGAGACCCGTGGAGGGCCCAAGGCAGCGCCGCAACGCCCCAGGGGAGGCCCAGGCCCCGCCAGCCGGGGCTACCGGAGCCCCCCATTCCCACCACTCACCTCCTCCTTCTTGGCTCTGCGGGACACCTTCCTCTCCATCTTCGCGGCCGTCTTCTCGGCCCCCTTCCCCTTCTTCTCGCGCTTCCCCTTCTTCCCCATGGCTGAAAGGCCGGGCTAGGCCGCGCGGGGAGCACCGCGCTCGCCGCACCGCGCTGGCCGCCCGGGGCTCACCACGGGGCGGGCAGCGGCGCCCGCTTCGCCCCGGCGCTTCCAGGCCGCGGCCCGCCTCCTGCCCGAGCGGCCCGGCCGCGGGCGCCCTCTGTCGGCCCGGCGGACTCGGCGCGGCCGCCATCCTCCCGCCGCTTTCCCTGGGGGCGGGCGGCGGGCAGGGCCCGGCCCGGTGAGCCCGCCGGGCCGGGGAGAGGCCTGACCGCGGCTCCACACACCGCCCGCCACCCGCCCTGAGAGTCCAGGCCCCCGTTTGACACATGTGCCTATTTATTCCTGCCCTGAGGAGACCATTTAACCCACAAAATGGCCCCCCTCCCCTCACACAAAATGGCCCCTCCCGAGGAAGCCAAGGGCCTAGGGGTCACCTGAAGGCTTGAGGCAGGCCAGGGGGAGGCTTTCTGCAGAAATACGGACGAACCGCAGGCAGAATACCTCAGGGATTGGGGGGCTGTGCAAGCGTTTTCATTTTCAGCTGCAAAGTTTTGGAAACGGGGTTTATCCAGGCCAGTCTCGGAGATCTGAGGCGTTGGGGAGCCGAAGGAAATGGTGGGCACTGTGAGGCGATGCCAGGCACCTGCTTTTTTCACTTGGTGGTGGGGAAGGAGTAATGATTTTTTTTTTTTTGACATGGTATTTCACACAGATGCTGGGCCCAGCTAAAATTTCTGGGAGAACGCCTACTTTGAGCACCTAACCAGCGTGTACACTGTAAATACGAGTTCACATAAATCTTTCAGCAGTGAGTATCCTTTCATCCCCCTGCGCTTCAAAATTGCTTTTATGATTGTTTCTCATTTCCAAGGAAGGAGTGCAACCATTATATTTTTCACTGACTACCCACAAAAAACCCACACTGTCTGGAAGCAGGGCGATTTTCATCACTGTCCAACCCGCCGCCTAACCCCAAACCAGTGAGGATATCCACTGAAGATACAGCTCAATGCCTACCATGCTAACCCAAACATCCAGTACGTGCTGTGGAAATTGCAGGACGGATCCTATGCTTTGAAAGTCTGCCTACACTTGAACCTCTGATCCCGGATACACAGCCCCGAAGCACAAAGGGAAGAGCTGGGAAAATATTTTTGAGGTTGCAAGCAACTTACATCCCGACCAGCATTTTGTTTGTCTGGGCGTTCTGAAAACATTGCGGTTACAACTAAAGCTGCAGCGTGTCAATGTTTATGCACAGGAAGCCAACAGAAAGCTACCGCGAGCCCGGGTCAAGTGAACGGGGCAGTTTCTCAGCCAATACAAGGTGCAGGAGCTCTGCTGAGTTCCCTGGCCCTACACACAGCCTAGGAAGTCTCCCTGCTGCTTCTTGGGTTTTAACCTCAAAAAGACACCAGTGTGTGAAAAAGCATCCCCTCCTGATGGCTGTAGGAGTTTGGTCACTGATTCCTCTGGGGCCAGATCGTCTTCTAACTCTTTTTAGGGGGACTTTGAAATGAAAAAGGCTGAATCTTTGTGAAACCTGCTCTTGAAGTCTTCACCAGGCATCGGTTTACATCACCTCCTGCACACCCCACTCCTGTCCCCATTTGCATCGGCCTTGTTGGTTCTGCATCATCCATGGTTATTTCCATAACTGAGTGTGCTGAGATACTCAGCTCTGTGAGCTCAAACTGCATTCTCAAAACTTTTATTTTCCATATTTATGAGTGTAGTTTCAGATGTTTGGGGTCATTTGGAGCTAGCCACCACGTGGAGAACTGCGTGGGGTAGAACATTCTTGGTGTGAGTTCTCTGATCTCTTGAACTATATAGTCTAGTTTCTCATGGTTTATGTAAAAAAAAAAAAAAAAAAAAAAAAAAAAGGATGAAAGGACAAAGAAAACTTTGCACTGTGCTTTGAAAATACAAAGAACAGTATAAGCATGAAACAGGACATGAACTTCTCAGGGATAAATATACCCTGTTCCACCATGGTAAGCAGTCCTGCTGTAGCAATGATGGTAACTGTTAAGAGATGCATCTTCCTTGAAGAGATCCGATGGACACCTTGACTGTACAGATGAGACTAAAGATTGTGCCACGAGAGCACCAGTGCCCCAAAACATGAATTTAAGACTCCAAAACCAAGTAAGGTGAGCTCTTTTCACAGGCTTCCCGTCGCCCTGAACGGGAAAGGCCACTCCATATTCCCACACAACATGTACGGATGTACTCCTACACATTCACACAAACTTCTTCACACAGCTGGCAGACAGATGTGCACTCCCAAACACCCCGAGCTCAGGCGCACACACATGCTCCCACTCACAGATGTCCTCACACTCTCATTTCTGTTATGTCTCAGGTTTTGTTTCCGCTTTGTTTTGAGGGACATAGCATAAGCTCGACTTTGCCTGTGCTTGCACATTTCGTTCTACTGCTCTGAAGTTGTCCTATGCTGTTATATCTGGCAGCCTGTCTCCAGTTCTGACCTATACAAAGAGCACGTGGTTTGACTTTGTTATTTTTTTATAGTCTGGAATATGCTCATTCAACAGGATGGTAAATCCAGCTGTATCAGCAAAGTAAAGAATAACAGGCATGAAAGCTTCAGAAAAGACTCAAAAGCTTTTTCCCACAAGTCTTCTTTGTGCTCTAACACTTGATTTATTTTTCCCTTGTTAATGCTTTCTGAAGCCAGTAGCAAGGAAGGAATTAATGACACAGATTAAGCGGGAGGACATGCTGACAGCACAGTAACTAAATCAACCAAAAATGCATTGCAGTTGTAGGAAGAGCTGGTGTGTTAGAGTATTCTGACACGGTCTGTATAGAAAGATGAGAATGAAGATAAGCCCTGCAAACAGAGAGAACTGTGGGGCTACTGAGCGGGGACTACTTCAACCACGCAGGGATCCACCACAATGGCATTTTGATGTAGGCCCTGCAGA
Source organism: Athene noctua (assembly GCF_965140245.1). NCBI lineage: Eukaryota > Metazoa > Chordata > Aves > Strigiformes > Strigidae > Athene > Athene noctua. The sequence continues at coordinate 25,267,497 of NC_134045.1, forward strand.
GCAAGAGGAGAGAGCTGCAGGGAAACACAAAATCATGCCCGTCTAACACCTGGGAACACCAGTGTGTTGGAGAGGATTAGCAGACTCAGGGCTCCAAGTGCTGCGTGTGCCCTGGGACACGTCAGGATGCCCAGGAAAAATTATTTTCTTCAGCTGCTCTGTGGTGTATAATTCATGCAGGAAAGCTTCACGTAACAAGTCAAAATACAGGTCCCTCGGTCTCCTCCGGGCTCTGACTGCAAATTTCCTCCTCTGCACATGTAAAATAGGGAGGAGAAAAGCAGAAAAATGACGACCCCCAGGTTCTGATGACAGCGTTTCAAAGTCATTCATCTCCAAAAGCAAATACAAGTGGCGGTCAAGGGCACGTCCATAGCCAAGGCTCACTTTGAAAAAAGTCCCTCATGTCAGAAAGTCTGGAGTTTTATTCTGTGGAGGCCCCTCAGCCCCTGCTCATGCCTTTAGTGCCTGAAACTGGATTGGACCAGGTAAGGCGGCTGTTGCAAGTCAGCAACAGTACTTTGCTCTATTCAAGGCTCATTTATAACCAGAAGCTGATAATATCTCATGGTCATTCAATTGGCTTCCTGAATTTTCTGTTTTGAAATTGGTGCTTTAATATCGTGAAAACAGAGGAAGCAAAGGCTTCCCTGGAGGGAAGTACAAAGTGTGGCTTTATTCAGATACACATCCCAAGGGACATCAATCTAAATCTATGAGCAAATTGTCACACTTGAAGCCACAAATTCTCAGTGAATCTGTGAAAGCCCTTACTTTTGCCATTCCAGTGGGGCTTCACTGGGTTTTCTGTGTTTTTGAAAAGAAAACTGTAGAGATAGTATTAAAAAGCAAGAGAGAGGAGAAGAGTGGCTTAGAAATTAATTTCCGATCATCAGTGATAATGCATCAATCTTACATATTCTAGATGAGGATTTTATAGCACTCTGGTGTTACAGCACTAATCATTAGCATCAATACCATTAATTAAGGAAGATGGCAGGTCCAGTCAACATGTAGAAAACACCTAGAAGGAATAAAACACAGACATGGTAAAATAAATTCTCACCTGAATCCACCACTGATCTACAGCAGATAAGTAAGAATGTCTCCACCACTGAGCCAGAGTAAATGAGCGTGCGTCTCTGAGCTCTGGTTTTTAAAGTGCAGATGATTCCATTTCAGCACCAAAATGAACAGCTAATGCCTAAAATAGTAAGTTTGGTTTTAATGTCAAACTCAGCCCCTCAACACCATATTTCTGCACATACGAAGCTTACTGAGCCTGGCTGTGTTAGCTTTGTTTTTAATTAATTTACTCGCAAAGTGCCAGGACGAGAAGCGTAGATATAGAGCAGGAAGCATCAATATGTATTTCCTGCTGCAGTGTTTCATTCTTCAGCATCGTGCCAGGCTCATTTGTGAGAGTTCTAGGTCTGAAAACAGGGTTGTTTTGCACAAGCACTGGTTCTAGCCTTGAAGATGAAATAGAGGAGCCTTCTCAGGGTAGTCAGATATTCAGCTCAGCGATAAGGCCGATCAGCATTTTAAGGGTAGCCATGTACTGGGAGAAATCTGTACTTTCTGATTTGTGTAAAACAGCTGAAACTGCCTACAAGGGTGATGAGTGAATGCTGATTGCCTCGTCCTGCCAAGAGATCCTGTTCATGGGGCACGCACCTTCTCTTCCAGAGAGCAGCCCGAGACTACTGAGTTATTTCAGCTGTTCGCCGTGAACAGCTGCCACATAAGAAAGGTCTGCTCCCACTGCTTACTGAACATGCCTTTCCAATTCACCACCACGCTCATAAGCACCGGAATCCAGAAATTCTTTTCAAAGGAAGGTTTTGCTAACTTAATAAAAGCACATGTGCACACACACACACATATGAGTAAGCACAGGAGGACAGGACTCTTGGAGGCACTAATGTTTTCATGCTATGCAAGTCAGCCTCTGCAGACTTCCCCGCAGAGCAGCCAAATTCTTCTGCCTGGGTCACAGCCTTCTGTTGCTTGTCCTTTTTCAGACATCACAGATTGCTGCAGGGACAGGTCTTTGCTTCTGCTATTTCATCAGAGCGGCTTTGACGGTTGTATTTCTAGTGTGCAGGGTGTCCGTGGTGTCACTGAGTCATGGCAGTATTTACCAGCCCAGCCTTGAAGCTTCTCCTGATTAAAATGCTCCAGCAGCTGCACAGAAAATCTCTATCCAGCTATTGTCACGTCTTTCTGTGACATTGGCCCCCATCAATCTGCTCAAGTCAGTGTGCCAGTGCCCAGAACAGTGATGAGAAAGCAGAAATCTTAAGGCTGTCTTTACATCTGTCCTGAATCTTTATTAATTAGGCTAGTGAACCATTAATTAGGCTACCTAAGCTTCTTTAGAGCTGCTTGATCTTCACTGTGTAGGGTTCACGATATCAGGGATGGAGTCTGGCTGATACCAGCTGAAACTCTTTTTCCTTACCTGTCATATGGCTTGGTTTGCTCTATTCCCGTTTTCTTTATGAACATGTTTTGATATTTTTCCACTCATTTATGTACCAAGGTGATGCACCAGCACCCCCTAAATGCCAGTGTCACTGCACAGGTCACCTCATCCTGGGGTCAGGGTTTGGTAGAGAGATTAGGTCCAGGTGCACAGTTTGGGACTCAGCCCTATTCACAGCACTCCAGGTATCTTTGAATCCACTTTGTTGTTTCTAAAGAGAAGTATCAGTAATTGGGTGAACTGGGTAGAAAAGAAGTGAGTAAAAGGAAACTCCAGAAAGCCTGGGGTGAGAAGTGAGTTTTGGAGAGGAAAGGTCAAAGAGCAAAGCCGCCAAAAATACCTTAAAATCCCCTGTGCTTATGTACACAACCATTTTCCCCCCCATTATTCAAATTCTAAATCTGATGCAACCCAGACTGGAATGTAGTAAGACTTGTAATGGCTTCCGTGTCCCACCAGATGTCAGCTCCTCTGCAGAGAAGGGCCCTGAGCCGGCTCCCACCGCAACCATGGTGCAAGAACTGCTGAGACGTTGCATCATCTGCGGAGGTGCAGAGCTCTTGCTAGCGAGAAACGGATAACCAAGCCCGGGGCCAGGCTTCATGATGCGAGGAGAACAGCATCACGATGTACTTCAGTGAACGGAGGTTGTTTCGATGAAGAAATCCTCCATATTTCAGTTTCTCCAAGTTTTCAATGAGTCTGGTAGTGCCTCCCTCTTAGTAAATCCTCAGGAATTAAGTGGCAAAGTGGTTCCAGTGGGGACTCAGTATTAATCCGATGTTGTTGCTTGCCTAAGAACAAGTCCATGCACATTCATTTCACCCAGGGAGGCTTATTCTGCCATGAGGTGCCTGAACAGCCCACGCTGGGTTATTGAGATACACCAGCTCCAGAGCTGGAGCCTGCAGTGGGTTTGCAGGTGCTGCTTTCTCTTGGATGCAAAGGACTGGCCACTGCATACGGTTATCAGTCCTGTTTTCCCTCAGTAAGCAGATACAAGTTCACTTAAAAACAATCAGTGGTCTGTTAATACCTAGCTGACACTCAGTTCCCATCACAAACCCCTTCATCACAGGATCTCAGAACATTTTAGAGGATTCTTCCACTTAACTGAGAATGAGATACTGGGGGCAAAAAATATCCCCAGTAGCATGAAGGCAGGCTGTGGCAGAGCAGGGTTTAGTGTCTCGCCTGGCTTTTGTTGCAGTCACCAGGATTGTATCTCGATACAATGCTCTCATTCAGGTGCTCTGAAGCACCAATTTTCCTCCGTCAGTTCGTAAGGGAGCACATCAGCCCGGTCATGGTGGCTCACCCGGCTTGCTCTCACGGTGAGGAGACCTGGTAGTAATCTCATGGCAGGTAGGGTGAGGAGGCTGGCTTATATATTAGCAGATAAAGGTTTAACTTAGACTCTAGAAAAAACTTACTAGCTGCCAGGCAAGTGAGACATGACAAGAAACTGTCTGGGGTGGCTGTGAAATTTCCAAAGACCCTCTGAGACAAATGTCGGGCAAAGATTGTTCGAGCGAGTCAATCTGCCTTGTGGCAAGAGTGGACGTGGGTTGTTTCTCATTGTTCTCCAGTGCCTGACTTCTAAATTTTTTTACAGCTGAGGAAGTAAAGGATAAGCATTGGCCATTAGTGTTTGCTTTTTACCTACCTCAGCCCTGATAACAGTGACACTGATGAAATTAATTCTGTTTTATCTTCACAAAAAGCCACTGACCCCAGCTTGATGGGTGAGTAGGTTTTTCCACAACTGATTGGCATTTGCTTTTCCTGGTAGTGCTGTGACAGCTCTTGGGATCAGATTATCTACTTACTGCCATACCTGCTGCTGTCACCTTCATTTGACAAGGCTTTACCAGGCTGAGCAATGCACTGTGGAGGGATTTGGTATGTTCTGCTCCAGTTCAGTCTGGTTTTGTTCGTCCCTCCATAAAGATAGCTCCATACATTCCTTATCATGCTAAACATTTGCCTCCAGGAAATAATCACCCTGGCAAGATTCCTTGTGGCTTTGCAAAAGAAAAGAAAATATTTGTTCATTCTCAATGGCTTCAAAAGGTACACTTGGGTCATGTTCTCCTAAAGCATTAGCCCTCAGGAGAAGGAGCTGCTGTATTGGGATCTGGGCTTTGGTTTGATGGTGTTGGTTGTGGGTGGGTATGAGAATCCGAGCAGGATTCTGGGGAGATGCATGCTCCGTGGTTGCAATTATATCAAGTTGCCTCTTTTTCACTCTTCCCAGTGAACCCCTAAAAACTCACGGACCCTCTAGGGATGGTTAGCAATTTAGGGGCCATGAAATGTAGATAAAATGTTCTGTTTTCCTTCCAGCAGAAGACTGTGTTTCATCTACAAAGCCCACCACCTTATCAAAATACTGTTCGTTTGCACTGAGTGTTTGGATAGATTGAAACCTCAGCAATTAGTAGAATTTAGTTTTTAAAAGATGACATCACATCCACTTCTGAACATATTTCTGGTTTTACAGACATGATGCAATAGGTGATTGTCCCATATCTGTCTATCTATCACTGACTCGTTTTTTTAAAGGAAAAGTTTAATTTTAACCACAAGCTGCAAGCCCAGTGGAAACAATATCCATTAGCAGCTTTTCTATCACTTTAACATGTACTGCTTTCTCCTGGAAATAACCATCTTGGTTTCCTGACCCGTGATGTCATTTCTTTTACTAGAGAAGAAAGAGTTACACAGGAAAGCAAAAAACAGATCTTGGTGATATGTCACAGCGGGCTTTTTTCTGTGCTGCTTGAATGAAAAGCACAGCTTTATTATTAAGATAACCACGTGAAAAACAATCTGACACGCCACACATGATCCATTCTGCTGATGAAGCAGATGGGAATTAGGTCCCGTTTCAAAACCAATATTTACTCTGATATCTGCCGCTTGCTCTGCCGCGCTGTCTGGCAAGGATCAGGAGTGTAAACGGGGTTTCTATGGTGGCTGTTGACACTCAGGCCAGCTTCACGCTTTCCCACAAGATAAACTGTCACATTACGGGACTGAGGTGAGAAGGAACCCAAGAGCACAAGGGAGGGAGCTGGGTGCCCGGGTCTGGTGGGCTGCAGGGTGCCCGTTCTGGTGCTGCTCCTCTTGCCCAGGCTGTCCGCACGCCAGCCAGCGGGAGGGATGGGTTAGAGTCCCATGCAAAGGGCGAGCTCGGATTTAATACTACTGCTCGTCCCTGCTCTCTGGGTACAAAGTGAGAGACCAGGACAGGCGCCGGGAGGGAGAGCGGGACACAGGGGATGTATCTGTGCAATGCCACCTGCAGAAGCTGCCCATTCCCCTCTGCTGCCTTCATGGACAGGCTCCTCCTGCTCACTTGTGGCACTGAGGGATGCCGGGCCACTAAAAAGAGCACAGGTATTTCAAGCCACCATGAAATAAAGATGCTGCGCAGCCCACGCAGGGCAATGAGTCCTTCTGTACCACACTGCTGGCACGGGACATCCAGTGGAGAGCTCTGCCAGGAGGGTCATTTCTTCTGCGCAGAGCTGTTAGCTCACAGGAGTCGTGTTACAGCTTTTTAGCAGTGGGAATCCGTACGTGTCAGACAAATAACGTAGCAAGGAGATCTGGCGATGCTCTGGACTGCAGAGCAGCTATCAGGAGAGGCACCAGGCACAGACTTGCCTGGTGAAGGGCTCAGCTGGAGGCAGGCATGGGCTGGTGCTGGGGTTCCTCATTCCTACCAAATCCTTCACCTTTATCCACTGCACCTGGAGGCCAGCAGGGTTTGAACAAGCCGGTGGTTATTTGTTGGGGAGAGGCAGTGAGCCAAGCGCTGCCTGCGCCCGAGGCCACGAGGGGAACCTCACCGAACCCGGCTGGGGAAAATCCTTTAGCTCCAGGTGGTAACTCCACAGGTCTGAAAACCTGGGGAACTTCACCCAAGCAGTGCAGAGAGTTCAGGCTGGCCTTTCAGCAGCGGTATCCAGAGCCTTTGCTTTCCAAGGTGGGGGTGTTTGTACAGGGGAGGGTTGCCAGCTCCTCTGCCTGCTCCACCACCAAACATGCACCCGGCAGAGAAGCTCTTCCCAACGTGCCTTTTGCTCTTTGATCTAACACAGGATCAAGATCCCTTTTTCATTTCAGGTCAATTTTCTTCTTTGTCTCCAATTCCCCATCTCTTCCTAAGCCCTGCTTCCATCTCGTCTGGCTGGAATTAACCAGCCTTGAGATTAATTTTATCCTTTCATCTCTGTGCTATTTTATCAGAGAGGGGTGGGAGAGGAGTTTCCTCCATGTCTATGCTTTCTTTCCAACACAGGCCCTGAGAGGGTTGGTTTGAACCTGCAGCCGCTGTGGGTTGCTGGTTGCAGCTCCCCATCCTGGCAGGATTTCGGGGGTGAGGATGCAGCAGGTCAACCCTCACAGCACTCACGGGCCTTGGAGCAAACCACCCCAAAACACCAACGCACCAGGATCAGGACTGGCGCCGGGGAGCCCGTGGCACACAAAGCAGGGTGTGCAGCTCCACAGAAAGGCTGGCATTCATTTAATAAGGGCAAGGAAAATCAAATGAGAGCATCCTTCCCTGCCTAACCCCCTGCATGAACCAACAGAGCTGGCTTCAGCATCCAAAAGCTCTCAGGCTGAAGTCTTTTACAGGTGAGAACAGGCCACAACAAGATGGTGGTTAAATCCCCAATACTTGCAGTAAATTGTGTTCTCGTTCTGTAGCAAAACAACCCATTTCTGAGACACCGTTACAGCTCTGCCCTGAGCAGCCTCGTGGCTGCTGGCTGGATATAAGACTCCTTTCCTGCAAAAAGGAGCGTCCCGTGAGGAAGTTTGGGGAAAGTTTTGGGGGGAGATGGGGCAGAGCTGTGCTTCCGTGGGCACTTGCTCACCCTGTAGGCTGTGAAGTGGCTCCTGCTGTTTCCTTCTGTTGCAACGGCCCTTGGTAGCGTCTTGCATCAGACACTGAAGTGGCTGCAAGCCCATGGCTAGAATTAGGCGGGTGTAAAGGTGGCTTTGCTGACTTGTTTTCTTGTACTGAGGGTAGGGAAGAAATCCAGATGGTGTTTGGCCCACAGAGCGAGAAGAAAATCCCATACAGAATATTTTGCAAGATTTTGGGGTTTATCTCATTTGACTTGAGTGCAGGATGTTCTCTCAAATTTGTTTTACTGAGTAAGACAGACAAAACCTCTTTGACCTTTTGCTCAGCGGTGATAGCACCTGCTCAGAAATTCCACACTAGAAAAAAGACTATTTTTGCTTAAGTTTTCTCTCTTTTAATTTAAAGTATTAATTTTAATTAAACATGGAAACTAAAGAAAAGCTAGAGAGGCTTTCTAACTAGGTAATGCCAGGCTTCTGGCTTTTTCTAGAAAATAGTAGAGGTATATGAAGAAAACAAACATGAACAAGCAACAAAAGGATTTTTCCATCCCTAAATGCTCTCTCTAAAGAAAAAACATGACCAGCAATAGTAATTTTTGATTACTCGGAGGGGCTGATCTACACTGGGATTATTATGGCTTTAAATGGCTTGCTTCTAGGAACTGGCATTTTTATTTTGAAGCAATTATTTTCTCTACCTGAGGAAGGACTGTCCAATTAACAGCCCAGATCTTTCCGTTTGGCTGCGTTCTGAGGTTCCTGCTCTCCCCCTGTGACCACCACGCTGTCTAGAGCCAACGCTGATTTCTGCAGGAATTGCACAACCCAACATGTCATGTGAGAGCTTAAACTCTTTACATTGTGGAAAGCCAGCGCCTCTCGGAAAAGTCTGTTCAAGCAACTTTGTCAATCTGTTTGGTTTGTTTTTTGGGTTTTTTTTTGTTTGTTTTGGGTTGTTTTTTTTTTATAACTAATGCGAACACAATGTTGGCAAATGGCTAAACACCCTTTAGCAGGAGCGAGGCTGCAGCTGCGCAGCAACAGCAGCGTTAGGAGCCTGCAGAAACAGTGAAACAGTGAAAAGGTGGCAATGCCCAGCATGTTGGGCAGCTTAACGCTCACCAAGGCATGTTCCCTTTGGGTCCCTGTGGCTTTTTCCTTGATCCAGGCAGCTCTCCCCCAGCCGTGCCCACGTCCCAGTGACTTGTAGGCAGCTTTCATGGCTGCCAGTGCCTGGCAGAGGGGCAGGACAGGGCTGACTGCCAAGTCTGGGCATCCTTTTCAGTCCTTGCAGTCATGCCTGCAAACTGAGCTCTTTCTTGCATCCCTTTGGCTGGCCCGACGTCCCCATGGCCACACAACCACTTACCCAACTGCCGTTGATACAACCCCAAAATGTTCAGCTTGATTTTCTCAAGACCTGGTGTAGAAAGATTACATGTTGGTTTTATTATCTATGTTCGATTGGTCTGCTGATTTTTGTTTAATGAAAGCCAGGGCCAGCAGCAACCCCATTTCAAGTCCTTGCAGGCCCAAATGTGTTTTGCATATTCTTTATCACGTGGAGACTTGCAGGGCTTTAGACTCTATCAGCTGAGCAGGAGCTTCACCACCCGCCATTCTCCCAGCAGAGGTAACACACCCCCTCCAGACATTTTTTTTTTTTCTTTTTAACTGGTCTGGTGCCTTGCTGCTCTCAGATAGAACATGCACCAGCAACTCCATGCAGCTCGTTACACCACAAAACCTCCCAAATACCTGAGATGCCCGGATCTGATTTACGAGCTCTGCAAAGCCACAGGCTGAGAGGGACGAGCTCGCTGGCCCTTGCAGCACACAGCGGTTATACAAGGCCGAGGAGCTGCATGGAGAGAGGGGGAGCCCAGGATTTTTTCCAGGAAAGTTAGAGCAGAAATTACCTCACTGAAATCCGGAGCCAAACTCCTGGAGACGTTGACCAAACCAGCCAGAAAACTGGTCCAAAGTGGAGAACACACTCGTGTTCCCACCGTGTAGTTACGCTGTCAGAGTTTGTACAGGCTTATTGCCACATCCTTAGAATCTGCTTATGGCACTTTGCGTGCACAAAGCTCAGTGCCTTTTTATTTTTATTACTCAATTTTGTGATAATGCTGTTGACTGCTCTGGAGGCTACGAGATTCATAACTTGACGCTGTTACAGACAGTACCTCATTTTCAGAAGTCTGGAGAGGTCTTTGATGACACTCTGCTCGGAGCTAGCTTTGAATTGTGCAAAGAGCCTGGCACAATGCATGGGCAGAGCACATATAAAGACCTTCTGCTGGTCTGCTCGCAGGCAGCCATGGACAAATACATCCCTACCCACCAAGGCTGCTTCGTAACCCATGCACGTCCCTGCCACTGCCGGCGATGTGACCTCGCTCTGGAGAACAGTGACAAGTGATGACAACCCATGCGGAGGAGCTGGGACAGCAGGACAGGATCCTCGAGCTGGAGCATTTCAGTGCTCATTGCCCTGGCTGCAAAGGGGAGGCAGGGAAGCAGTTCCAAAAGGAGGTGTTGAAAAGAGCTCTTAATACAAAAAAAAAATCATTCTTTTTCCTACATAATCTGTCATCCCGCTTGTTTCCGTTGTCTCAGGCGCTGTCCCTCACTCCGACATCCTTCCCCAGCTCAGCGCCGTGCCAGCTCCATCCAAACCAGGCTGCTGCTCGGCTCTTTGCCAGCCAACACCGCTGCCTCGGCTCCTGGTGCACAGGGTGGGTAATTGGATTGTGCCGAAAGCGCTTTCAGCTAACCCAAACCTGGGGCTGAGCTCCCCAAGGCACGTATTTAACAAGACTAAAGGCAACAGCTACATTTTCTGCTCCAGCAAACTTTGACTGCAAGCTGACCTTTGGGGACAGGGTGCTGGCCGAGCTCTTCACGTGAACATGAGGGGCCCCAGAAGGACAGTGTCTGAAGGACAAGTTAGTTAAATCAGGGAAGACAGGCTCAGGAAAGAGGAATTGTCATTTCTTACTTCCTTGGTCTTTTAACTCCATGTAGGGATTCAAATGTGGATTTCTCTTTCTCGTTGTGCAGATTGGATGAAGACCAGGGGAATTTCCAGCAGTTATTGCCCCGCCTGATTGAGGCAGCGCTTTTTATCTGTTCTCAGCAGGTGGGCAAGATCGTTTGCAGCTGGGGAAACTGAGGCATGGCCAGGAACAATGGTGGTTGGCTGGAGGAGAGCCCAGATTTCCACGTCCCCCCCAACCACACTACCTCCTGTGCCATCCATCCCCAGCGGGGAGGGTGGCAGTCTGAGTTAGGCAGAAAACTTGCATATTCAGTAAATACGTGTCTGTGTGTGTGAAACTTAGAGGTATCTGTAAAAACCCTCTGTTATATTTCAAAGTCTGGTACTCAGGGGTTGGAGGTATAACTTTTGTTAAAGATCTACAACACCCACTCTTCTATAAATCCAGTGTCGCTGAGCTCTGACACCTTAAATAAGTTTCTAGCAAAATCAGGACAGACTGGCATGTTCTGAAGAGACACCTTTATTTCATGGCTTTTGTACAACAGGTGAAATATTAGCCACTCCTTAAAAACAAAACAAAACAAAACAAAACCCTTCTAAGCAGAACTTCCATCACTTCCATATGAAGGGGACAATTTTGCTGTTGGGTGTCTTTTGCTGCAAGGAAGTTTGTCAACATCAATTCTCCTTTTATTAAATTTCCTCATACCCGTATCTCGGTTTTGGTGTATTAATTTATCTGCCTCAGAGGATCCCTTTATTAGTTCTATCCACAATTCCTTGTCAGCTTCTTGTTTTCATTTATGTTTGCACCCTTGAAGCAGTTCCCAGCTCATGTCACACCCCACCCTTAATGGCTTCTTCCCAACCCAAACATATTTAATGCCTTTCATCTTTCACACAAATCTTCAAATAAACAACAGTTTTATTGCTTTTTTCTGGGCTTGCCTCCAGTTTGCCGAGGCATTTCTACCTGCTGCTTCAAGGGCTCACCCTTCTTTGGTGGCAGACCCCCATGTCGCTCACACAGGCGCTCCTGGCTTTGGGGAGTAAAATGTCATGGTTTTGGTTTGAGGGCGGGAAGAACATCAGTCTTGCTGCCTGTGTGTCCTCCAGAAGGGCTCCGTTCCCACGCCTGCCCACTCCCATCACCGCTGCACCCTCCAGCCATCAGGACAAAAGACCAGCAGCCGCAAGAGTGAAGCTGGGGAGATGAGTCTAGACAGCTCGGTGCTGCCTGGGGACCATGCTGGGTCCACATGTGGCCTCTGTGCAGTGGGTCCTTCCCGGGCAAAGCCCAGCATGAGGCTTCCTCTGCCACCGTGGAGCTGCTTCTGCCACCGTTGATGAATCCACGTTCATCCTCTGGGCACGAAGGCACGGCTGCTGCAACAGCACCACCGGAAAGGACAACTCGGGGGGAGCCAAGAGTCGACGCATGGCCAGAGGACCCTGTCTCCAGGGGTGATATTTTAGGGAAAACTCATGAAACATGAGGTGTGGCCCTTCCCAGGTTTGTCCTTCCAGCCTTGGCCTCACAAAGATAGTGCTCCCTGAGGCAGAGGCTGCACCAGGGCTCCTGCAGTTAATAACAAACCCTTTTATCTGAGCTCTTTTTGAACTTTAATGCACATATAAAAGTTGTCTCAACAACATCCCCTGACACTGAGCGCATGATTAACGCTGCCGTGTGCGAAAAAAACACTTCCTGCCTTTGTTTCAGGCTGGCTGCCTCAACGCTCGTACCGTGCTCTGCGACAGCGAGTCCGAGTCCTCTCCCACTGCCCCTCCTGCAGCCGAGCCCCGGGGGTGACCCCAGCTCAGCGCTGGGGACAGGCACATGGAGCAACATTACACAACGTCATTGCGATTTTCCTTTTTCGTTCTCACTTCCTAACACTCTTCTCATCTGCAGCTTTATTGCCCTGCCAGGAGATCCCTCGTTGCGATCAACTTTCTATTTGATGAGCCTGAAAAATGCTCGTTCTCCAGAAGATGTTGCCCCCCCGGTCTGTCCCTTTTTGCAGATTGTGTGTGCTAAACTGGCCTGAACCAAGGAAAGGTCCACACGCAAGCCCTGCAGACCACCTCCCACCATTATTACTTTCTTTTGCCAGTTTTTGCTTTCCCAAACAATGGTTACTGAAATTATTTCCTCCTTTCGCACCCCGCCGGAAGCTCAGTGAGACCTGAGCCTGCTGGAAACCCAAGGATACAAGGCACTGGAAGCTTGGTGTTCTGCTGAGGACTGAGCTCCCTCTACGAAAGCTGTGTGTTTCTCCCCAGAATGCTCTTCTCTGGCTCTCTGCTCACTGTAGCCTCTACAACAGCTTTTTGAAACTGGTCTGGGCTACTCCTGGACCCTTGACCCGTCCCGGCATCCCATTTGCCACCTCCCATCGCTGCCGGGTTGTGCAGTGGGCTACACACGCCTGCTGGTAGCACTTAATCTGATCTGGGACCCTTTGCAACTCTTGAAGGCCTCTGAATCCCACAGCTGGAGCTTTGCTCTGAAACACGATGCTTTTATCTGGCAGCAAGTCCTTGGGCTCGCTCCCTGTGAAGAAAGGCTCCAGCATGGGAACTTCTCCAAGCAAGCCTGTAGCAAACACAGATGCAAATAACTCATTTTGTTTCTGTGCTACTGCCTTATCTGTCTGCTAAAGAGCTTTGCAGCACAGCACGGGGCCCACCGCGTCTCTGGCAGGCATCCTGCAGGCCCCACAGCCCTTCTCCGTGTGCCGTCAGCGTCCCGCTTGTGAACGTCCTGTTGACTTGACTTATTGAGGTTTTATATTTAATTTGCCAGTTGATTCTCTCCTCTGTTTTCCTTCTTTGGCCACAACTGTTACTTTTTGAATGATCTCTTTTAAATCACTAATGGCACAGGCTATTCTGCTGTTTAGCCATGCTGGCTTTTAGAGATTTTTTTATTAGATTACTCTAATTCCTTCACTAAGAGTCTCTAATGCCATATTGGAGAGCTTCTGTGCCCCTTGTCGCACACATCATCCTTGTAACTGCATTCTCAGTTCTGCACCTCTTCTTTCTTTTTTAAATGTATATATATGTGTATTTAAAGTTAAATGTTACTGTGGTAGCAGGGTTTGGTTTCACAAGGATGCTGGGCTTGAGCACATAATACTGCAGATTTTCTCCTCCAGTGTTACTTTCTGAAGCAGCCGCAGTGTTGGAGAGTAAATCAAAAATTGCCTATTTCTTGTGAATTCTCATTCTTCAAGATATCGGTTGACTGTAGCACCTCAAATTCAGTATAATATTTGTGTATAACGTTTATTCAGACTATCTAGGCATCATCAGGCTGCTCTAAGGTCTCCCCGGAGCCTTCTCTTCTCCAGATGAACCCCTCCAACTCTCCCAGCCTGTCCTCACAGGGGAGGTGCTGCAGCCCTCTGAGCATCTCCGTGGCCTCCTCTGGCCCCGCTCGAGCAGGTCCGTGTCCTTCTGCTGTTGGGAGCCCCAGAGCTGGACACACAAGAGCAGAGTAGAGGGGGTGAACCCCTCCCTCGACCTGCTGGCCACACTGCTCTTGACGCAGCCCCGATCACTTTTCCCATCTAAAGTTTGATACCTTCCTGCTGTTAAGACATTTTATTTTGGCTGCAAGCTTTTAGCAGCAGCATCTCTGTCCTATAACCATGCAGATACACCCTGAGACTTGGGACATCCATCTTCTGCTCCCACCTCTTGCCCGAAGCTCACCCACTTTCCCATTCCCTTAGTTTTAACACATGCAAAATCAGGAACAGTAACTAGAATTTAAAAAGAAAGATGGTGACAGAGGGATGGGTGCTGTCATTGCTAGGCTCTGCTCCTAGTCCCATCTGCAAGAGGAACGCTTGGAAACCTGGGGCTCAGGTCCTCGTGGATGTGGGAATAAACAAGTCAACCTTCTGCAAAATAAAAATTTTAGAAGCAAAGACCAGCAACAAGAGAGTTGTAATTCAGCTGTCTTTGTTAAAAAAACAAAACAAAACAACCCAAAACATAGAACAACCCAAACATTTAACAGATTTGTTAACCACAGACATAAAAGAATCAAGAAATACTACAAAAAATACATTGCAGGAGACATCTTGTTTTACAAGGCAATTTGATTAAGTTACTATTGGCTGACCAGCACTCAGTCAGTGGTGGAATAGCTGTGTTGACAGGAACACAAACATTGTAAATAGACAGCGCTTACTGTAGAAGTATTAAGACTAAAAGATATTTACCCCTTAAAATAAATAGAATGTCATCTACAGCAACATTTAAATTAGTAAAATATCTTTAAAGCAACCAAATATAACAAAATTGTAAATCAGATCTAGATTTTCTTCTGTATGTTAAGATCCTTTTTTTTCTGCGTTTTTTAAAAAAAAACCAACAAAAATACAAACTTTAGAAGAAAGGTATCTCTGAAAAGTCAGATTATTCACTAGAAGTGAGTTTCACCCTCCTTTTGTTCTGTGGGGCAGCGCAAGGTCTGGGTACCACTTAAAATTCTTCCTTCGCACGGATTTGGGTGGGACGCAGACCTCACCCCGTCCTCTGAACAAATAAGGATTTTTTTTTTTTTTTCCCCCAAAAAATGTGAAATTCATCCCAGCGCAGGAGATGCAGCCAGACCCCACAGTGCCACGTCCTGCTGCCTGGGATGCAGGAAAGCACCTGAGCACTTGCAGAGCCCCTGAGCCGAGATGAACGTCACCCAGCGGGAATAATTTAGGTGTAGATATAAAGTCTCTTTTAGGCCATTTAAAAATTAATTCAATAGTTAAAAAAATATCTTTATTTTGTCCTCCTTAACACTTCAACAGCTGGAGGAAGAAACACCCCTTCTCACACAAAGAACAGGGGGCTAAAAGCAAAGAAATAATCCTCTGGCTATCGGTTACTTAAGGGGGACTGAACCCGAGCCACGTTTCCTACCACTGCATCACGCAGGCGAGAGCATCTGCACCAAACTGGGAGCTCTTGGTTCCATCAAGCCCAGCAGCATCCCACGCACCCCCCCTCCCCATCAGCTGCTAGTTCCAGTTTGGACTGTGTAAACTGGGAAGAAACTTCTCAAGTACAAGCCAAACCAGCGTAAGGCCGGCCAGCTGTAACCCCTCAAGAGCCACCAGAAATGAAGAGCCCCTCAGGCATCCCTCAGCGCCGAGGTCTCGTGGGGTGTCCTGGCATGGGCCAGGGCTCCGGCGGAGGCGTGGGAGCAGATTCCCATCACCGCAGGGAGCCCCGGCTGCTGCGCTCCCTGGTTGGCAGCCAAGTGTGGCCAGTTTCAGCCACGCCAGCCCAGCCTGCGGCCGGAGACACTCGCTGGGCTCCCAGGGCCAGCACAAGGCTGGGATTCAGCGTGCGGGGCTGTGCCGAGGTCGTGGCGCTGGCCGGCAGACCTCAGCATGAGCCCTGGGGGAAGCTGGAGCCGTCGCAACCCGGGGCTGCCCTTTCCCAAACTGCAGGAGGAAGCTTTGTTCCAGCTCTTTCTCAATGGCCACTGTTGCCTTCCCCTTTGATGTCATTAGAAATGGAGTTGTGCAACTGGTTGATGAAAAAGCTGGCATCCCACAAGAACAGCCCCAAACAGTCAGTGTTGCATAATGACAACATTTGGCTGTTTCCTTTTTTTTTTTTTTTTTTAATTTTTTTATTTTTTATTCAAGCCCGAGAACACTAGCCTCGGCTGTAGGCACAGGTACCTTCCCAGACTTCAGCTCACAATCACCTTCCCTGTGATTCCCTGCAGCCAGACCGGGACTCTGCCACTGCAAACATATCTCCATGGTTGGGAAATCGTGGCTGTGGGGATCCGCTCTTGGGGCAGACCCACAGCAGAGGAGCCCATGGAGGAGCCCAATTTATTCCCCTGCCTGAGCCACCCATAGGGAGAGGTCTCAGCGGACAACAAAGCCACTTCTTAGGAGTTTCGATCCAGTTGAAGGGTCTTCAAAGTTTGTTCGACAGTGACAGAGTCCCTTTGAACTTAGTATCCACAGAAGGTGCCATTAAAAACAAAAGTGTTTACCAAGACACAGTATCTAAGATGGAAAACACTACAAATACTGCAGGAAGGTTTTTTTTTAAAAAAAAAAAAAAAAAAGAAAAAAAAGAAGAATCCACCCAGGATGACTTCAATACCCTTTTTGGCCGGGAGCATCTTGCAGGGCTGAGCAGGGCTGGTTTGCCCCTCGGTTGGGAAGGTTTCTCATTTGGAAAGAGGAACCCCACGGGTAAGGAAGCGCCTGGCCGCCGGCTCTGCACGCCCCTGCCCTGCTGTTTAGCAATCCCCACGGGATGCTCTTCCATGAACACCCCCAACAACCGACTGCCTGGGAGTCTAAATACTTCAAACCAAGCTAAGAAGAGCGATGATTGAAAGCGGGGGGGGTTAGTACAAGGACCAGGGGACTACTGTGGCACAGCCATCCCTTGCAGAAACCCGCAGCCACAGCAACACGGTTGGACTCGATGATCTTAAAGGTTTTTTCCAAACTCAATGATTCTGTGGTTCCACTGACACGACCGCTCTGGCTGTATTTGCAGAACACTGTCCTAGGAAATAGATCCATGTGGTACCTCCCTGAACTGTAGCTGTTTAGGAAAGCAAACTCATGGTCGCTGTGGTTCTATGTGGCCTTTGTGGTGGGTCACAACAGGCTCGACAGAGCACAAACAAACAGAGAAACAACAGAAAAATCCCACATCCAGTGCTGGGAACGATGAGAAATTTTCTGTGAAGTCTCTGTTGCTTCCCTCGCCCTCTGTGACACATCTCATTCCACATTTGAGAAAAATGAGCAGCAAGGAAGTCTTACACGGGGATGTATTTGCTCTTTTTCCATACCAAAATCCAGCTGAACATGGCAAGCCCCTGGGGGCAGCAGACACTCCTGGTTGTTGATCTGAGTTACAAGCTGTCATGCTGGACAGCAGATGCTCTTAGCAGCAGTTTCACCCGTTGGGGGAATTATTGTGTCTTCTTTATAAAATGAGATTCAGTTTTACCCCCTTACTCATTATCTCCCTAACTGCCAGGAAAAAATAACCCAACCTCTTACAGCCAGGTCACCAAGCTCTGGTGGAGGGGAACTATCAGGGTCAATGAATCAGGGATAAAAGAAATCAAGTTTTTGAAAGGTAAACTGAGATGCGAGCTGTGGCTGACCAAATTCAACATTTTTGTCATTCTGTGCTGGTACCTGGTTCAGTTTCTTCCTACACCTCTATTGCCAGGGAGATGCTGGCGAGATCACGAAACATATGGTATCAGTGCCAGAGCCAGCAGGTTAGTACAAGAGAAAGATCTTTAGCAGCGAGTGAAAAATCACAAAAATTTATAAAAAGCAAGCAAGCGAGTTAAGGATTTAATTAAGATCAATTAATTAATTAAAAAATATTTCTCAGTGTGACATCTCCTCTTAAAAACCAATGTGAAAGGTTCAGCAAGAGGCTACCGCTTAGTGATGGTCTTCATCACTGATGAAACTCATTTAGAGATGTGTCCAAAACAAGCAATCC
Organism: Athene noctua; assembly: GCF_965140245.1. Taxonomy (NCBI): domain Eukaryota; kingdom Metazoa; phylum Chordata; class Aves; order Strigiformes; family Strigidae; genus Athene; species Athene noctua. The sequence continues at coordinate 25,285,403 of NC_134045.1, forward strand.
TCACTCTGGGAGATTTAAACCCATTTCTGAGCTCTCTGTGGATTGGGCTTGAGTGCTAATTTACATCGGATTGAGGGGGCTGGGAGTTGAAATCCCTTCCTTTCGCATCACAAGTAATTCTGCTGGTGTATGTCAGCACCGAGAGCCCCCGCGCTGAACCCAGGCCCTGCGCTGCAGCCAAAAATCCTGCCGACCAAGTGGAAGGTGACAGACTGAGGTTCTCTGTCCGTGAAACAGGTCCAGCATCAGCAGTGATTTCCCATCGCTACCCTGCCAAAACATCTCAGCCTTCAGCTGGAAGAGGATTGCAAAAATCTGAGTTCAGGTTTTATGGTTCACGACCTTATTTTTATGCAAATGCCTCTCCGCAGGCACTGGATCCGAGATGCTCCAATTCATTGCACATAGGTCCCTGAACAGCCAGGCACTGGCCACAAACTTTGGGTTCTTCTGCGCTGTAGATCCACCCAAACCAGCTGCAACTCTCCACAGGTGAACTCACCTCTGGGAGAGCTCGACCCTAACCCCTGTGAAGTGGCACCTGAGCTGGCCTGGGCATCTCTACACTGTGCTGCCACGGAATAAACAACCTGACAGCAAAAGTTTTCAGCGTGATGATTGTCTCACCTATTCCTCCCGCGCTGCCTCGAAGCAAAGCCGAAGGTTGGCAAAGCGAGAGCAAAGAGCTGCACACAGACACTCGTTGACACAGCCACGGTCACTGTCACACACTTAAACAGAAGCTGCCACCTGCTATAACACACTTTTTTTTTTTTTTTTTGCTAAAGAACTTAAAAGGACAAAGCATGAGCTAGTACCATTGGTGTCCTTAATGCCTCTTCATCCAAAATAACTCTACGCTACGAGGAGAATCCAGTGGAAAGCATTAGCTCTTGGGAGGATCCTGGCTTCCAAACAGCTTAGTTTACAAAAGTATTGAGGAGAAAAAGTAGTTCAACAACCCATTTGCACAAAGCACAAGCACACAGAAGATCTGTAACAGAGACTGAAGCAGCTCACTTGTAGGGAAAAGATGCTTTTGATTTCTGACTATCACCTTGAGCACAGAGGCGTAATGAGCAAATTGTTCAACAACTGCTGTTTTGATGAGAAGGTGATGCTGTCGATCCAAAAAAAAAAAAAAGCAACGTGTTCCAAAGAGGACAGTTTGGACTACTTGGGAACTAGAGGAATTTTGGGTGGGCTCAGGGGATGGGACTGCACCACCCACAACAGCAAAACACGGTTTCCCATGCAGATGACGGTCTATGCTCAAAGGCCACTCCCTGAACGGGAGGGGGTCGGGGCGGGGGGCTCCTCACCAAGCCAGACCTGACGCTGTGGTTTTGCACAAAGCAGGACCAGGCCCCCAGTCTCTGCTTCTTCAGAGCAAACCAGACCATCTACAGCAGACTGAGATTAAAGCCAGGCTCCAGCCAGCCGGGGGGGGACATCTGCCCTTTTCTACACCCCCCCAGGCCCAGTTGGTCCCGTCCCCACTGCACGTTCTAGAAGACACTCAGCGTAACGAAGCGTGCAGCCACAGGCAGTGTACACACAGACCCCCAGGAACGAGCCAAGGGAATCCCACCCTTATGTTCTTTTTGCAAATGGTTTAGGGACAAACGTGAATCACACACAGTGGGCAACGAACAGGGCCATTTGGAGAGCATGATGTTGCTCATCCCATGCTGGATCACACCTAGCTACAGGAAAACATGGAGTGAGCAAGCCGAGGACCCGGCCTTCTGCTGATTGCAATTCCCTGGGTTTATCAGAAGGAACTTCACCCTCAGGCCTGCCCCTGCCCCAGTGCTAATTCACAGGGCCACGGGATGGGCATTGTGGTGAAGAGCATCCCGGAGGACCGGCTCAATAGCAGGGAGATGGCTTGGATCTGAGAGTTAAAAGCCAGACAGTGGCAGGGGACCCCGAGTGCTCTAGTCAGGAACGCAGTGAAAGTCAGATGAGGCCTCCCCACATCAATTCTCTGACACTAATTCTGCTCTGCCTTGTCTCACGTAAGTCACTGCCAGTGGACAGAGTCCACAGCATCCAGCAGCATGTATTTTGGTATGAGTTTGTGTGTGTGTGTGTGTGTGAGCCAACATCAGCCACCCCTCGCTTCACAACCACCCCCCCTGGACCAGGTAAGGCAGGTAGGCCGGGCTCAGGACCACCCTGCAGCTCTGTGATTGTCCCAGCCCCAGACACAGGCACGTTTGTACAGCTGGGAACACTCAAACTGGGCTCATGAGCAGATTGGCTGTCATCTGGGGGATCCCAGGCCCAAACTGAGTAAGCCTACACAGAACTAAGTACAGCCCTCAGTGTTACACACACACACACACACACACACAGATGCTGATCGGACTCGCTGCTGCCAGACAGGCAGGACCCCTTTGAAGCTGCCATCACGAATTCCTCCTCTTGGCCCACGTTTGTACCAAGAACTTCTCATCGCAGGGTTGCTCATCTGCCAGGCTAAAAGGTGGTGACGGAGGGGCTGGAGGAGGCAAGGCAGAGCCAGGGGCATGGTGTCAGACGTGAAGCAGCTCCGACGGGGTGCTCCAGTGCCTAGGTTTCGTTTACGAGGGATCAGAAGCGTTTTCTCCTTGTGTCGTCTTAAAATAATATTGTGCGTTTCCTCGAGCTGAATGTCTCTGCTTTTCCTGCTTATGATTCTTGCGGAACCACTTCCATCAGTTTCTGGCACAGGACTGTTGCAGAGACTACGGGGAAGAAAGCAAAGTACAGGTCAGAGATCACACGCAGGGGCCCAACAAACACCCTGGTCTCGATCCTCTGCCTCAGAAGGGCTGACCCAGCTGCCTCCCCACCGCGGTTCCAAGCAAGATCAGCCCAAAGGCAATTTAAGACTTGAAAGCAAATGAGCTGCAGGCTACTCTCTCCTCACACCCAGAACTGAAAGACGTAACACTGGGAGCTTTGCGAGGATGTTGTACTGCCCCGAGAGAGGCTCTGGCACTTCTTGACACCAGTTTCTAATTGCACAGCGATATGGGAACTATGCTGGGATGCCAGAACTGCAAGCAGCCAAAACTGAGTCAGGCACAAGAGCAGGAATGGGCAGAAAAAATATGAGACAATGCTTTTATTTCCTGTTTTGGAAACCTCAGCTCTGTGTGCACGCAGCTTCTTTAAGGGCAGGACCAACTCGGCATCCTGAACACAAGGCAAGGTCCGCTGCCTCGCACAGAGCAGGTGGAGAGCAAAGGAGGCATTTCAGATCCAAGTCTGCACAGGAAAGGTGCTAAACTGAAGCGACTTTTTTTCTCCTACCCATTACTTTTGGTGGCTAGTCCCCAAACACACCCGTGCTTTGTGCTGCTTCACTGTGTGTTTGGAGATCACAAGATAGTCCTGCCAGGTAAAGCTAACACTAATTCTAAATACACACAAAGTCAAACTCAGATCAGTTGGTGATCAAATTATCTGCAACAGATGAATATACACATGTGTTTAAAGTTCATATGTTTCTAACAGGACATTTGCAGAATTATCATTCAGTGTTCCCAGAATATTTTCTATATTCTCCTTACAAGCCTTTGGTGGTGGAAAACAATTAATATGGTAATTTGCCACCCAGGCACTGCAGAAATGGCTTTTCCAGGAACTGGGCCTAATACTCAGAATTAAAAAGTGAGTGTGTGAGAGAGAGAGACGGGGAAAAAAAAAAAAAGAATAACAAATGCTAAGCACTGTTGAAAGCCTTTTTCTTTTTCATAAAAAGCATCCAGCTAAGGCTGGGCATTTCTACTTGTCTGCTTTTCTAGGTCAGGCTGTTGTATGAGAGCTGGGAGGCAGATGGTGGAGTTTAGTTACTTGGACAACACAGATTGACTTTCTTGATTCAGTTGTTCAGACAGAGGTTACATGTGCCAAGCACAACCTCTCCATCCCTTCAAAACACACCGTGGTGTAGTGTCAGCTGTTGGAAAACCTTATATGAAGATACCTTAAAAATAAACCTTGCAGGAGAAAACGTCCAGGGGATTTTCCCCTCCCTCCGCTCTGCTGCCACATTTTGATGCCAAGGAGAGCTTCGACTGGATCAGAAATGTTAGCACTGGCTTGGTGATGGATTGGGATTAATTGCAAATTTTCAGCAGACAAATTGAGGCCAACTGTGCTCAGACTGTTATGCTGTTACTTCTTTTCCCTTCCTGCATCACTAGAAAGCGATTCTCTGCTGACAAAAGCCTTGACCCTGTGCTTTTACAGGAGGCAGAAGAAAGGCAGCAATGTGCTCAGCAAGTTACCCTCCCCTGCATAACAGCAACCCGTTTGCCAAGATGAAAAAACACCTGGTGGCATTTGGTCCAAACTTTGCAATTATTGCAAGTCAGGGTGCGTTTTGGGTGCTTGGTAGGTGAGGTAATCATCAGGTTAAAACTTGTTACCGTTAAAGAAGAATTGATCAGAGCCAGGACGTTGGAAGCCTCCACTACGCGGAGGAGAGCCAGGGCTACCAGCTGTAGCGTGCTCACTGGGAAGCTGCTATTTTTGGAGCAAAAGTCAAGGCTGTACCCTTGGTCTTCACTGGTAACACTTACAGATGCCCTGGAGAACCCACTTGGGCTTGTTTTGCCACCAGACCCCGAAGAAGTAAACAGGGATCCCACTGAAGATGATGGCAAAGCCAATCGCACATTCCTTCGGCGTCATCCAGAAGGACACAGCGATGAGGAACAAGCAGGCCAGGATGAAGAAAACGGGCAGGCAGATGTTCACCTAAAGAAGGACCCAAGAAGAGGTTAAAGGCTGGATCTGGGGAACAGGGTGGTGCTTTCCAGTGAATTTTCTCTAGCTGTACAGCCCGGGAAAGGAAGGAGTTCACGTTCCGCCACAGAGCCCCGCCTGGATGGCGCTCCTGTCTGTCCCAGTGCTCTGAACAAGGGGACTGTGACCTTGAGCTGCCACGGGGAAGGCACTGATTGAGGCAGTGCTCTCCATCAACCCCGGAGAAAACAGATGTAGGCCAACATTTAACTTACACATTTAAAACCAGCAAAATGAAGGTGTGGCTTGCCAAGAGCCACGAGCCCTTCTCAGCACCTTTTTTTTGGATCCTCATTCCATCCTTGAATGATTCCTTATAAAAAGCATCTGTACCAACAGCATCAGATTCGGCAGCAAGCACAGCACAAGCCAGAGCATCTTCCCAGCAGGTTCTCAGGGCACTCGGGCTACACGGCTCCGAGCAGGGCACCTGCTGAGAGCAGCCCAGCTTTTTGAAGAAAAAACATAAAATAAAACACCCTGTAAAGAGTTACTTCGGGAAGGCACTGGTCCAGATCTGTCAGTCTGATCCTCTCCGGCTGCCTGTTGCCTGGCAGAGACCTGAGTGTGCTGGGGGATGAGTGAGAAACATGCCTTTAAGAAAGGCAGACACGCTTGTGGCTGACATGATCTTGGCCTCCTCCCAGATGGGACATGGTACTGCCAAGCTGGCCAAGGACAAAGAGAACAAAGTTCTCATCTCTGCAGGCGTGGGTTTGTCTGCTTTATTAAAAACCTATTTTAAGTGAATTCCATGATGGTACAGAGTGTTTCACTGAGGGCCACAGCCTATGATTTGTCCTGGGGAATATGTTAGTCATGGAGAGCTTCCCACCGGGCTACCCCAGCAGAACACCCCAGAGCCCCCCTTCGCTCTGATGTCCCCATGGCCACAGCAGCTCTTTGTCCTCCTTGCACTGGCAGATTTCTGTGCAGCAGGGATGCCTGCGTTAGCTACAGCACAACGTTTCCCCTGTACACTTGTAATCCCAGCCCCTCTTCGGTGCAGGACAAGCAGCCGAACTCGCTGAACCTTCCCTGAGGTGCTGAGAAGGGACTCGGGGAGGACCTGCCACAATTACCACACAGCTCTCACCTTGATGGGCCTTTCCAGCTCTGGCTTCTTGTAACGCAGCCACATCATGCCGATGATGGCCAGAGCCACGCACAGCCAGTTGAAGAAGCTGAAGAAGTTAATGACTGAGAAAATGTTGTTGGAGAAGGCATAGAGCAGGGTCATGACGCACTGCATCCAGAAAAAAAAAAAAAAGCCATTAGCAAAAGGAGTAGGCAAAACCACGGGTGTTACAACACTAAATACAGGTATTTTAGAAGAATTATCCACTAGGAAAAGAATCACGTTAATTATTTTTTACTTATTTAAGCTATTTTTGATGGGTGGCTGGAACGACGTCAAAACAACACAAACAAAACAAATTCCAAGAAGTGGAATATGAGGATACGATGAGAAGGAGAAGGGTCTACCCTCTCCTTTAGGTGCATGCAGGGCTGGCTGTGTCTGGAGGGGGTGCCCAAGCAGCCCCCACCTCCAACCACGCTGATGGGATCCCACCCCCGGCCCTTTTCCCAGTACCAGGTCAATGCTCATCACCACAGCCCCAGGTGCTCACCGTAAAGATGAGGGACGGCACGGGAGTGAGGAGCCTGGGGTGGATCATAGACAGGATGGAAGGCAAGTGTCCTTCTCGGGATCCCACGAAGAACAGCCTGAGGTGGGAGAGACAGAGCAGTTATCACCCCTGCAACCCTCAGCCCCGGGCTGGGGTTTGTCTTCAGCACAAAACAAGTGGGGACAGCCCAAGCTCTAGGAGCCCAAGCTCCCCCCTAGGGAGGGCTGAGGCAGCAAGTCTGGAACGCTCAGGCTCCACGCAGGTTTTCCACCTCAGGGGTGCCCTGCCCCACGCCAGCCCTGCCCTTTTGCTGTCACTGGTTCAGGAGTGGGGCCCTCCAGGGTCTGACCCCAGCACGGGGTGTTCTGCACATCCACAGTGGAAAGTCTCTGTCTTAGAAGGAAGGCTGGAGGCGGACAAGGAATCCAAGAAAAGATGTATTTATATCCTTTCTGGAGAGAGCAATTAAGTGACTTTCCTAAGACAACCTGGGAGATGTGCGTCAGAGCTGGAACCAGCTCTGTCCCTGTCCTGCCTTGTCCTTTCTCCCCTTTCTGGAGGGATTCTCAGCCCTGAAGTTTCGTAACTTTCTGCTTTCCATTAAAGACACTTTCTCAGGCAACATCACTGGGCCCCAAGCCTGTGTTTGTTTATGTTCTAATAACTTCAACAGGACTTTGCCTGAGGAACAGAAGACTAAGACCATTGAAAGGGTTTCCTTTAAACTGGATATGGTTTTAAAGTCCCACTTTTTTTTTTTTCTCCACATTCCCCAGATGGCCTCCAGACCATTTAGACTTTGTGTCTACCCACAGCCACTCTTTGGAGGACAACTCCAAATAAAGAGGCATTAAGCATGACTTGTAAACAAAAACCACAAAATTGAGCAAGAAACCTACCGGGAAGAAGTGAAGAGAGATCCATTAACAGATCCAAAGCACGATAAGCCAACAAAGACGGGTATGATCCAGGACATGACGCCAAGGTGGTAGTTCCCAAAATCCTAAATGTGGGGCCACAAGACAAGATGTTTCACACCCAGAATGTCCAAAAGAACAAAATCCTAAATGCAGGGCCACAAGACAAGATATTTCACACCCAGAATGTCCAAAAGAACAAAATCCTAAATGCAGGGCCACAAGACAAGATATTTCACACCCAGAATGTCCAAAAGAACTCACAGCTGCCTACACAGACTTAGTATTTGTAGAAATCTGAACAAATGACATGGCCTGGTGCCAAAGCTGTTAGGGTGTTTTCCATGCTGCCATTTGCTGCTCCTCCTTCCTGAAAAAGCGTATTGTGGAATTGAAAAAAAAAAAAAAAAAAAAAAAAAAAAAAATCAGCAGCAAGACCTGGAGATGTGGTTTTATATCATAAACTGCTTCACTGCAGTTTGATGCCAATGCTATTGTACTGATTTCAAGACTTGCAGAGGCACACAACTAGAGTGATGTGACCAGGGCTGGCGGCTCCAGTAACTCAGCACCACGTAGGTGCAGGCTGGAGTGGGGGCTTGGTACTAACCCGGAGGATGGAGCATCATCACCTGAACGGCCCAGACCAACTTCTGCTGGCCTGGGAAATGCCCCCTGAAGCATTGACCCATCCTGGTCCCACTCATTTTACAAGGTCATCCCATGCTGCTCACTTCTGAAGCAAGCAGGATTTCTGACCGCAGTGGCATTTTAATTAATAGAAGTATTATTCTTCTCTCTTAATTAAAACAAGGAAGATACAGAGAGAGAGAACAATCTAGTTCAGCATTGACTGAATGACCTTTTCCCATAAATATCACGCCCTGGTAACTGATGATAAGTCATGAGGCCAGCAGCAACCTTGTGTGTTTACGAATGAAGAGCGGCACTAACTGAGTGCCCACCCTCACTACTGTCTGTGATTAATCCCACTTGGTATCACGCTGTTCTTCCCTGCTCCCGTCACAGTTGCCTTTATCTCCTGTCAAACATCAGCTTTTTTGTAAGCAGCCCTGATCAGCCTGGAACAAACCAGATGTATGCAGAGATTGTTAAGTCTGATTTAACCAGCCCTGGAAAACAGATGAGTCGCATCAGAAATGCACCTATCTTACCACAGCCACGGCTTCGGACGTCAGCATCTGGTCCGTCGACAGGGTCGTGAAGTAAGCCAAGTTTGTCAGCACATAAACCAGAGTGACTACAGGTAGCGAGATGATGATAGCCAGAGGCAGGTTTCTAGGAAAAAACCAGAAATCGTAATGGAGCGCTGCACTTCAGAGAAGAGAGCTCTGGATGCCGTGGGTTGGTGGCCCTTGGTGTTCTGCTCTTCTCTGGCTCTTCAGCATGTCCAGTTTCCCAGCTGCTCCCCTGAGAGAGGAGAAGATGCCCCCATGGGAACAGCCTGGAGGGTGGCAGATGTAGTGTGGAGGATTATGGCAAAAGGGACTTTTTGCACGGAGAGACTCTGGCTGTCTGGGCAAGCAGTAATCCAAGATCACTGCAAAGGCAATTAATTAAAAATAACTCCCCGTGGCTCTTGCTAGCCAGTGGCATCAGCACATATATTCTCTTCTGGGCAAAGGCGAAGTGTTTGTGCAAGTGGGTTTCTTGTGGGAGAAGGGAACATCAGGGATTTAGTGGGAAGTTTTTAGGCTGTAACTCTGTGCAGCTGGCTGGACTGATGAAACTCAAAAGAAAATGAGTTCAGACACAGTCTGAGTGGGTCTGTAAAGCCGAGGCTGTGTTGGTACAAATTTGCCTTTCCAAATAGTCTAACTTCATTTGCGAATGGAAACTGAAAAAAGAAACCCTGCTTGATGCCATGTATAATTGGTCTAGTGGAGCTCAAAGCCACAGGAGGAGAGAGTCAAATACCATGACTGCATTCAGGAGACATGAAAATAATTGCAAACTGCAAAAACCTTTTTATAACTCTGTTTGTCAAGGAAAGGGCATATCCAATCTTATGCTTCCCAGCAGGCACTAATCACTGCCAGGGCCAGCCAGGAATGGGTTCTTGCACAAGTGACCCTGAAGCTTGTATCGACAGCACCTCACAGGCACCTTCCCTGTGAGCAAAAAATGATTTATCGGCAACGATTTGCAAAAACGATTTATCAGCAAAAAATTATTTATCACCACCTGCTTTGGGGTGGCTCACCCTCACCTCACCAGGTCCCCTGTGTGACCCTGAAAGGCACGAGCAGTGCAGAAGGAGGGTATTGCTCAACAGAAGAGCACGTGACAAACGTATGTACACACAAATACTCTCGTGGGAGTTTACACAAGATGGTAATAAAGCCATGAGTGCTTCTTCCTTGCCTGTAATTCAGAGAGGTGCCATGCCAAGGAAGCAGGACTTTCCAACAACACTGATATTAGCAGTACAGGAAAGCAGTGCAAACAGCCCTTCTCATAGAGAGATTATTATTCCTCTTCCCCTATTCCAGGAAGGAAAAATGCCATTAATTTATCTTGTTTTCTATTCCCCTAGAAAAAGACCATGGCTTCTGGGCTGATCTGCCTGGTGCAGGCATGAGGAAGGGGCTTCCCCAGATCAAGAGGCTTTTCTCCCAGGGAAGTCATGGCAGGACACACACCTACCTGTAGGGATTGATCATCTCTTCCGTAACAAAATTCAGGTAATTCCTGTAATTTAAAAAAAACGGTGGTTAACTCTGGTTAGTCCATGGAATAAACCAAACCCTTATTCATACTCATCTTCAAGGGAATTTTGGGAGGGGTAGACAGACTGACACCTGCAGTAAAACCCGTGATGGCTGATGCCCAGTCTGAGAGCTACAGCACAAACCTTGTGAAGTGTGAGCCCTGGGGGGTGCTGGTGGATCCAACACCCCATGCTGGCAGCTCCCCTGCAAGAGGAGGGGTGACTGCAGGTGAAGAGCTGCACCCGCCCATGACAGGGCCACCCCTCCAGGCAACAAGGATGGCTGCAACTGGCCTGTTTTCACAGAATCCCAGAATCATCTGGGTTGGAAAAGCCCTTGCAGCTCCTCCAGCCCAACCATGACCCTCCCCCTGACCGTTCCCAACCCCACCAGATCCCTCAGCGCTGGCTCAGCCCGACTCTTCAACCCCCCCAGGGATCCCGGGGACTCCCCCCTGCCCTGGGCAGCCCATTCCAACGCCCAACAGCCTCTTCTGCACAGAAATCCTTCCTCAGAGCCAGCCTGACCCTGCCCTGGGCAGCTTGAGGCCATTCCCTCGGGGCCTGGCGCTGGGGCCTTGGCTCCAGAGACTCATCCCCCCTCTCTGCCCCCTCCTGGCAGGGAGTTGCAGAGGGCCAGGAGGTCTCCCCTCAGCCTCCTCTTCTCCAGACTGAACCCCCCCAGTTCCCCCAGCCGCTCCCCAGCAGACCTGTGCTCCAGACCCTGCCCCAGCTCCGTTGCCCTTCTCTGGCCACGCTCGAGTCATTCAATGGCCTTTTTGGGGTGAGGGGCCCAAAACTGAACCCCCTCAGCGAGGGGCGGCCTCCCCAGTGCCGAGCCCAGGGCTCAGATCCCTTCCAGCAAATTCACTTCACAGCAAATTGAGCGGGCTCCTTGTGCTTCCAAGTGCTCAACAGGACTGATAAAGAGCTTTAATTTGCTGCTCAGAGTAATCTGCTGGCATGCAGCGCATCTCTGCGAGCTAAACCCACCCTGCTGCCTTCTCTTAACACACCGAGGAGCTGCACAAAGCATCATGGTGCCTCATCACCCACCGTCTGCTGCTGCTTCTAAACCCCATCATCACCTCCACTTCCTCCTGCTTCTGTGTCCCGGCTGGAACCGGGGTGTGAAATACGACTGTTAGCATTACTAGGCAAACCCAAAGCATCTGCCTCATTGTCCTGGTTACAAGAAAGACTTGGAAAGTCCTGGGCCACACTCTTCCTGCAGACATGATCTAGGGACAGGGGAATGCACTACAGCATTTAGCACTTTTCAGTGCAATCTTACCATCCTCCGTAGGCAAAGAGGCCGCTGTACAAAGCTAAGACGATGTTCCCCACGCCTACTTTTGTGCCTTCGAAGGAGTGCTCGGGAGTCAGGTTTGTCACATCACCTGCAGCAAACAGAAACGGATCGATACAGACAGACTGCGAACCCCAAAAGCCTTCACGGGTGTTGAAACAGAGAAACCTGGAGGCAAAAGCTGCTCTTCGGATACGTAATTGTTTTGGGTTATGCTGGAGAGCGTGTGTACATATTTCTAGTGGGCCGATGCCTCCAGTTTTACTGTTCTTGGTTCATCTGGAGTAAAGCCCCAAATGATCAGCCCCAAATATACCTGTCTCGAGCAACCGGGCGTTCCTGAGTGCTCGGCCTCTCCCACAGGGCAACCTGCTATCACCAAGGTAATCTCCCTGATACTGCCCTGCGAAGAAAATGTTCTGGGAACCTTCCTGCTGGAAGATGCTATGAAAACAGATATTGTCACATTGTCTCTCGACTGAAAGCTGCTTTCATTCGATAAAAACCCAGGATTTCCTCCACTTCCACCAACCACCCCATAAAGCAGAAACCCAGGATTTCCTCTAGTCCCACCAGCCACCTGATAAAGCAGAGGGTTATGGCAAACCCTTTGATTGTGGGAAGTCAGGTTCTTTGGGGCCTGAATATCAGAAGTTAGCTTCTTTAGGGCTTGAATATCTAAAGTTCCTGTTATGTATCTGCTTTTGAAATAAAAAGCCATAAATAGATCGTACCTTTGGTAAGAACTCTCCCGGAGGAGCCAAGGGTTTATTTATTTTGCTTTAAAATGCTCTGCAGTTGTTTTGTTCCCTGCCTTTTGATGTGGAGCCTGGGTGTAGGCCTGAGATGGCAAAGCCACACTCCCCCCCACCCCGACCCAGCGCTCCCCTGGGCCGGGACGGAAGCGGGGAGCCAGGCAGGATTCGACAGGGCACGTTTGCATCCAGGGAGCCCTGTCGAAGCCCATGTGATTCCTCTTAGGGCACAGATCTTTACTAATCACCCGAGCAAATGCATCACATGGCAGTCAGCAGGGTCTGGAGCTTAACCCTTCATCTCTTAGCACAAGGTACCCAGGACACGGGGCTGGGGAAAGGAGAGGGATGCTAATACACCAGGCATTTTGCCTCTGGCTGGCCTCTCTTCCCATCTCACGCTGGGAACTTTCACTCCCCTGTGCCACCAAAAGCCACTTTTGCAGGTGCTGGGTAACAAATAGGGGTGCTCGGACCTTTTTACGCCTCGCGCTCATTTTTTTAGGGGTGGAAAAGGGGACTTTTCCCCAACAGCACTATCAGTCTCCTCATCCATGGGGCTTCTCAAGCGACTGCTCCAAATCTGTCCAGTGACACGGAGCTGCCCTGTGTGTGGGGGAGAGCCACATCTTGTCTCTCCTCCTCTCTACCCAACCCTTCAGCTCTATCCCCATCCTTTCCATCCCGGGCATTGCTCCTTTTATCTCCTTTCTCCCTCCTGCTCCTGCTGAGTCCTAACTAGGGCAAAGATATCCCTGACATGGCAAAACGCTCTCTGCTCACAAAGCTCCCCAGGAAACCAGCATCCCTCTGCCTTCTTCCTCTGCACAGGGGATGCTGTGGGTGTGAGCTGCAAAAGAGCCAGAACCAGAGCAGCAGCTCATGCGCTGGGCAGCAGTGCACCCAGCACAGCTACAGCAGCAGATTTTCAAGGCTCGACTCGCCCAGGTCCCACTGCAGGTGGTTCCACTGGTGTCGCCTTCCCTCTCTCCCCCAGCAGCTCCTTGCTCTAGGAAGGTCTCTCCCGAATCTGCCTTGGGATGTGCTGGTTGTATTGAACGTCCCGTTAGCCAGTCAATCTCCTTGGCAAAACGCACCAATACTTTTTTAAAAAGTGAGGTCAGACAACGTACACCAGGTTGTAAGAGGAAAGCCAGGAAATGCAGAGAGACTGACACCATGCAGCACATTTAACCTTAATTCCTGGCTTATAGGTTCAGTCATATAATCTTAATTTAGCATTAATGCCCTGGCCTGGCTGTAAATGAAAAGGCTGAGCAGGAGGTGGGTGTGCGCAGTATCACATTCTGCTGAATCCCTCGGGCTCAGCTTTACTGAGTTTATTTTCTCCCACTCCTGAATAATTACCAGGCTAGTTCTTTCCAGGTCTTTTGTTATGGGAATAAGATATACTTTTTTGTTAACCGTGACTGTAATTAGCTACTGGTACAGCACATGGATGGACTAGGAGAGCTCTCCAGGAGTTTCAAACACCCCTCAGGATGTCTCTTTAAGGTTTGCTGTGCTCGGCCCAGTCCCCCCACCCTGGGCCGAGGGACCATCACTTTTAGCACACCAGGAGGATGTTGTGATCTGGGAGGAGCCAGGGCACAAGCAGCATCCCGCCGCGGGCTCACACCTCCATTTCTTGTCCACACCTGGACACCAGCTTCCACCGAAAGCCTCTTTCTGTTCGTCACAGACAAAAAGCTCTCAGGCCAAATGTTCCTTTTTCGGAGGCATCTGCAGGTTTCGCTCTGTGCCGTCCCAAACCTCGCACAGCAAGCGGGCGGTGGTGCCGCTGAGGCAGGGCTGAGCTACCGCCCTCGCCCAGCTGGCCAGGAGAGGAGAGCGGCCTGGTGGTCCCCAGACTGAAACCACACGCCTGGATTCAGGATGTGCCACCCGCTTGGGAGCCACGGGCATCTGATTCGGTGGCCGGCTGGGCTGTACAGACACTGGCTGAGAGTCAGGGCTGCTGCCCTCCAGCCACACGAGCCAGGAGGAGGGAGAGGCCGCGCGGGACCCCCACGGGAGCAGCACTGAAGCAAAGAAATAAAAAAAGCCTGACATTTCATTATGCTGTGGGTGGGCTGGGGTGATGGATGGAGGGATGGATGGGTGGGACGTAGCTAATTACTCGCACACCTCTTGCTTGCAGGCGCCGCAGCACGCACCAAACCCATCTCTTTGAAGCACCGAAATGCAGCTACAGGCAAAGGAGGGACAAGTCAGGGTGGAGGCAGCCAGGAGAGGAGACTAGCTAGGAAGGAAGGAGCTCTTTGTTCCTCCTTAACACTTGAAAAGCTGACACCTCATTGCCCTCTCCCTGCCTCACCTAGCAAGAGTTGTAGCTCTCCAAAAACTTGCAGTGGGTTGCCAGACTTCACATCTTTAAGCTCCCATGGTAAAATGCATTTAGCAACATCTCAGAACATGATTAAATAATCACAGGAGCTGATATCTTCCCTCTTCCAACCCCAAGGGGACAAACTCGTGTTCTCAGGTGTCCACATCTTTGCCACAAATTTTGCTTCTTTCATGCTTTACCACTTCTTGGTTGCATGTCAGGAGCTGGGCTCCTTAGATCCCATCCCAGCAGAGCAGCCGTCCTGTCCCACCATCACCACAAAGCTCTGTCCCACCCTGCCAGCCAGAGGATCACCAGAAAGATAATAATTTGTGCCCGCCAGCAATGCCTTTACAGAAATAACTGGCACCAGATTATACATCTTGGGGTAAAAAAGCCAAACTCCAACAGCGATGCTGGAAAGGTATCCCAGATATGTTCCCACATGGGCCAAGTTGTAAAACTCAGTGGGTGAGCTCTGGCTGTGCCTGCAAATCCTTGGGAGAGAAACCCATTGCACAGAGGTACCTCCTCTGCCACAGAGGACCCAGAGGTGCACTGGAGGCTGAGAAAGCGCCCAGGAAACACCACGTGTCCTCCCTGTCCTTACACTTAGCACTGATGCTTGCTGCTGGCCCCAGCTGGAGACTGGGAATACTGGACAGATGGTCCAGCACGGTCCTTGTTACTTCCTTCTTTGAATATAACACCCCTGAGGACCTGCTGTTCAAACTGGAGGTTTGAACCTCAGTTCCAGGCACTGCATCTTTCAAGCCTGAACATGCAGCTCCAGCCTCCAGACTTCAGAGGCTTGAGCTGCAGACTTTGGCTCAAATCAGGGGTTACAAATCCGCAGGTGAGGCTGCCAAGCACAGCCTCGACTGCCCCCCTGGAGCGAGAGCATCCCGGGCGAAGCCACGCTCTGTCCACACTCCCGGCTGCCCTGTTCTCCCCAGCCCGTGCAGCCCCAGCTGCTCTCTAGGCAATGCCCTGCCCGTGCCCGGCACCCTGGAGATCTGAAACCTGGTTTGAACTGGCTGTTCAATGCACTCTGCTCTACAATTAACCAAATTAAGGTAACAAGCTCTGACATAAACCCCATTTGCTGATCTTGCCAGCTGCCAAGACTCTGGTAATTGCGCTGGCAAGCGATGGGTCACCTGGGGCCTTTCTGCTGGAGGGACCTATTTTGGGTCCATGCACTGCGTGTTCAGACCCTTTCTTTGAAAATGTTCATTTGCTCCCCAGTCATGTCTATTCCAGTTTTAATAGCACAGCAATCTTCTCTTGCAGAAAGCATTTAATGATAATTAAATATTTTAAACTTGCCTAAACAGCGAGGAGAGGGAACACAGCCATCTAGAGAGCTCAGCAGAAAAAGGGGGGGCCCTCAGCGTGTCTCGCTCGTGGAAGAAACCGAGCCAGGGAGAAATGTGTTGTATATATGAAAAACCCCAGAGGAGAAGATCTACTCAGCCATTGAGCCATTTCCTGAGACAAGCAGTGAGAGTTCAATTGACTGAGTCAGAAAAAACAAGACAGCAAGGAACACGCCGGGGCCAGGGTTAGGAGAGCATCCACTGGGCAGCTCGTGGCTCGGCGGGAAGCACATGCTCGGTAGCCACATCAGCTGTTTGCTCCTTCCTGGTCGCAGAGGAGTTTATGGGTCTGAAAATGTCTTCTCCAGGGTAAGGCCAAGGGTCTGGGCTCCTGGATTCACTCCACACAGTACTCAAGCTTCACAACTCCTCCTTTTGCAGTGGACGCTTCTTGGGCCAGACAGTGTTTTTTACTGTTCTCACCTACTCTGCATCCTACTGATACCTCTGAAAAACCTTCTACCTTCCTCCACCTAAGCAAACACCTCTTGATTTTCACAGCCTCTGTGTTTGCCGGCATAAATGTTTGCTGATGAGAGAAATAAAGCAGCAGACAGAGCCTTGGAGCGATGCACAATGTGCAAAACTGTGCCTCCTCCAGGAGCGAGAAAGCACAGAGGCCACGCAGAGACCCTGGGTGAACAGGGTCCCTTTGATCCTCAGCACAGCATGGGAAGATGTTTCCTAAATGCCCCCTTGTCTGTCCCTATCTGGGCAGAGTAACAGCAAGGTGCAAACCCCAAACAAACCACCCAGTGGGTTTCCAGCCACTTCCACAAACTTGTTCTTTTTCTTTTCATATCTGCTCAACAGGTTCAATCCACATCCATAGAAACTTGTGATCAAGAATGACAAACAAGAACAAGCCACCTGACCAGGCGCTGGGGGGGGTTAACCAGAGCCAACCAGCTTGACATGCAGGAGAGCCAAGAACATTTGGGGAGGGCAGATCCTCCTGCCTGTCACCCACACCTCTAGCACCACAGGCAAGGCCATTAGTTTCAGCCAAAGTTGAAGGCTTTGGGAAAGGATCAGTATAAAATGCAAGTAAGAGCCCACGTGCAAACACACACACACAGAGCTATCGACTGCGCTGATACACCTTAGGCACGAACGGCTGCTCCCAGAGACTTCAGAAGGACAGAGAGAGGAGATCCAGAGATGCAAAGAAGCAAATACCGAAGTATTAGCTGCTCTCTAGTTAAATATGTCTGCATTGCTGGGATAGCTGCGCTTGGAAAAATGAGAAGCCAACAAAGCCTCTCACGTCAGCTGCCTCAAAACCCACTCAGCCCGCAGCAGCGGTGGGCAGGTGCCCTGTGGCACACCCGAGATGAGCTCCTCAGCCTCAGACACAAGGCACCTACCTTGATCCAGCTGTTCATCCCGGACACCGAAAATAAGCAACAGGCTACAATCCACAACTCCTTGGATAAAGCAGCTTTTCAGGCGTCGAGGCCCATTTCCACCCCGAAGAGTTAAGGCAGCTCCGAGCCTCCATGCGCAGCGTGGAACATCCAGTTCACCTCAGCACTAAAGGCCGAGTTTCTGCGGGTGCATCCAGAGCCACTGCAACTCGCAGGGATCATAACGAGCAGCACAGGTCACTGACCAACCGCTTCTGTGTTATGGGCTTTGGGTTTTGTTGTTGTTATTCGATGCGTTTTATTTATTTTTGGACAGGCAACTTCGCACTTGTAAAACGCAAAAGCCCCCGCAGGCTGAACTTTATTCTTGAGTTCAATCTATAATTGCCCCAAATTTTCTGGGCAGAGAGGGCAAGAAAAAAATTGTCTGAGCAGAAACAAACCGCTGCTCACTCCAAACCAGAGCGGGCAAACCACAGAGCACACTAACCTGCCATGCCCACCTGGCCTCAGCCTTTGCATCCACTTTTGGCTGGAAAAGAAATCAAAGATTAGCGAGTGAGAGGCCCGTAAAGCATAATTGTGTTGTATCAACCCTCCAGCGTAAGACGCCTGATTAATCTCCGACATGTGGTTGATGTGATTTAGAGGTGCAGGATGCTGGCAGCTTTCCCAGCTGCCTTGTCCGTGCTCTCCTTCAGCACAGTCTTCCACTCTCCGTGTGCTCTGTGAACAAAAGGGTGAGTAAGGGAAGCACAATAGCTTTCCTTCAAAGCTTACGGCTGGAAAATCATGTTATAGTGGCGTTTCTGAATGCCAGGGTAACAAGAAACGGCACGGACAGCTGCAGGGCAGGCTTTTCTTGCAGTCTTTTGTGCACAAGCCTCAGCCCCAACTTGCAGGGCCACACTCAAAGCCTGAGGGACATTTACTATCCATAGCTTTGCCTCTGCTGAAGAGGATCCTCAGTGCGAGGTAGCTACGGGCTGGCTGGGTGAACACCCAGCTGGTCTGGCTTTGGGCTCCAAACTCCTCTCAGACACCTCCAGCCCCGTCGTCGTGTCCCAGGTCGTGTGCTGGAGGCAGTCCCTCAGGTGAGCTGGTCCCTCCGGGCCCAGACACGAGCGCAACGGCTGCCCTGCTCCCTCCAGCACCCCTCAGTGCTACCTCA
The DNA here is from genome assembly GCF_965140245.1 of Athene noctua. NCBI lineage: Eukaryota > Metazoa > Chordata > Aves > Strigiformes > Strigidae > Athene > Athene noctua. The sequence continues at coordinate 25,303,816 of NC_134045.1, forward strand.
GCTAGCAGAAAAACAGGTCACGGCGGATCTGGCATGAAACAAATCAGCTGAAAACAAACTCCTAAACATTGACCTGCTGATCAGGTTCACTTCAGGGTTCACCCTACGGATGCGAGAGATAAGACCGGGTCAAAGGAAAACTTGTGGCAGATTTCTTCAGCTGTGCTAAGTGCCCCGTCATCTCTGGACGGCCAAGAGTGATTAAATGTAGGTACAAACCCAAGAGAATTCAGACAACGACCACTCTTGTTTTCTCTTTGTATCTGTGTGCCCTCTGAGACCTGAGGGAGCCTGAGATTTTAATTACCAACTACAAAATGAAGCTTTCCAGCCCTGTCAGCAGGACCCCTGCAGAGCAGCCCTGCCCTCCCCACGCCTACAGCCACCTCCTGGGCTCTGCTGCTTGCAGAGCTCAGCCCCCTGCTCTCACTCCACATCGGGCTCAAGGAGCTTTTTTGGGACATTCAACTGATGTTACCACTGGCAACAGAGAAAAAAAAAAAATCTGGGAGGAAAGGAAGAGTGAGTAAACTTCCCCTCCCTCCAGTCTTTCTTAATCACAGGATTTTTTTCACCAAAAAAAGGCAGAGAGGAAAGTCTGGACAGGGAACTAGTGAAATAACTGTCACAGAGAAAGACAGAGAGACCAAATGTGCATTTTCTAGCAAAAGGCAAAGGGATCTGGTAAATGAAAGCAGCACCCAGATGTGCACACAAACCCACAGCACCGAGATGTTGCCTCGCACCTGGAGCACTAAGATGATATTTTTACACGTTAATGACTGAAGGTTTCAATCTTTGTTTTGGTACTTTCTGAACAGCCCCCCTCCGTTGAGTTCAGAATTTACCAGCCACCACTACATCTCTAAATACTATTTTACAAAGAGCAAATGATATTGGGGTGGGGCGTGCCAGTGCTGGCTGATACTGTAAACATCTATTTAAAGATGAGACTGAAAACAAAACTCACTGCCTAGTCTAAGTTCTCCATGGCAAATGTCTGGAGTTAAACTTGCCTCCTTCAACCTTAATTCACCCTGTGCTTGTTCAGCACATGCAACTGCTGCTCTCCGACAAGCCCAGTGAAGGGAGTGAGAGAGAATAATGCTGCTGCCATCACACAGGCACTCGAGGCACCGCAGACGAGAAATTTAAAGTTGGAAATCAGGAATTGAGAGGGACAATAAGCTCAATAGAAATAATTTAATGAGTGTTAAATTCTATTTTCCTGAGGCTCAAATGGCCAATTCTTTTTTTCTTTTTTTAAGCAGAATTGCTGGTGAGGAATTGCAGCAAGGGATGGAGCCCGGCACTGCAGCACTCCCCAAACACACGGCACCTCGCTGCCTGAGCTGCCCAATGGCAGGTGAACATATAAGTAACCCTAAGACATCAAAACAGAAAAGAATTTACCTGAAACACACCTGGGATATGGGTTTTTTTTAGAATTTTTTGACATCAAAACCTCTCCTGGATTTCCTCACCTGTAAAAAGCACGGGTGTGTCCTTACAGATTAGCACCATTTTTTTGACCATTTCATGCCTAGGTTAGTTTTTGAGGCACTTCTAAACTGCAGGGTGATTGGGTACAAAGAGCACAGCTGCAGACCTAACCCCAGACCTCTGTGTCGCGCCCAGTGCAGAAAACACCCCTTAAACCTGCACAGCCACTGTCCAAACCGGCTGCACGATCTAGTCCCAGTCATCCCACTCACCAGGTCAAGAATACGGCCAAAAAATACCCAGAGATGGCTGGACAGAAGGCAATTTGCGGGAGCTGGTAAAACAGCAGAACCAAAAATAAGCCTAGTTTTTATAACATTGGAGTGAAAAAATCCTTATCCTCTCCACGTCACAAGTTATTTATACTATTTAAGTCCTACAGACTGGTGGGCTGTGCAGTTGGGGGTCCATATATAAGGTTTTACACTGAACTTTTAAAGCAACGTTAACTGTAGCCTCACAAAGGCTTTTAAAAGTGTAACTTTTGTATTAGTACAATAATTGCATCCCAAGTGGGTCAGCTATAGTGAGTCAACTTTCAAGTAGTTGAAAGGCTGTCAAGTAGGAAACCAACTTCTACCCTCCTTTTGAAGCTGCTTGAAAGAAGTGATGTAAAACAGCTGTCCACAGAGAGATCACAAGGAAAGGCTATTTTCTGTGTGGTAATATTGCCACATATTTCTTTGTCTTGAGATGTTACTGCTTTTCTGAAAATAACGAAAATATCCGATGAAAGGATTAAAAGAGAAAAAGCCAAAAGCTGAAGGCGGGAGGTCAGTACAGAGAAAGACATACTTCTGTGAAGTCTCAGAAGTTTCCACATTTGAGCAAGAAACTGTGGTATTGGCTCCTCCTCTCTGTTTATGGATACTGTAAACATGAACCAGCAACGGGACAGGAACCATTAAAGCAAATTAACCAGCACTGGTCAGGCACCGTCACGGGAACACACAACCCTTCACTGCTGAAACTGCAGCCCCAGACAAATCACCTTGGTGGGTGTTTCACCCCAAAAGTAGCTGCCAGCTCTGAATTTACTGAGCTGGTGGCAGTCAGAGTCCTCTTTGTCCAAGGAGTGGGTATGACAGAAAACAAGGGCACGCGGAGGAGCGGTGAAAGCAACGGCACCGTGCTGATGGCTGGACTGGGGATCGCCCAACCCACTCAGAGGTTAAACAGGCTTTTAGAAAAAAAGTTGCCCCTCGAAAAGCGTCAGCACTTTAAAAGACTGGGCCTGCAGTATTTCGCCTGGAGAAGAGCCAGCAGCTCTGCACTGTACTAGTGATGTGCAGAGGGCACAGACACGGCGGCTTCCACGTGCACCACGTGCACCAGGTCTGTCCCCCTGCTCCGAGGCAGCTCTGCCTCACGCGAACCATTCCCGAGAGGCGTTTATTAACCCGTTCTTGTAAATCTGCAGTGAGATCGCCTCCCTGGACAACCTACTTGAGCTCTGCATTACAGTTAAAAGTGTTTTTCTAATGGCTAATTTAAATTTCCCCGGCCTCACAGCTTGCACCCATCATGTCTTGCCCCAACAAAGATGGAGAAGAGTGGAGCGCTTTCCTATTTCAGTATGCTTCAAGTGATGCTAGTATGCTTTCCTTGAAGAAAAAAGAAGGAAAAAGGCAGTCTCTTGATGTACCCCTGCTACATACAAGCATCCAGTTACCTGGCGTGATTTAAAGAAAAATTGAGAAAGTTGCAAAATATAGGTGGAAGCTAAGGAAGGACATATGAAAGGAGCTTGCACGTTCTTAAGGACTTACCAGAGAGATTGCAACTTCTGTAAGGGGATTAATAAAATCCTTGTTACATCCCAGGCAGTATGTTGTAGAATAAGAACTGCGACAAGCAGTAATGTGCCACTTAGGAGAAAGTGTAAACGTAGGCTTTGTGAGGAGCATCCTCTGTAGATCCCAAGGTTCCCACTGTGAACCAGCTTGCTTTAGACTGAGTGTTGTGTGCACAGGCAGGAAGGCCTTTGCCTTCAGATGTTATCATCTAACTATTGCTTTTGCTCTTGTTACCTTTCCCTCAGTCTGAAGTGACCGGGTGGTTTAGCAGGAAACTAAACATCACATGAAACGAGCGGTACTGCAAGATGCACACAAGTCACCCTGTACCTCTTCAGACCTACCAAAAAGTTAAAACTGTAATAGGTTTCATAGGAGGTAAAAAACTTCTGAAACAGAAGAGTATGGGGCTTTCTGTACACAAGACAGAAATCTCTTATTGGTTACAGATATAAGTCAATGGAAATATCATGTATTTACACCTGAGGAACCAGGGCAGACAGTGATTCACCCTCAACAAAAAGACAGAGTAGTACAGAGGGAGGGAAGGTGATTCGGAAGAAGCAAATTATTACCTGCAAGCAAAAAACAATTGTAAAGACCTTCTATTGGTAAAATGTTAAAGAACCAGCAGAGATTTATGTTTGCTTATTGTTTTCCTTTTAAGAGAGAAAAAAAATTCAGGAAAGCAGCCTGGGGAGATATAAAGAGGAAGGAGGTATATTTTGTGATAAGCCTCAAACAATGTTCCTGTTGAGCGTAGGCACTGAGCTGGAAGAAAAGAAAACCTCTGATAAAGCAAGAAATTCTGCAAAGACAGCACTGGCTCCCATAGCTGAGACAGGAATTAAAAAGACCCACGTGCACACACAAACATACACACACACTCTTGCCAGTACAGACACAGGCAGGACTATCTATGGACTTTTATCCACATTTAACAAATGGGGCCTGTAGTGTTCCCTAAAAAAATGTATTTCTCACAACTCGCACAAAAAAAGCACAGTAAAGCTTATCTGTGTGGATTGGTTAATGAGATGGGTTTGGAACAAAGTATCTCCCTGGCTTTGAGAGGATTTTAAATGTGCATGAAGAAAACAAGCAAAACCCACCAGAAAATTTGCTTTATCGTCACATTTTTATCTTCTTCTCTGGACGTTAGTTGACAGACATATGTGCTGGTGTCAGCTGAGAGCCCTAATATCACTATTCATCATGTGGTTTCCGCAGCCTCGCCTGACCCACGCTTCCCTGTGTGACCCTACAGACTCGACCGAGCTGTTCCATACCTGAAGCAGGAAGAAGGGAAATGGACTGGGACAGTTTGGGGGAGAAAAAAAAAAACAACAAACCTACTGGGGGTGGTTTGCACGTGCAGATGCTTCTTTACTAAGAAATGGCCGTGATCAGCTACAGAAAAGACTTCTGAGTGCCATAACACCAAAATTCTCATTCCCTGCAGCCTTGGCAGCTCCACAGTCTCAAAGGGAGAGGCCACACAGTGACGGCATTAAGGGGAAAAGACCTCGGGTAGTACATGCTGGGTTCCAGCAGCACAAACTCCAGCATAACTTCAGCGAGGTAAATACGAAACCTCACAAATAAAATGCACAAAAGCTCTCAGTCCTTTGCAAAGCACGAGCTGGAAATATCACCCAAGCGTGCAAAGAGAACAAAAGACATTTGTAAAACGCTTCTGCTAGCTCTGAAATGCTTGGGTTAGGACTCTTGGGCTCTATCCCTAATCCCCAGATTCTGCTTTAACTGCACAGCACCTTCAAAAGAAGAAAGGAACATACTCACCCTTTGCAAGCTGCACGAAGCCAAGAATGATGATCAAAGCCAGCGCCAGCAGTTTTGCCGCGGCAAAGGCATCCTGAACACGAGTAGCAGCCTTCACGCTGTAACAGTTCACTGCTGTGAGGAGCACTGAGGGGAACGGACAAGGAGAGACACGTCAGATTTCAGTGAAACACCTAAAAACGCAAACCAAATGACGGCAAACTGGCATTTGCTTTTCGCGAAAACTTAAGCAAACCCGAAGAGTCTCTTCCTAAAATAGAAATTTTCAGCAGCAAAGCTCCGCAGCCCCGGACTTCTCTATTCTGTCATTTGTTCTGGCAACAGGTGGTTTGAACAGCACATACACTCCTTGGGAGTCCCTGGAAAGTACACTTCTAAGGGCATAGAAATGAAAGTGCTCACTGCAACCATTAGCATCAAAGCGATTGGCCGCCATCCCTGTTAAGTTGATCCAATTTAATGCTTCTGTGGTGTGAAAACACCATAGAAATGTCAGGACAAACCTCCAGAGCTGAGATATAGTGGTTTGTATAACAATAGCACCTAAAAGGCTTTGGAGGCCACACCGTGACGTCCCCGTCCTGACCCATCTGGCAAGCTATGAGCCCAACCAGGCCTGCAGGTCAGCGGCGCGGGCGGGAAGAGAACCCGGATCTAAGGAAACCCTCCTCCTCTGCTCGACCCGCAGTGCCAGGGATGACTCCCGGAGGCTCCGAGGCTCTCAGGGCTCAGAGATCCCCTCGGAGATGCTCCCCGGGGCGATGGGAGAGGGGGCTGCCCCAGGCAGGCCAGCACAACGGCTCAGGTTTGCTGTGGCTGCTCTCGGACTCCATCACGCTGCCTCCCCGGGCAGCGTTGTGCTTGCTGAGAAGCTCCCACAAAGTTGCTCTGTGGTTCATGTAATTAATGAAGCCTCATTTCCTGCCTTCTTTTTTTCCCCTTGTTGCCCCATCACCCTCCTCTGTTATCGCCCACTCCTGCCACTGTTCAGCGTGGCACTCCTACCAGGCAAGGCACAGCCTGAACTAGGGCTTGACTAAAGCCCCAAAGCTCCCGACTGGCCGAGTTTCACCTGCTTCAGAGAAAATAATGGCTAAAACCTTTACTGCTCTTCCAAATCACTTACTATTTTTGTGCCCTGCTCACTCCCCAGAGCCTGTTGCTTGTTATAGAGATGGGCAAATGTCACACAGACAATGACGGTGCCCCACGTGCTGGATGCCCTCCCCTTGTCCTCATCTCCCTGCCACCTCACCAGCTTGTCACCAGCCCCCAGTGCTGACTGATCCCCGAGCAGCTTGGGGAGGAGGGGATCTCAACCTTTCTTCTTGAGCTGGAGGCTTTTCCCTGCGGGATCCTTCCCAGGGTAGCCTCTGCCCTCGTGGCAAAGGCTCTTTCCCACATCCTGCAGCTGATTTTCACAGGACCTCACTGCCTCAACCGGAGCCAAACAGCTGCTCCCCAAATTATTCAGCCCGGACGCAGATCACTCTCTCCTGAGGTTACAGGCTATATCTACACTCACAGTTTAAAGCCCAGAGAATTTACTGTAGATATTTCAACCTTAATCAAACCCCCAGAGATACGGGGGGATCAGCAGCACCTTCATCATGTCACCAATGTGTTCCAGCAGTTTGCTGGTGGCGACTCTGGCCATGAGCCTGTTTCCATGGGGCTGAGCCGCACGGGGTGCTGCAGAATGGGGGGGAAGGCGATGGATAAAGGTGAGAGGCAAAAATTCCAGTACTCAGAAAGCTTGGTGACTACCCAGCAAGAGCACCCAGCACCTTAAGACCCTCAACATACGCCGAGCATCACAGGGAAAACCACAACACACCCCTACTCCGAAGCGAGGTTACCTCCTGGCGGGAGGAGGCAGGACCGTGCCCCGCAGCCCACCTCCCAGTGAGGGCACAACAAACTGTAAACTGAGAAATAAACCCATGGGAGGAGGAGGAGGAGGAGAGAGTATTGGGGTATTTCAGAAGGCCCTTGTTGGCTCGCTGCCACCCTGCATCCTGCCCTGACTGGGAGAAAGCAACTGCATTGGTAAAGAGTTCAGGGAAACGCACGCAGAGCCCACGCCAGAGCTGGGAATAGCCTTCCTGGAACACACGGGCACGGATGAGCTCGGTCTTCAGAGCCCGTGGTATCTGGGTCTGACAGTAACGATTAGAGTTCACATTCCTGCGCGAGTGAGCGCCGAGAGTGACAGGACTTCCCGGTGACTCAGGGGAGATGCAAGCCAGAAGGGATCCGAGTTGCATCATTCATTCAGAGGGGTCTGAGAGCCCGCTACGGCCACAGCACAACAGCGATATGCATCAGGCTGAGAGGATTTAGGTGTCTACATATTGCTCAGCTAAAGGCTGCTTGCAGGGGATCTTTAGGCAGGGACAAGCAAAGCCAGTCCCAGTGAGGCAGACTGCAGATCTCGGAATACAATGCCTGCTTTCAGGATCACTGGCTCCCCCTCCCCCAAATCCCCAGGATCTAGTGTCATCTCAATACAAGAGCATTGTAAAGTTTCAAAAAATGAAAGAGCCGGCCATCTTCACAAAGAAAAGCACGTGATCCGATACATCCAATACAAGAATGAAAGGCAGAAGTAGATAAGGAATTTCGGATTCACTGGGTTTTGTATCATGCCTTTCAAGCCCTTTTGGGGGTGTCTGGGTGCTTGGGGTGGGTGAGACTGAAATGACTCAGAGCCATTTGCTTTGGGAAGGACGTGCCTGCGGGCTGCCACACAGGCCACAGGACAGCACAAGCCAGGCTTTGGCTGACCTGCTTCAGCACACGGCTGAAAGCAAACGGTGAGGAACCACCTCCCCTAAATGTGAGCCCCTGTGCCAGGGTCCCTCCACCCTGTGCTGGTCAGGAGAGATAGGGTACATCTAATTGGAAAGACACCTCATGCCTGGACTCGGAGGCTTGTCAGCACTGAGCAGCAGGCCAGCACTATCAGGGGTTTGCAGGGTCACAGCTCTGTCACCTCGCAGCAAGGCTGTGATGAATCTGCTGCTAGAAGGGACATACAAGGGGAGAAGAAAATAAAGGTTAGCAAGGACAACTTACAGTATGTTTATGCTACAGGAGGAAGGTGAGGGGGAGAGAAGAAAATACAGTGAGATATCACAAAACACAGATCACAATTACATCTACTAAAAGTCAATCCTAATGGGGAGGGAACCGAGGATCCAGGATTCACTTCGACCAGCAATTATGCTAAAAATAAAACTCTCCTTGTTTACAGAGGGATATTTAAAGCATGAGCTAACACATCTAAAAGCACACTTTTCCCGTTAGTGAAGACAGCCCTTAGAGGTGCGACAGTGACATTCCCTTCCCCATTTAGGCATTCTGTTTCTTTGACAATAGCTGCTTCGGCCTCCACATTAAATCCTGACTTTCTTGGGGCTGTTTTTCACGTTCTGGTTCTGTACAGAGCTTGCTGGACGGACCGTGGGATGGTGGGGGTGTACATAAAAGGCAAAAGCTTTCTACACAGTCCAAAACTGAAAAGCAGCGGAAGCGTCTGTATTCAGTCCTTAAAAACACATCGGTGCCAGATAAACAGGCTCTGTAAAAAATAAGAAACCACTTAGGGCCAGAGATTCTGAACAGGGCTGAGAGCTTCCCCCACGCCAGTCGTGATTCAGAGCCCTTCAAGTCAATCTCTCTCCTTTGTTTTTCCCACCATGTAATAATATTTGTCTTTCCTAAATGAGCGTGGTGAAGTTATTACCCTTAAATGATTTCAACATAGGAAGGGCTAAAAAAACCCCCAGTCTCACCCACCAGAAAGAATCTGACAGACACCGAGACGAACAGACAGACCGAGCACATTTTCAGTCAAACTCCCAAGACAAATTCCAGTGGCTGCTCAGCTTCTCAGGAGAGCTGAAGACCAGGGTTTCTGAAAAGCAGTTTTATTCCTTTGATCCGAGATGCTGCCCTGTGAAGCAGGGGCTGCGGGACTCCTCCTGGCACCGCTCCATTCACCTCGGATGAACTGCTCCGCATGAACAACGGGGCAAAGCTGCACAGCCATGGCTTTACTATAAATCAGGGCCACGACACAATGCAGGGAAAGAGCAGACTGCGCTGCCCTAATTTCTGCAGCGCCTCTCCGAAGGCTGCAGCCACCGGCCGCGGTCAGAAGCCAGCCACCGTTAGCGTGACCCGTCGGGGCCGTTCTCAGGAATCATTCTAGGAATAAGGATTTCAGCACGACCTGACGTGACACAGTCTGTCTGATCCAGCAACCCCTCTCCAAAGGCTTTACATAATTGGGATAATAAGAGCTAGAAAGCTGCAGAGACTGCAGATGTGAGAGGGGGTGCTTTTATTTATTTACTTATCACTTCTGGCAGAAGCAGGAAAGATACTGGGTTTTGACTGCTGTAGAGAGAACATGCTCACAGGGGGCTGTTCACCCCTTCATCCCTCTGGTGACTGCTCTAGCCTAGCCAAGGGTGAGCTTCATTTCAAATACTCAAGCCACAGGGGAAGCCAGAGGCTTTCAAAGAGAAGTTTGGCTTTCTAAAGACAACAGTAAGTCCAGCTTCAATTATTTACTCTGTCCAGCTGGCTTCAGGCATGTCACTCAACCTGCTCCACTGGCACTCACCTGCACAGTCAGATAATTTCTGACTAATACATCATAGGACCCAGAACCTTGCCCCTCGGCAATTCACATTTTATGGGCATATTCCTTTGAACTCAAGTTCCAAGATCCCTCCCTAACATGATTTCTAGATGACAACAGGAATAAATCCTTACAAAGCAGACAAAGAAAGGGATCATGACAATCCCTACATAGAACAAGTCCACAACAACACAATATATGTAACAACTCCCGTGTCTACAAAGGAAAGGCAGGATGTAGTAAAGCTGCCCTGCGGGCATGGGGTTCTGCCCAAAGCAAACAGTACCTGAATGGAGCCCTAATACAGATAAACTGGGGCTTGGCATTTATGATGCAACAGTCTTGGCAACTATCCTATAGAAAAAGGCAGGGCTGCAGCTTTCCCAGAGTGATGGAACGTGGCCATGGATCGGAGATGGAGTAAAGACAACGCTCAGGGAGGTTTGGGTTGGATAAAAAAAGTGAACAAACAAGCAGACGATGCACAGCTCTGAGCACTCGTCCTCATTCACAAGGGAAAAAAGGATCCAATTCCAGCACCGTATGTAACTTGCTCATGGGGTGATGGGAGTTTGCCCAACCCAAGATCTTTAGCAGCTTTTCAGGTGAAACATTTCTGAAACGAATGTGTGAATTCTTGAGGTACTGGCACAGCTGCATTCATGTTGTGTGTGAGGTTACACACTCGGGAGTTCACAATGTCATTTTTGGCCTTTGTTTCATCTCCTATAGATTTCCCTGGTCTTGACCTGTAGTGCTTCCTACATAATTTAGCACAGACCTCTTTAACAAGAATAAATGTGTGTAAGTAGCTTGCTTTACAGAAGTAAACTCAATTAACTTGCTACAAGTTACCCATGGATTCCTATTTGTGGTATTGTAAGACCAGAATGAAAACACATAGTAGGGTAGGAAACCTGTGGAAAGTAAAAGGGAAGAATGAAGGGAAATGCTCCACCTCATCTTCCCCACCAGGAAATCGAGGACTGTCCACACAGCGAGGATAAATCGTGCAATGATTCCTGTTTGCAAGTGCTTAGCCCTTACAACTGTGAGACAATGCTTCCATTTACCATCTGCCACCGAATGATGTTGATTTTCTCTTCACAATTACTTACAGAACAGTTCTCGGCTCCTTTCCATATGCCCATCCTACAGCAAAGGCTGCTCCTTCCACTCTTTATAAAAGTGCAGCTGATGGACAAGCAGTTTTCTCTTCTACCAGAAATGGTGCAACCGGGTTTCACACAGAGACAAGCCAAACTGAGCCCATGGCCACCAAGAAACAAACCACAGGGATGACAGCAGCACGTGGCACAGACACAAAACGGCTCACATGCTTTAAAGAGAACTGCTGCCTAAGCTCACAAGAGGTCAGACACATTGAAAATAGTTACTCCACGCAGCACAAACAAGAAATTACACTGTACTGACTGAAGTGCTTTAAATCCACGGGAAAAATCAATGCCTTAACTATTCACCGAGGCAAAAAAAACCCCTTTATATTCAAGAGGCTGTGATGCCACAGTGTCTTCTAACAGCCTCAGGTGTCTATTTCTAAAAGCACAATCTAACATGAGACAAGCATACAAGGACGCAGACATTTTTCCATGTTTATGGAAATTTCAACTCCATAGGTCTTAAGTGAAGACTTGCGCCCTGCACGGTGGTAAAGAAAAAAAGCAGAAGGAAAAACTTTGTGGATATTTCTTCAAGGATGAGTCCCTGGAGAAACTTAATAGCCAGGGCAATCAGTCTGCAGCAGGGAAACGCTCAGTGGCACATGTGGTTGTTGGAAAGGAGCACTTGGCTCCAGAGCAAATGTGTCGATATTAAAATCAACTTATAATAATAAACATAGCTGGCAACAGTTTACAGTTTCCGTTTTATTTTTCTTCCCGAAACAGCAGCGCTGAGGAATCGGGGAACAGGAGCATCAACAAACGGCAGGTGAAAGGAGGCAAAGGCTGCCCTACCACTAGAGCTTAAGAAAAGGGATCACCTCCAGCCCCAGCCCCTAACTGAGACCACGAGCTCTGGACCTCTCCAACAAACAGCCACAGCCACCCTGAACGTGTCCCAGCCCCGTCTCGCCGCTGGCTTTCAATTCCAGAAAGCCCCTGGTGCTGAAACAGGCTCGGAGCCGGGAGCAAAAGAAATTAGTGCAGCACGGGATGATGCTAGCATTTCATCACGGAGCACAGATCCCAGAAGCATCCACACCCGCAAGTTTCCAGAGTTCTGCAAGAATAAATTAACAAGCACTTACTTGTCATCTCTCTCTCAAGAGCTGTGCCAACCAGCGCAGCGCAGCCAGGGCCAAAAGGCAGCACCAGGACTGCCTGGAGAAGAATTTCACAGCTTGCAGAGGCTGGATCTCAAGACTGTAGAAACACACCCATCGCTCTGGTACCAAGGTTCCATAATAAGAGTGATACAGTTTGCACTATTCAAACTGTGTGGTACATGAAAAACTGCAAAGAATTTATTAACGTTAGGGGAGGTAACTCCTAGCTCGTGGTAGGAGTTACTATTTTGTGTCCTTAGAAAAAAGCTTGTGTTTTTACTGTCAAAAGTTTCTAGATTACATGATGCAGCAATTCCACAAGACAGGTCATTTTACCACAGGAAGACAAAGAAAATACAGACTGTGCAATGGGAAAGAGAGGTATATTTCTTCCATTCCCAGCAAATTAAAAGGACTCCATAACTATCACAAGCTAAACATCTTTTCCACCATGCTAGCCTCATATGAAACATCTTCCTAACAGCAAACAACACTTACTAATATTTTATGTGCACATTAAGCCCCACAGACATTTCACCATCCTTGACAAACCAATGCTCAGCTACTGGACCTGCAAAACACAGCATCTTACCTGGCCCAGAACGATGTAACGCTTACACAGAAGCACCTTCCCAGAGTTGTGCTGGATTAGGGTTCCACAGATCCACAGGAAGGGGGCTGAGCTTCAGCACTGGCTGCTAAATCCTGGGTCATGAACTCAGTAAAAATCTCCAGGCAGGTTTTAGTCTGAATCGTGCCACCTATGCCACGCAGAGGGTCAGAATCCAGCTCTGTGTGCTGGCTGGCAAGAAACTGCTTTCTCATCATTGTATTTGAATTTTTTTGGCCACATCTGACACTGGGACTATAAGACTATTGGAATACTCAAAATACCTAATGGTATTGCTTTGAATGAGACTGACCATGGAGAGTTTCTCTGAAAAAGCCTTCCCGATTTGTTCATGTCAGAAGAGAAAGACTCTGAAGGATCTCGGTGGTAATGTAAATCATTCAAATACAATAAAACGTAATGGGACATTTGTTGTGAGAGCCAAGAGAGGGGTGCCAAGAAATGCAGCAGTTGCTTGCTGCGTTTCAAGGGTCCTCCAAACCTTCATCCATTTCAGGAGACTTCTGCTAGTCAGAGGCTGTTTTCATTAATGCTGCTCACTTTAATTAAATGCGGATTTAAAAATGCAACCTCAGTCTTGCAACATTAGCCATATAGCAGGGATTCTACAAAGACCCCTTCCTTCCACTCTGATCAAACAACTGCATATTTACTGATACAGCTTAGTCATTTAATCCACCTTTCTGGAGGAGAAAAAAAAAAAGTCTTCAAAGCTTCACACCCTGCTTGTCCTGGCAGATTAATTCCAAGTAGCAATATTGCAGAATAAAACCATCTTAAACAGACAAGCCTAAGATGGGTTTTGTGTTTGCCTTGCTTACCATCTAATACCTGTCCAGTCGAAAAATCTACCCAGAGCTTCACTTTAAACAGCTGGTCAAAGAGCCAAACTTGTCAGATTTAAAGTAAAATCTTAATACCAAATAAAGATGTTCCTGCTTTCAACATATTTCTCGCTGAAATGCTGACACTGAACATTCACTTATAAACTTCAGCTATAATTTGGCAAGCATTTGAAGGCGTGTGTTCATACACATTGGCCAAACCCTGGATTTGATACCGTTCTCCTCCTCTAACTCACAACGTTGTCAGGGAGGTGTCAGGCACTTGCACTTCCATATGACATGTGCTATTAGATATGACTCAACCCTGCACTGACTGCTACTAATTCTTCCACTATTAGGCTGTTCATAACAAAAGAGATGAATGCGAAATGTGTGATCACTTTACTGGAATTCCACGCTTGCAGGAGTGCCCGAAATAATATTTCAGAAGCAGCAAAGGAATTCTAAAGAAATTTTAAAGAAGATTAAAATACTGTAGCTTTGGAAGCAGCAGATATTGCTGCAGCAATATTGGGGTTATTAGTGCCAGATTAACATATATAATTAACAAGTGATAAAAGGCTTCAGAAGCTAACAGTCAGATCACTGATTTGACATTGAAGATCAAGAATAAAATCATACGCAACTGGCAGGGTTTCTCAAGCTTCCGCGGAGCAGATTATATTGCCAAGAAATAAGTAAATTACAGGATAACCTGTTATGTAGCACACAGGGGGTGTGTGGCAGGCTGCGTGTAAGAATGTGTGTAGGAAGACTGGTTCAGGCACTTGTGAAACACCAAGCAAGAAGCAGCTCAGATCCCCCATCTCCCTTATCTACAGGGAATTTACTGTACCACAATTCAAAGACCTCTCAAGTGTAGGAAACCTGCAAATTAACAGATGGAAATAAGGAATATGAATGTTATCTTTAACTGGGCAATTTGAAACTTTCCATCCTCAAGCCGTCTCGAGAACATACACTGTGTATTAGGTTGTGCTCTGTGGTTTTTTAACAATTTTTGTTAAGATTTATCAGTTCAAATTTAAGAACTGTTAACCCAAGTGGCAGCCAGCCATAAAAGAGAATCTGACCCACTCTCATGGTAAGAGATGAGGGATGCACTTTTGACTGGATGCTGCTCCACATCACTGTTCAGACCACTACCTGGACACCACCTCTTCAATAGGAAAAAACGACAGGAAAATAGGAAAAAACACCACCTCTTCAATAGGAAAAAACTAAAAACAGTTTTACACGATCCTGCTTCTGCTACGTGAAGATGGTCCTGCAACACCTACAAACAACAAGTTCTTTCAAAACTACACTTGCTACCCAAATATTCTGTTAAAAAGTGTGTATTCTTTTAAAGTCAGAGTCAAAAAAAGTTGTAGAAAATTACAGAAAAAGACACAAATACGTTGGAAATGCGGTGTGAATGTACGTTCCACTGTGATGCTTTCTCCAAAGATAAAAAGAGGAGCCAACACCGAACGTAATGGATTTTCATTTATCTACATATCCTCAAATGTGCACCTGCAAGAGGGTACAGAATCCTTAGGATATGGCAAAGAATTACATTACAATACTGATACTCTAACGTAGATGTCATCAAAGACGAAAAGTCAGGGCATCGTAACTGTCCCTCCATCCTCTGTATAAGGGGAAAATTGGTTTAGAGGAGATCGTATTTGGGGGAATTCAAGTAACTGTTGGGTTTTCATGCATGTGCACAAATTCTCAGCTTCATAAACTTCCAACTTTTTCTGTTCAAAAACGCTTGGATACCAGGTGGGCTTTGTGTTTGTTATCCCTTAGCATTTGCTCTTATGATTTATCAGTTCTAAAAGTATCAGCCATTCCATCTGACAGGTAAAATAACAGGCAGTTTATGGGTTACCCAAGTAACACACAGCCTGAAAGGCGTTAAGCCAAACTACCTGTAAATTCTTACAACTAGGGAGCAAGGCCTGGTTTGTGGTGAACATAAAATAAGCCAGAGTCATGATGAACAGCTTGACCCATCTTGCTACAGGAAGACTTCCCTGTAGTGAATTCCCACACTTGTATTTGGCAGCCTTAATAAGCATTCATGTTGTCTTATGGAAGAAGGAGTCTCGCATACCAACTGTCTGTAGATTACAATCTTGAGAGGAGAAAATACCTATCTGTAGTTAAATCCTACTTACCACCCACCTTGTTTTCCTCAGCACCTTAAAGGGAACAAAATTCCCTATTCCAACTATTTTTTCCTTCTTTCAAGAACGGTGATTTATTTAGATTATCTTAATGCCTAGGAATACAGTTTCTGTACTTTACGGTGGCAAATACCGAGCCACACATTATTTATTCAACTGTTCAACACCAGCAACACTCAAAGTGGAAACAAATAACTTTTGTTATTTCTCCTCTTACTAGAAACCATGCAGTCAATTGCATTTCATGTCGAGATACAAACTTTTCAAAGAATACAGCTGGTACTATTCTAGATGGCTGGGTTTTGGCTACATAATAAGTCAACTGTATTCCAGCCCGCAGCCCCAAATTCCCCTATTGCTCCCTAAACAGTTCTTCCCCTCTCTGAGATAACTCGTTAACATGTGCTCCAGAGTGTATGCACAAACAGGCCGTTTTTCCTACCCTAGGGCTCTTGGAAAAAAATAAATATCTCACTGGCTAGAGGTATGTTTGGAACAACCATGTAACAAAGCCGCTTGTTAGTCCATAGAAGTTTTGTGTGACTGGCTAAGTCCTTGGACCAGATTTACTTAATTTATTGTTCCTAGTTCATAATGTGGTTTTGGCACCAGACAGCTGAAAAGCTCACTCCAAAAATCAAAGTTACAGAAAACTAACTTGCTGAAGGCAATGCATGATGAACTAACCTTTTGTAGAAAAGGAGACAAACAAAAATTTAACCCAAAGCATAAACAAAATAGTAGCCAGCGGTGCAGGGGGGAGTAAAGTTTAAAGAAGAAACACATGGAAATGACGCAGATTTGTAGAACTAGCAACTCTTTCCTTGTCATTTCAAGATAAAGGTTCAAGAACAAATTCTGCTTCAGGAAAATTACTAATTGCTAGCAAAAGAAAGTTGGAGACACATAACTTATGGGAGAAGCGTAAGTGGGAATGAGACCTGGCATCAAGAAATTTCATGCTGCAATCCACCCTGTAACTGAACAGATCTCGCCATGGGCAAGTCTACTTTACCCCTGTATTTGTTTTCTGATCAGTAAAATGGGAACAGACACCTCATCCTACCTATGTTGGGAAAGATCCTGCAGATTAAAAGTTACTTATTATTAAAAACATGTTCTCAAAGGCTTTGTCAACTACAATATGTTCTTGCACAGCAAAACTTTGACATAAACCAGTAAGAAAGCCTATCTAACCAATACTCTGTTAGCTTCTTAACAAAAAATGGGAATGCCATGTGCGTGCATGCCCCTTTTCCCTCTGCCACTGAAGAAACCATATTGCAGACTGGCAGGAAAGCTCTAAAACCAGATTTTTCACAAGGCCCTACTCCAGGCAAGAAATCCATCACCAGAATGATTTCCTAAATCTGCTGTAGCTTACTTAGTTGGGCGACTACATTTCCTTAACAGATGCACTCCACTTTGTTAAAAACTTGGATGGGAAGTCCGCATGCCTTGTCTACTTGCCCTTATGTTCCTAAAAATTTATCTGGGGCATGAATAACTTTCAATCTTGTCCCCAAAAAGTGCAATTTGCTGCTCTGCCTGTTACTGTATCTGCTAGGTAGCCACATAATGTATCTAGCAAAGACTGGGTCAGTTTGTATGAAGACATGTACAGACAATATATCTTCCTGTAGTGACCATGCACTGCAACTTCTGAATGCCTGAGATCTTCAGAGGGTGAAGGAATCTAACACAATCTCCCTTTGGACAGCACAAACAAGCAGTCTTCTCTTCACAACCTCAAAATGAAAAAATGAAAAGATCACCTGATTGTAACTTTGTACAGCAAACGAGTGCTTGATACAGCCCTCACAAAAAATCACATCCTCTCACAATATCCATCTTTACAATGGCCCAAGAACCACCAGTGGAGTAAAACACAGATTGAATAGGAAATGAGGAGAGAAACGCAGAAAATGGTCCTGTATTTAAAGAATGAGGAATTTGGATGGGGGGACATTGCAGTCACCCAGAGGAATAGAAAATGGGGCTTCACTGGCAAAATTGCAGACCTCAAAAATACCAGAGAGATGATAAACATTGAATCAGGAGAGAGAGATCTGCGTGCCACGGCAGACATCACAGTGGCCCTAAATTCATCACAGCACGACCGAACTTCTCTGCAAGGCAAGGTCTCACGGGATACAACGTTTGCTTGCAAAAAAACCCCACCGGTTCTGAGCAGGGTCTCGAGTGCACACACAGCCAAGAAACATCGCATCTCAAAACTGGTTCTGAAAACAGCCAGGCTCTGCAGCACAGGCCACGTTCAGCACCAGTTGCTCATGACAGATAATTTTTTGCTCAATTTATTTGAGATGGGGCCACGTTTCCTACTCACACGGTTCAAACACAGCCCCCCAACCACCCCCCCGCGGTATTCAGTCAGCGTAGCAGAGGAGAGATGGTGAGTCTCCCCTGGTGACGGGCTCACGGCAGCCAGCTCTCGGGGCAGACTTTTTGGGGAACGCGATGGCGAGCGGGGAGCAGGGAGCCACGTGGGGTAGCAGGACAGCGGGGACCTCGAGAGGGTCCGCGGGTACTTACGGACACAGAGACAGGCCACCAGCTTGGCAGCCTCGTCGGGCACCGGGCAGGTGGGGAAGATGGGCTTGAGCAGGTAGGTGGCAAAGACCAGAGCCACGATGTACTGCGAGGAGGGCCGGATGATGAGCAGCTCTATCCAGAGCTTGAGGAAGGCGGGCAGGGAGCCGTACACCTCCAGCATGTAGGCATAGTCCCCGCCGGATTTGGTGATGGTGGTGCCCAGCTCAGCGTAGCAGAGGGCACCCACGATGGAGAAGGCCCCGCAGACGGCCCACACCACCAGAGACAGCCCCGGCGAACCGGCCTCTCGCAGAACACCCGTGGGGGTGACAAAGATGCCGGAGCCGATGATGGTGCCCACGATGATGGCCACGCCGTTGAGCAGCGTGATGGAGCGCTGCAGGGTCACCCCTTCACCCTCGGCGGAGGCGCAGGGCGAGGGCGAGCGGGCGCAACCGTTCTCCTGCGCCCCACCGCTCGCCGTCTCCAGCATCTTCTCCATCGCCTGCTTCTCCTCCTCCTGCGCCAGCGAGGAGGCCGAGCCCGCCGGGCTCCTCTTCTTCACCGCGTTGCCGGTGCTGCTGCCGCCGCCGCTGCCCGACATGGTGACGAGGTGCGGAGCGCGGCGCGGGGCGGCGGAGCGGGGTGCGGAGCGGGGCGCGGAGCGGCGGGGCGCTCCACAGCCACCATGCAGCCGCGCCTTTTGTTCCGGCAGCGGTGGGCGGCGAGCGGCGAGCGCCTCCCGCCTAGGCGGGGAGCCTGGCCTCCTTTCCGGGAGGAGGAGGAGGAGGAGGAGGAGGAACGGGGGTGCAGCACTGTCCGCAGCTTGCATTTGCCCCGGCGGATTTCTTCTGAGGTGCGGGCAGATGGCACCCCCCCCCCCCCCCTTCCATCCCTGCGCCCTTGGGGGACAAAGGGTCCCCCGCCGCCTCTGCCCCCCGCCCTGGGGTGCAGGGGGGCTCCGCGCTGGCAGCAGCCCGGAGGGGAGGTTTGGTGCCAGTAATTCAGCCCAGACTGAGCCGTGTGTTCCTACAAAGAAGGGGTCTGTGTGTGCCTGTGTGTGCAAACCTAAAGTTCAGCAAAACCCGGGTCTCCCCAGTTCTGATTTCAGTGCGCTTACCACGCTGCTCCGTCTCACAGCACAGGCCAAGGCCCCGGTGCTGCATCGCCTGCATTTCTGCAGAGGCACTGCAGAAATCTGCCTGTCATTTTGGAGGCCAAAATCACCGAAATGACTTGTTTGCAAAAGAAAAAAAAAAAATTTAAAAATTCCCCAATCTGGCAAGCGTGCAGGCAAAACGAGCAACTTCTATCGCACTACTTCAGTGAAGACATAGGTTTTGCATCCAAGGAGACTTACTCGGATATTTCACACCCGTGCTTAAGGAGCCAATTCTTTAGCAGATTCAGACTGTCTTGTCCATGTGGGATGGGAGATGAGTTCAGAGGCTAAAGCCTGGAAGCCCCAATTCTCAGCAACAATCATTCCCGCTAAGAGGTGGAAGCGGTACCTTTGAGTTGCTATTTCTGAGCAAGTGAGTAGTTGGTGTCACACAAGAAGTCATGCCCAAGCTCTGAAACCCAAGGGCGGTGTCCATCCTCCCTGGACTATCCTCCTCCTCCTCACAAGTTTCACACATGCTTCAGCACAGGTAATAGAGTGGGTCAGGAGGTTGCCTGCAAGATACCTCAGAGAAACGTGAGATCTGCATTCGGAGGAAAAATGATATAGTTTAGTAACGTTTTCAGGTATCTGGCACTGGCATCATGACCACGTTCAACCATTTCAGAAATCCCAAGCAGCCCCTGGAAGCACTAGTCAGAACCTGACACCTAGTGGCCGTTGGCCACAATAGCCCAAAAGCTTGAAACTTGGGGCTGTTTCCCGATTTATATAAACATCCACATTTAGGAAGAAAGCTTAGACAAAAATTACCTTTGCCCCGAGCATGTTTTTCTAAGTTTTGAAAGGGAAATGGGATCCTGAAAAGATTGCAAAGACTATGAAAATTAATTAAGAATAAACAGCAAAACATATTTATCACAGAATTTTCGTGAAACCCCAAAAGCCTTCCTTCAGCCTCCCACCTTAACATTATCCCCATCACAGAGGTTACAATCTAAACCGATTATTTCTCAAAGTAAGATTTACCAACAGTGATTTGTTACTATATTTCATCCTTTATCCTAGGCAAAATGTTCACAGGACCATAAAATCAGAAAAAAACCCAGGTGCCTGCAACATAAGGGACTGTCTCTGCCTTGGCCTCATTACTTCAGGATCCAGCAGAGAGGACTGGAATTGAAATAAGATGTATGCTTCAGATATTTTCAGATGAATGCTCAAACTCAGTTGCATAGATGGGTGAACAAAATCATTCATCAGTGGCTTTACTTGACCAGTGCTCTAGACTAACTTCTTACCTTAAGACTAAATTAACTGCAGAAATTTCCATCAACTTTCACAAGAATAGGACCCAGTTATCATCTTCTTTCCCCATCCAATTCTCCCAAAAGAGAATTTCTTAATAGACTGACAGCTAAGAATTTGCAGACTTCAGTCTCCGTTTTGACACCATTTCCATTTGGAAACTGGGATGGAGCAGCAGGGCAGCAGCAGCCACTGAACTGCCATATTGAAGGTCAACCACATACTTGAGTGTCTTGCAAATTAATCAATCGGAGTGAATTCTGCAACTGTTTCTCCATTTTTGTTACTGAGAAAATACCTGCTCTGCAATCACGGTGTGAGGGTGTGTTCATATAGTGCTTTATATCTTCAAAGCGCTTCACAAATGCTAAGTATTATTATCAGTTCTGACCACGAACATTAACTCTCTTCAGGCCCCCAAGTTATTCTGCAGAATCTTTGAAGACTATTTGATTATACAATCAGTTCTCCATATGCTAATACTCAGGCACTTCAAGTTTGTCACATCAAAAAGAAAGATGGGAAGAATTATTTGTCAGAAAGACAAATAATTACCAGTATCAGAAGTAAATTGGCCATTTGTTAGAAGTAATGTGTATGTTCTTAACCATTTATCGGGAAAGCTGCCTTGATCAAAATAGGACAGCCTGCTGGAACCAAATAAGCCATTTCTTTAGCAAACACCTCAGCTATACTAACACAAGAGCTTATAAGGTTTTTTTATGGAAGTGGTGGTAGCTTCTAGAACACTTAAGTAGTAATAACAGTAGAGCTGGCCTCACGCTTAACCCATGACACTCTTCATATTGAAACAGCTTGCCTACCACTAAAGGTACCAAACAGCACAGTTTAGGATGCCTGCAATTATTTTAGGGGGGGAATTCCTTAACCAGGAATGTAATATCTTTCTTTTCCCATCAAAAGAAGTGGAAACTAGTTTGAATTAAATCAGCTAAGCATAACATAGCTGATATCTAGACTCCAAGCACGGCTAAGCAGTGAGACAGAGAAATCAACACCTATTTCCTCTCAACAGCCAGTCTTTATCGATACAAGTATTTTATTTTACTCAAAGATTTTTCAGGCTATTTGATAAGGTTCTTGTAGCCACAACCACTAATGTGAAACTCTTCAGAGTTACACCACCCATCAGACCAACGCTCAGTTTTATCAAGACCAATTACACAACAGAAAAAGGAGCTTAGTTGACAGGTCGAGTTTAATGATCAGTGTCAAATCAAGTAGTTTAGAAAAGATCCTCAAAATTTGGAAGCCCATTTTAGATGACATGTCACGTCTAGCTGAATGTAACAAATAATTAGATATCCATCCATCAGTCCAGCAGCAACAGAGGGGTCATTGTTCTTTCATTCCAATTACAATACAGTTCAGCAGAGTCTTTCATAGCTTTTAAGTATCACAGAATGTCTGACATCTGATTAGACTCCACTCATAATGCACTGGTTCATTCTCAAAGGAGGAATTGTATTATTTTCTTGACAAAAACCCTACTTTTTAACTTGGAGAGCTTAATTACACAATGAGATACAGGCACAGGTTTCTCTGTTTCTTTATTGCATAGTCACACACTAATGTAACAGTTTAAAATCCAACAGCTAGAAGTTTCTTTACATCAGGTAAAAACTGAGGAAAAAGGCCCATATCCTAGGAGAACAAAAGGCATTCCCTGTTACATTTGTTGTCTGCAAAGACAATTATTTCAGTAAACTATGATTAGGTAGATTACATCAAAATACACAATGTCACAACTGCCACAAAAACAAGACGCACAAATAAAAAAAAAAAGCAAAGATGTGCCAAGAAATACAAGTTAAAACATTCAAAATGAAGGCATTCAAATTTTAAAGCAAATACTATTGACTATGAAGTTGAGCAGAAAAAGGGAGCCTTCCTCAAAAGTGGTGCAGAATTCTAGTACTCTAAAAGTCAGTAGATTTTAATGAGATCAAAGCAATCTCCATTTCTGCAGCTTTCAAAGCCAAAAGATACACTTATGTCAGACTTACACCTGTCTGGTTCCAAAAACCTGTCTGGTTCCAAAACACCAATGCAAGCCACTCGTGACAGAAGATGACAAAAGGACTGGTCAGGTATATGTGGTGGCGTACACCTGACGTGCACCGGTGTGGAAGTCTTGGAATGTAGGAACATGGATCAAATATTCAAACACCAAAAAGAGTCGTTCCAGCTACAAAGTCACCAAAACCAAGACTTCTGATAAGAGCAACATTTAACAGAAATATTGAAAGGCAGTTGGAAGTCAGACCAACACAGATGCAGTTCTACGCTCAAAACCCCTCTACTCCCTTTTCAGTAAGCTGACCCCAAAATTATTTGTATTAGTCTTTAATTCCTCATACTTATTGCCACAGGAACGCCTCCCAGTACAGCATTAATTAACAGAAGCTACTACACAAGGACAAACACAAACACGTGCTTTAACCCTTTCATATTGTACCATCTAAAAGAAGAGCCTAAAGATTCCTATGCAGACACCTTTCAGTTTAAATGAGTTGTGAAAAATAGCTACAAATACTAGCTCCAACAATCAAATCATTTTTCCCCCCACGCAACTGAGAGAATAAGGCAAAAGAATTATATCCCATCTCCTGTTTTACATACATGTGCAGGCACAAAAAATTATTTTTCCTGAAGTTAGCTTCCAGCAAGGCCAATACAGTCATTGTAACATAAAAGTTTAAAAAAAAAAAAACCACCAACAAACCAACAAAAAACACAAATACCTGTTCATTTCCAGACTTCCAATTTCAAGGACAACCTGCCCTGCAACTGAGATACTGCCTACTTTAATCAGAGATGCTAAAAGACTAACGGGTAAATGCAAGACTCAAAAAACTAGCAAAATAACTGTAACAGGAAATCCCTGTAAAGCTTGTATTTGTAGCACAGTAATTTTTTCTACGTGGACCCTGTCTCCAGATACTTGAAACGATCAGTGCTGAAATTAAAATGGATTCACTTTATGTCAGTACACTTAGATGTGATTTTATCTAAATATGTATGGAGTATAGCTTATTAACTGTACAACTGGGTAATACACCTATTCTCTAACAAAACTTTCAGCACAGTACTTGAACAAAGTAAGTAAATCTCTATAAGAATTTTAAATAGATCACTGAAAAGACAATATTCAACAACACCTCTGATGAATGCATGGTGATGAACATGTTAAAAGGAGATTTACACACCTAGGAAGAAAATTTCGTGCATGAAGCAAACCTAACCATTGGGACTCAGCTGGGTATAAACATACTACAGCATTACGAAGCACCTGAAGATTAAACATTTACACCACAGTAGTTCCCTAAGAACAAAATATGTATTTTGTATTTGCATATGCTAGGAAAGCCATATTAACTAGTGAAACAAGTACAGAAAAACTTGGTGAAAACTACCAAGGTAACGAAGAAACTTTGAGCCTTGCATGAAGGTTTATAAAAGACCCGTTCATATATGACAAGAGTATTGATGCAGGCTGCCTACAGCTAGCTTAATGCTGCTGAGTCACCTGTACTTCTAAATGCAACGGCAACATTAAGATGGTTTTATTTGACCTTTATTTATTTTATATTAGTTTTTCCTAACCGCTAATAATGACAGAAGAATGCTACCAAGAAAAATCTCAAAAATAGACAAGATATGTGCCAGTTCTGAATCATTTTCTTGGGGTCCTCCTCAGAAAAACGTTTGCAAGAACAGCACTGAACAAAAACCTCAAACTTAACAATAACCACATCACGTACATTCAGGCAGAAAGTAAAATAATTCTTTTCCTATTGCCAGAACTGTAGATATCCCTTCCAAAATTATTTTGGAATCTATCATTCTCTGGCAAAACCAGCACTGATGTGACTCTGCAGACCAGGAACACAGTAAATAAAAGTCTGTCTGATGACACCAAGGGCTGTATAGTTCAACTGAGATGGTATAGTTCAACCAAGTTGCTATAGATGGTGTAGTTCTATAGAGTTCAACCAAGATGGTAACGTTCAACTGAGCAGTAGGGCTTGGGAGAGGTAATGAAACCGAAGACACATACTGCATGTTGAATACACCACACAGTAAAAAGAAATATATTACACTGGGATAGAAGACAGTTTCTTACATTTACCATGTAGAGTTACTCTGAGGTTAAATAGCCACATTTCAAATTGCCATGTGAGTAAGGCACAACTGTTGCAAGATAACAACAGCCTGAGGTAGAGCTATTAGGGAAGCAAAGGCAGGACCTGGGCACTTAACTGGTTAAACAAGGATATTCAAATGCCTTAGAATCATCAGGGTCACACTAAAAAGTGTTAAAGTGCTTTTAAACTGAACATTTGGACTTAAAAAAAGAAAGCACCTATTCTAAAAGTTCTGAACTTGGAATTGAGAAGCTAGTGTTCTGTCAGCAACCAGTGACCAGCAACCAAGTAGTGTCTGTTCTCCACGAAGACTCCTCAAATACAATCAATCAAGACCACATCACGAATTCACAGACAGACCTGCTCCCCATCAGAAAATCTGACCATACATTTGGTACATTAATTTCATGCACAGGCACACTGTTAAATACAGTAAAGAATAAAAAGCCAGTAAAAAAGGTGCTTGAGAGAAAATTATGGCTAGTAGTAGTATGCTTCAGAGGTAGATAATACTTGTGGCAATTGGACCGTAACTCTAGGATAGGGCTCCAAGCTGGCAGTGTCTGGGCCACAAATAAATTTCAATCACCACTTAACTTCGTTATCGTAAGGTGCTATAAATACAGTCTGGTCCCCAGTTGTCCTGAAGCTAGACAACTTTTTTTATAAGAAAAGTACATCTTAAGACAAAACTTTGAAGAGAGTGCACTGGTGCTCTATGAGTTACTGAAAAAAATTCTTTAAAGTATCTGAGTGCTGCATTTTGTCGATACTCTTCCAGCACTGGATTAGGTTTCAAATATTCCACACACACACACACCCCCCCCAGATCCCATTGGGAGGGTCAACTGGGGCTTATCTAATTTTGCTTTCCTTTGATGTAATCAGTTTTCCTGGGATCAATTGGACATTTTTGCCTAATTTGCTGCTCTTGCCAATTTTGAGATACGGGTGAATTCTCTTCTGTTCTCTTCTCCTGGTACATTATTAATACAGAAAAGTAAAACCTGCCAAAGCTAAAAGCTTCTACATTTGTTATAAGGTTTTAGAAAAAGTCTTCTGGCTTGCAGTGTAGATAGAGTGGACATTCTGTGGCATCCAGATCAAACAGTCAATAGAATGGGTTAGATTCTATTAATAATTTTTTTCCTTTTCCTCTTGTCATCCTAAGGAAGAAGATAAAATGTCTCTGTATATGTAACTAGAGAAGCTAGTTCTCTTCCCAAATCTCCAAAACAGTTCCACAAAAGGACCTGATCAGTATTAATACTTTCCACTTCTTCACACTTCCTGCTTGCTAACATGTTTTCAGATGGGATTATTAATCATGCAAAGCACGGAAAGAGCACTTGAAGAGACACAGAACAATTCAGAAAAGAGGCAGGGGAAGATATCTCCTGCCCTTATTTTTACTTTCAACTGCCAAAATAATTCCTTGATGATCCCTGCTCTAAAGCATGTCAGTTTGTTAAGGGTTAATATTATTTAATTCTTAAAAAATGCAAAACTAAGAAAACCCCACAGCTTCTCTACTGAGGGCCAAATGGCACTTAACAGAACTGAAATCGTCTGGCTGTGAAACTATACGGCATACACACACTGCAGAAAAAGGAAAAATAAAAAATGACGACAGTTATATCCAGGTATTGCAGTCTGGACTGACATTTCATGGGCCATCTACGGCCTGATCTGCTCAGCATGGTCCTTGGGCTGTAGTTCAGCATTCAAGAGATGCCTGCTCTGGAAGGATGAACGGACGGTGCGGTTCATTAATGGCTGAAGAGGGCGAAAGTTGTCTACCATTCTCTTCTCTTCTTCACCATCTGAAGTAAAGAGCAGCATCCGAAATGCCTCCAGCTGAGAATGAGAAACGTCCAGTTTTGTGACTTTACTAACTGGAGAATTATTGGAGTTTATGATAAAACACAATCATTCATGCTTGGGAAAAAAAGAAAAATCATCAAAGGTACTCTTGCATTTGCATGCTGAGAAATGCTAGCACGAACTTCTGGCACTTCTTTGTCACCTGCTGGTAAAGATTACACCATCATCCATATTGATGCAGAAGATGAATTGTCAGTCATCTGCCATCTTTAGGCAAATTATCTCTCAAATGTGGCATGTCTGAGACAGAACCGATTCCTATTCAAATACTGGAACATATGCCATCTTTAAATAAACCCCTCCAACCTTCTTAATTTACACCCTTCCTGGAGTTCTGCTATCTCATACAGACGTGCATATGCTGGCACCCAGAAAAGAGGGAACCTCAACAAGCAACAATCTACATAGTTGTTGTTCTTGGTGGTTTATAACTGAGGATTAAAATAAAGCATGCAGCAGATCATCTTTTAATGCTCACAAGGGCATTACAATGTTAAGTAAACTATGAGCCTTTCTATGCCATCAATGAATGAGAGTAAAGAGCCAAGAGAAGGAAAGAAAAAAGATAAGTTTCAACTGAAAAGAAGAATGATAGATGATGAATTCCGTTCTCTCTGCTCTGCTAACAATCTTCAGTTCTTCCCCTCCTGTTCCTTTATGTAAACTAAAACATTAAGATCATGTACATGCCTGTTCTTCAGAGTTAGTGTTCATTTGGAGCGTGACTTTCTAGAGGGACTAGCTCCACGCAAAAGTTGTATTAAAAAAATAATAAAAATCACTATCTTGCCTCATGCTGTTGGACTCACGCTTCATCATTAATCGAAGCCACAGAAACCAGGGACAATGCACAGATAACTTTCAGTGCCTCTTAAACCATGAAAAAAAAGTAGATTTTGGGGGGATTGTTCATTTTTACTTGCTTTGCAACAATCTCCAAGACTTGTCCTCTGCTCCTCAAAGTACTCCGCTTCTTTCAATAGACAAAAAACCCCCTGAAAACTCCCAACAAAAACCACAGTTGTAGTACAATTTCAGTAGGTCCTCCTCCTGCCTGTTTTCTGCTTGTCCCTACATTTACTTCAACCCAAGGAATAACATCACACTGACAGGTGAAGTACTAAAATTAAAAGCAGTAGAGCGCATATGGCGACAAGTGAGGGTTGGTCTCAGAACAGATTATTGACCAAGAACTCCTCCACTTGAAATAACTTCTGTAGCACAAACAGTTGCTGTAACCTTTGTTCGTCTGTCCTTTTTAAGGGGGAATGAAGGAAAAAAAAAAAAAAAAAAAAAAGAAAAGGAATTCAAGGACGGTACAGCCAAATATAGAGTAAACATGCCTACAAAAGCAAAGCAGAAAACCCAACGGGGACTTGCTCTATCTCTGGCCATCAGAATGGCATGTGAAGGACTCGGAGCCACCCACCACCCCTTCTGCACCTCCAGAGTCTGCCCAGGGGAAGAACAGAGGACTGGCCCTCGCAGCCTCTGCAAGGCTTCTGTCCAAATGCACACAGCTATCAAGAACATGCACAAAAGGTCAGGGTGGGGAATTTAACAAAACGTGCCCTTTCTCCTCCTGCCCTGCCACAAGAAGGGCTGCATCCTGGTAAGGAGAACAAAATTATGCAGTGTTGCAATAAGTAGCCTTTGAAGTTTTCAAGGGGCTTCCAGCATAAAGGCACTGTTTATCAAAGATTAAGATAAAGCTCTATGAGAAGGCTGGAGAAGCATCTTTAACTGCCCACTGAAGAGGTCTTAAATCTTTCAGTATTAGCTGTTGTTACTGTCAGGATACCTCCCCAAAGAAATCCTGGGTGTGAAGCAGCCACCCATCTCAGCGTATTCACAGAGAATTACTGGTAAGCAACTACCTCTGTGCATCTTACGCTCCATGGCAGCAGGCAGTCCAACAGGTACGGTATGATTTGAAACATGAGCAGGAGATTTACCTGATTCTCATCAACCTCTATGGGCTGCTTCTTAATAATCCATGTGACCGATTCAGTAAGTGGGGGCGTAGTCAAAGAGCCTGCATAGGTCCAATAATCAGGGCACGAAGGTATCAAACAGGAGGGATCAAAGACATCAAACTCGATAACAGCGTCCTAAACGTCAGAAAGCTATTATTTTAAAAACTGTATCTTGAGAAAAAAAATTACAGAAGACTTTAAAAGATTTTAACAATCTTAAATACTGTACATGTTAGGTATGCATATGCAAAATTAGGTATTGTGAATATTAATAATGTTCTACGTAACATTATATATAACTACGTAACAATTTAAAACCCCATGAACTCATAGAAAAATCGGTAAACTGGGTTTGAAGCATAAGAAGCAGCTAGTGTGTAGACAAAGTTTAAATATTTCTGTTGTCTCCACAAGCCATTACGAATTCAGTGCATAAAAAATAAGGAGTATGAAGGAACAACTGACTACGTCTTTGTGGGAGCTAGAAGCAAACAGGAAAAAGAAAGAAGTAGTGGTGGAATAACTTCAGGTGTTCTGACAGATACACTTAATCGACAGCAAACAATAGGGCTTTTACTTTTCACCATGTGATTTTAGGCAGTGGGGAGAGGGAAGACAACTGAAGTTTTCTTTAAATCGTATCAAATATTCATGTCTCCAGAATGTGCACTCCCACAAGTGAGATACCAGACAGCATGTAGGAGCTTCAGAGCCCATGATTTTCTACACAAACATTTTACTCCTGGGGTATTTCCAGGATATACTGGCAAGGCAGGAAAGGAAGAGGCTTGATCAGTTCTCCACTGGGAATGAGAAATATTACAATAAAGAACCTTTCAAAAATAGGGGCTAGAGGTTCTAGATGGGAGCTTTCACCCTTCAAGTGAGAGAGAAAGGTGCTTGGACACCAGAACAGACATTATCTGACCTTCCTCTTCCTCCTCACCAGGGTGAGGTTCCTTGGGGTTTGGTGCTTAAGTCAGTGTTAACAGTGGCAAGGCAACAAAGGCTTTCAAACGTTTTAAACCAAGTGCAGATGAGTTGTTGGGTGACTGACACCCTTTGGAAAGGGATACCTTCAGAGCAGCCCACATGTGGCTTGAGGAGCCTAATGTTTGATACTACCTTTTTTTTTTTTTAAAATCTTGACTTAGTTTCTTTCAAATTCATCTGCTGTAAAATATTATATTCTCATAATGGATGTATATTCACAGATTTTTGTAGGTCTTTTGGCACTGAACTGACTTGTTTGGCATTTATCTGGCAGAATTTTCACTGCACCGCCATAAATATGTGGTTTATTTGGATAAAAATAATCCTTACTGCGATAAATAATGGCACAGTGATTCAGCTGGGTGTGCTTACATGCCAGCAAAATTCTTGATGTGTATTTTTTGTGTGTACTTTCAAAAAGGAACGGGCACCTGGAGGAGCATGAGCTGCTTCTGAACGCTATCAGAGACGCAGCACTCCCTCTCCTGGCGGAAGTGAGAAATCAGCTATGAAGAAAGTCCCATTCCTCTAGCAGAAAATTGAGTGTTTAAAGAAAAGCAAACAATAATCTCCTCCTCAAAGATCAGACAAAAATCAGAAATCCTTAATTCCGCAAGAAATAAGCTGCCACTTTACACAGCAGAGAAAGTTCTTTCCAGTTAAACAACACACGAAAACTAATCCTGTGGCAGCTGTTTTCACAGAAGTGGAAGGGCAGGCTTAAACATGTGTGTGCCCTTCTAAGGGGATACCATCTCAAAAGCATTATTTCTTAAAGCAAGAGGTTTGGAAAGCTTCAAGTACACAAGTCCTCCTTAAAAATTAGCTTCCCTGCCTCCGGCATAATCAACAATTCACCCAAGGTGTCAATCGGGCTCCCTGCTGACATTTAAGGAAGTATTTATTAGTGTTTTGCTATTCTCAAAGTTTTCTTTATGCTGAATGACTGCATCAGCTATTCTGAGTGCTAAGTGGTGGGACACTTAAAAATACTCACCTTGTGTTTAATTGCTGGCAAAGCATCAACTAGCATCTGCAGCCCTTCGTGATGTGCTCCTAGCTGCAGAAGATGGGTAGGGGTTAGGCAATCATTAAACTGACATTCTGCGTTTCTACCCTAATTAGCATTTTTTGAAAACAACAACAATCTAGAGGTATTTTGTCTTAATTTGGTTTTAACAAAATGAAAATAAAAAGGCATCATTACACAAAGTGAAGTTACCTTTAAAAACACTCCAATAACAGCTAAGCCGTTACCTTCCATCACAGCTTCTTCAAAAGTTGGGTACACAACAGCATTCCAGTGTACTAAATGCAACTGAAATAGAAATGAATGAGAAATCAACACACGCACAGAGCACAGCAATGACAACAAGACATTTGATCTTTGCTACATTTGGTCCTTGGCAATTTGAGACACTGCAGCAAGTTACCCCCGAAATCACACACCACAAAAATGAGGACCTAAATGTTATTGGAAAATAATGGTACTTCCCTTTTTTTTTTTTTTCCCCCTCTCCCTTTTTTAAACAGTAGTCAGAGACCCATAAACTGCATTTCAAACATATGAAAGAGATTTCGTCTGTGCGAGACTGATTACAGGAATGCCAGTTAAAGGCACAAAAAACCTGTAGTATACCTGGAACTGAAGGACTCTTCCATCTCTTAAAAGGCAGAACAGAGCATGCTGTTCTGCTAAGAAATATTCTCCTGCACATGACATAAGCTTTCTCTGCATTGCTTACAGGCCAATACAAGCATTCCACTGAGGGGTTTTGTGCATTAAATAGACAGCCAGCACCAGTCCCAAAACTTAGTCATACAGTCTTGCTGTTAATAAATATCTTGCCAAGCTGATAGGCATCATTATGAACACCTTAACAGGAGATAAACATCTCAAAATAAGCAGTGATATTTTTTCGAATTA
Source organism: Athene noctua (assembly GCF_965140245.1). Classification (NCBI taxonomy): domain Eukaryota; kingdom Metazoa; phylum Chordata; class Aves; order Strigiformes; family Strigidae; genus Athene; species Athene noctua. The sequence goes on from NC_134045.1 coordinate 25,335,445, forward strand.
TTCATCTTTGGCATATAACTGTGTTTATACCTGTCATACCTTCCTCTCTGAGCAACTTAATCTATATTTTTCCCTGTTGGCTCCATCCTTTTTTAATGACTCTCATCCTACCTTAGTAGTTACTTAATCACAAGTTTTGTTATTTTAATAATTGCTTAAGAGTTGAAAACAGAAAATAAAGCGATCATGATAACCACACTATATTACCATAGAATTTTGCTGTACACAATTCTAATGACTTAAGAAAAACAACCAAAAGTTGTTGATAACTGAAATAAACTTTCTAACATTAGCCAAGGCTCTTGGGTCACACACACGAGACAGTTACTGTATATAAAGTAAGCAGGGCCAGGCTTCCCGAGTTACAGGTATGGGTGTCAGAATTAAACAATCTTCCATTCTCTCTTTAATTTTTTTTTTTGAAAGAGTATTTAGCATGTGCTTTGTTTCTCTGCAAGTATTTAGTAGTAATAAACAAAGTGATTTCAAAGCAGTAAGGATTGGGAGGTCCAGTGAAGACAGAAGCTGAGATGCAGCACATGCGCTGTACTCGCAAGAAAATAGATCCTACACCTCACGTGAACTCTTTGCTTACTGCAGCTCAGAGCTAAAGCACTTACATTTTTTAAAATTAAGGTCTGAGCTTGCACATTTACCTCAGTATTTGCTGCCCAACTGGTCTGTGCCACATTAGCTGGGAGTTCCTCAAGACCTGACTGCCCTCAGTCTGCTTTCTGTCTCAGCCTTTCCCCCTCCAGAAGGAAGGACAAGCAGAGTTGTGCCACTCCACGCAGACAGAGCTGGAATGGCAACGGCACTTTGCTGCCTGTTTCTCTGGCAGCTATCCCTGGGGACATTCAGGGAGAAGAAAACATTCCTGAAACTTTCAGTAATGGGGCCAACGTTCAATTTTAAGACTGCGTCCTTCTCAAGAAAACACAGGGAACATCAACCTACTAATAATCAGTACATGTGCTGTGGCACCTACCAGGTCTGATCCTTAACAGTAAGCTGCAATTTTTCAAATTGGGAGTTTTCTGACAGGCAGTATAATCACAGACAGCCTCCCGTCCCCACAAGTATCTGCATTGCTCAGCATTTTATCTCATACCTCTGCAGGGTAAAATTTACTGTCAACTGTGTGCTCCGAACCCCACTCGTTTATAGCTCCCCAGTGGAAGTGGAACTGCTTTAGCCTGTACTGGTTTTCCAAGGGACCTCCAACGATTACTAAAAAACAAAACAAGACACACATATTGATAAACATGACTTAGAATCATCCAGACAAGTAATACAGCAAGATCCTCTTCGAAATAAACTTGCCCAGAAAAGAAAATCAGAGGAGCAAGTACCTTAACGGAAACAGTCCCTTATTGCTTGGCTACTTTTACACTTCACTTTGCTATGACAAAATTGTTCAAGCAAACACATCACTGTTTTTTCCCTGCAGTCCGAATCAGCTCTATCAAATTGAAGATAAGCTATCTTCAATTCCATCTGCCTCCAAGGGAATTTTTTTGCCAGTTGACATCAAGATTGGCAGAGTCATGGTGATTACATGATCCCTTCCACACTCTCCTCTCTGAGCAGGCATGTGAGAGCTGCCTTACCAGAAGAAACATGTATGATGACAAAGCAACGAATGCATCTATTAAATGACATCCCAGCAAAGCCTCAATAGCTATGAAAAATATTGAAGTCTCCCGTGACAACAGAAGACTTCAAAAATCCAATTTTGCCAGAAAAATCAGTACCTTGTGTCAAATGCTCAATGCTGCTTTTTTTAAAAGTTACAAAACTCCAAAGATATTATTCTGCTCCAATGCAGCTTTCAGACTGCCTAACCAATGTTATAAGATTTCCTGCACAGCCAGAAATATTCTAATATTGTGCCTATTGTAAGCTGTTCAAACTACACTCCACAAAGTACCTAAACATATAGCCCGCCTATGGGTAAGATTCTGAGTTTCTGGAAAACTTTAGTGCCCTTTTTAGCCATGAGTAAAGGTAAGCATTCAGTCTGCTCTCCTGATTTCAGAAAGCCTCTCATCATTTTGCAAACACACGAATGAAAAAGTCTATGCCTAGTTTTCTGTGTACTGTTAGGTTTTACTAATTTCCTCCTAACTGACCCAGAGACATCCTGAAAAGTCTTCTTAGGCACCCTGAAGAGTCTTCTTGCTAGTTATCATAGTATGGGGTAAATGAGAGACCATAATTCCTTCCAAAGGGCTAACTGCAAACATTTGCTGATTTTTACTTAACCGTACCTCATGGTTAAATTTTAGAGCAGCCCACTGTATAAAGTACATAATCCCAACACTACTTCTGAAAATAAGTTAATCGCTTTAATGCTAAGGAGAAAACAATGAGAAGCATTAAGAGCTTTTCTTGTCCTTTTTTTTTTTTTTTCCCCCTGAAAGCCAGCCAGTGGTTTTGAAATTCTAACTAGATAGGCCTGCTTGTGATAAGAGTAAGCTAAAACGAGCTATGCAAATTGATGCAAATTAATATTTAATTAATTTCATCCATTGCTGCTGAGCTCTTCGCATAAAAGCAATACTGACCACCACTAAAAAAAAAATCACGATGGAGAAAGGTAACTTTCAGAGATGGGATGAAGACGTGGCCCACACTGCCAGCCAGGTCTTTCAGAATTAAAGTTTCTGCGCTCTAACGTTATCCATTCCTGAGTATGTGATGAGGCAAACCTGCAAGGGACTGTATTCATGTTAATATTCACTTGAATGTTTGCCTGATGGGTAAAGTTAGGTACAGACACACATAGGTAGACAATCAAGGTCCTATAGCTGACACTAAAAAGTGACAGGAAGCAAACAGGAACTTACAGCCCCTTTAAAAGCATTTTTGCCATTTCATTTCCTCTCAGTTACCAGTTTTGATAATTGCAAAACAAACCAGAAGTTTAAAGGAACTTCAATAACGATCAGGGAAAAGAATTATCCTCAGCTTTTTACTGTAGCCCTAGCTCTGTTTCAGTCTCATTTCCTTGCAGCAGATGGCATTGATGCACACAGAGAGGACCACGCTCTGTATTTACTTCTCCACACCCTCTTTCCTCTTCCTCCTCCTGTTCTGCCCATAAACAAACACCCCATGGCAGCACTACCTTCATCTTTTGCCCAAGTCTTGTTCTGCCTCATCTCAGGGGTTGGACATTTTTTGTCTATCCGGGATACATGTTTCATTTTGGTTTTTATCTTTGTTTTTAAACCCTGTTTTTAAAATTCGTTGCTTTTTTTGTTTGTTTATTCATAAGCTTCCTTTTCTGTATTTCTATTATTGTTAGACAGAAGCTGGCAGAAAGAAAAATCAGAAACAGCAACAGTGAAGAGAGAAGGTGGGGCAGAGAGGCAGGCACTTGAAAACCTGGCCATTTATACAGCAGCATCCTGTGGTCTGTTGGTTCTCAGTCTATCCTTTTGGAGACCTGTCACTGTTTAATGCCATCCTCCACCAGTCATCATCACCCTCCACTGATTTTTAATTCATTTGAGGAAGAGGATGATGATGAGAAGGCTGCCATCCAGAAAGAGGCAGCAAGAATGCTCTCATTTACCATTTACCTCAAGTATTCAGTCTTACCTGCGAGGCAGATAAGATCTTTCAGAGCTGAATAGCCAGCTGCTGACAGGCCAGCACCTCTCTGACAGTCCTGATGATTTCATGCTTGCCTCTGTGTCACAAAAACTGTCCCTGTGTATGTAAATGTCCTGTATTTCTTAACCTCCTGCAAGCAGTTCCCCTCCATTACATCAATTCTTGCAGAAAAAAACCTGTTATCCATTGAACTTCAAATCATTACACTTTCCAGAAACACAACAAATAGCAGGGTATGGCTGTATAAAGTAAAAGACTGTTAAATTAAAAAGCAAGAGCAATCTGGTTAGTAAGCTAAAATCACTGATGAGCTAACCAGTGATGTCTTCATCTCAGTCTCTCCTCTAACCCCACCTCACTAATGCAATAGCAGTTTGTACTGTAAAAACAGAAGGGCACTACTTGCTTTCTTCTTACACATCACAGTGCTCAAATGAACAAGGGCAAGAATATTCTCCGATTGGAAACTAATATGCTGGGTGAACAGTTATAAACAATAATAAAAAAAAAAAGAACAACAAAAAAAAGAGAATGTCACACCCTGAGAGCTCCATGCATTCTCCCACTACCATTTCTGCTGCGCTGTTTTAATCAGCCTCTTTCCAAACATGAACCAAAATACTGGTATTGTGGAGACAAAGCATTTGTTTATTAACATGCTGAAAGCTTCCTTCCCGGGAACATGACTACCCTTACCAAGTTCTCACATCTCTCAAGGTAAGCAGTCACGTTAAATGTAAGGGACTCTAATCAAACAGGCTCAAACTTGTCCAGGGTCACTCAATTTTTCCCTCCGGGAGAAGCTGAGTAATCAACATGAATCATGTGCTTCACAATATCCCTGACCAACTGCTACCAGCTCACCTACCTTTACGAAATATCTTCTTTATACATACCAGCAACATCCTTCGGTAAAGTCAACTTTTAAAAGGAACAACAGAGAAAATCTGGAATTTGGTAGCAGTATCTTGAATTTAAATCACTTGACTCTGTGGGGCACTTAAAAAAAATACAGCTGCTCAAGTCAGCGTGCTTATTCACAACAAATTGCTGGAACACATAACTGGATTTCTCATGCACAGACTCCTGATTATACTAAAACAACAGGGACGCATTCACCTGCTGCCTACAGTAGCAGCTCAGTATTGTTTAATGCTCCAAATGTTTATTGAGGTAAGTATATATGCTTTCCAACTCAAAGTCATTTTGGTGCTGATTATTAAAGTAATCTGCCACTTACCTCTTTTGTGGTGTTAACAGATGTATTTAATGCATTTGAAATAAAGTGTAATGATGGAACCTCATTTAAAGTTAAATACATACGGCTGAAGATTAGCTCACGTAGGCAAAGCTGTGATGAGACCTTATAGGATTGTGATATTACGAGATATTAGGAGACAGGATGTTAAGGTTTGTGCAGTAAAAATCAATTTCCACCTACAACAGAGGATTTGTGCACATGCCCATGGTAATAAATACATGGTAAAAGTGAGGCCTATGTAGAACTTCTCTGCATTTAGCTAAAGCGTTCTTCTACTGTACATTAATTTTCTACATTTGTGTTGCTATTGAACCTGAGGTTTTACAGCATGCAAATATTTCTCCTCTCTAAGCATTAATAATACATTACACAGATTTTTCTGAGTTTTGCTTACTTGATCTATCAGCAGAATCATCAAATTCAACCAGGAATGAATATCCATTGTTCCAGATGTGAAGACACGTTGTTGGGTCGTAGCTGATTTTCAGAGGCTTCAGAAAAGGGTCATAAACACTGTCTCTCCACTGGATGTTGATAGGAGACTGCCGGGTGCCCCCAGGAATTGTAAGCGGACTCTGCCAAAGTGGATGCACTGGAAGACAATGAAGAGAGTCAGGCTCTAATGCACGATACAGAACTTCCAACTGAACACCTCAGAACGCTCTGGCAAGAGAGGATGCTTTGGCATATTGGCTCCAAAAGCTAATTCAAGTCAGCTGATGCACAGGAAAGTAAAATAATAACACATTCCAGTTACATGACTCAGAGCTACGCAGCAAGGGCAGTAATTTGACTTGCAACTGTGTTGATACCTTTCCGTGTTCGCAAAATGCTCTGCAAATAAACTGCCCCCCTTATTTGTCAGAAAATTGTTTTCCTTTCATTGCCAATTGGTTTTAAGGTGGCTTTAGTTTTAAAAGTTTGCCAGAGCCTCACCACCTCAGATTTCCTTATAAGACAGTACCATCAGCTGACGCCAGATCGCACCAGACACGGGGTAACTCCCACCGCAAAGCAAAAACATTCTCTTGAAGGTGCCAGTCTTTCACCTACGTGTGCTTACGGGTTACACCACTAAGGGTGTAGTGCTCCTGCCACCCATACCAATATTGACCAACGCTGCTTTATGCAGTGGGGACCTGCAGCTGATCCCCACACCAGTAAAATCCTCAACTACCAACTTCGGGGGCAGCTTGGGTACCTCAAAGCAGGGCAGATAGTGAATAGTTTCTACAGGATTTTATTCTGCTTAAAAAAAAAAGAATCAAACTGAGACCTGTGTGGATTTGGGGAGCACTTGTTCCCCACACTTTTTTTTTGTCTGTCCCCAGTCCATCCGCTGAGCCCAAACCTGAGAGGCTCTAAGCACTGCATTACTGGCTACTTCATTAGATAAAATTACTCGTGGTCTTTCGCAAGGCGAAAGGAAAAATAAAATTAAATCTTTTAACAAACCCTTCGCATGAGGGGTGGTTTAACAACCAGCCTCCTCAGCAAGGGGCAAACTTTATCGGTCCGCACAAGGTCACCGCGCGGTGAGGAGGCGGGCGAGCAGAATATTCTCCAGCAGTGCCACTGTTGTTATTGTTACAGCCATTTCATGACGTTTCGGAGGAACTGTCCCGGACAAAACACCAGCCTGAACTTGGCGGCCCCGCCTCTTCTACCCAAACTTTCGAAGCACCCGCAGCCCCCTGAGCCCGGGGAGGGGCTGGAAGCGGCGCCATGGCGCGGGAAGCGCGGCCCGGTGACCTGCTCTCCTCAGGCGGCGGGACCTGCTGCCGGGGGGGTGAGGGCAGCCCCGGCCCGAGGGAGCCGGTCCCCGGGCGGCCCCGCTGAGGGAAGCGGCTCCCCCCTGAGGGAAGCGGCGCGGGAGGGCGGCGGCACTCACGGGCGTCTCGCAGGCGGTAGGAGCAGCAGGCGCCCAGGCTGCAGCGTCGTGTCCCCCGCCGTGAGGCAGCGGCCGCCCAAACCCGGCGCAACAGCAGCGGCAGCATCGCGGAGGAGACCGCGGAGTGGCCGGGCGCCACCGCCCAGGCCGGCGCGGCCCCTTCCGGCACGGCCCCCCCGTCGCCATGGCTCCCTCAGGGGAGAGGGCGGTTTCTCTGCCTGAGGCGAGGCGAGGCGAGGCGAGCGGCTTCTGCCCATCCGGCAGCTCTTTCCTCAAGGCTCAGCTTTTACCAGCTGTAGCAACGTTAAAGAGACCGCCGTTCCCTGTGTGGTGCGTGTTCGCCATTTCCCGTGTCAGGCTGTGCCTGACACACACCAAAAAGGTGTTTCCTCTCAGGGTGACAGCGTCAGGGCTTGCTTACACACTTGAGGGGATTTAGTGTTTAGTGTTTATTCTTCTCCACTTAGTTTTGATTAGTAGGAGGCTTTGGTTTCTCCCCTCTAAAGGTGGGCTGGAGCATCCCTCTCCTACAGAGATAGGGGTGGCCTTGAGCAGGGTCCCTGCCTCAAACTACACACAGAGTTAACACTATGGAATTATTTAATTAGGAAAAGTTAACATTATGGCCACTTTACCCAACTGTATCTGCCCCTAAGGCTGGAAGCCAAAACAGCCCAGCCACAGGATGGTAAAACAGGCCAACTGAACTAGTGCTTGACACCACTTGAAGCAGTCTTCAATGAAATTCTGATTAAAACTTTGGTTATTCCTTGCACCTTTTCTGTGTTACAGCTGCCAGTGAGGAACACAAAGCAAAAGAGAAAAGCCTGTAGAAAGCTGACAGTGCTGGTGAAGGCGCAGAGATGAAGTAAGTGTCTTCATTTTTGCCATGTCTGTTGGGCAGCCAGGAGCCATACATCACACCTCGGCTCTTGGCCTTCATCTTCCCACCTGCTTTCAATCATATTGGTTAATCTCTTAAAAGTCATCTTACAAATCTGCATTTACTTCTTGGGGATTTTTAATCTTGTCGGGGTGAGTGCTTTTGAATTTTCATGAGGAACCTGATGTAGCACTGAGAATGTTTTACTGAAATGGACATGGGACTACTCATCTAGGGTTAACCAAGAAGTGTTTTGTCTAGTTTACAACATCATGTAAGAAGTCTCCACTGCATTCACAGTATAACTTATTTAAAGTACCCCAAAGCTGAGTAAGAGGAGGTTGAAATCTAGCAAGTGATTTGCTTTGAGTGGTTACATGATCAGAAAAAAGGTCACTGGGAGATGTACAAGCAGTTTGTGATCTCGGGATGCTCAGCTGGGTTTCAATTTCATTTTACTTCCTTCCTGACAAGATATGCCTTCCTTAAAGCACAGGGGGTTTTTTGTACAGTAGGATTCAATTGCAAATATAACGGATTCTTGGTTTGACTCTCAATGTTTTTCAAGATGAGTAATTTACTGTCCTCAACATACAGCTTTCTGTACCTTAAAAAGAAGAGGTAGGTACTTGATGAAATTGAAAAGAGTTGCTGCCCATAAACATCACTATTCATTCAGGCTTAATCACAGTTTAATAGCCAACTAACTGATCATGGTTAGGCAACTGTGTTTAGCACAGGTCAGACATAGTTGTTGAAGCTACTTAACAGCAGCAGGTAGCTCCTGGTCACGAGCACAGCCCATAGGAGCTTCATGCTTAATTGCAGCAGGGAGCTCAGCCATAGCTCCAGAGATTTTAATACTGAGCATAAACACAAGATAACTGGGTTTTATTCTCATCTACTAACAAAACAAGACTGTCATTCCTTCATGTTCCATTCTTCCATGACGTGTCTTCTAAATATAAATTATAATCTTGGGCAGTTTAGAGGTCACATCTACCGAATTAACTAATGTATATATGTCCAACATCATAGTATAGATGCTTACTGTTGCAGAACATAACCTGGTTTCTGTACAACTATCAACTTTTCTGTATTTTGAGAGCAGTTAAAAAAAAAAAAAAAAAAGCCTCAAATTCCTCAGCTTTACACTGTGGCATTAAGATGACCAAACTTTGTGAAGCTTTTTAGGGATTTGATCCTGCAAGGTTCTGAAAATGTGAAGTTTATTATAGAGCTACTAAGCTGAAGAGAATGAGTCATTTCTTGTGGGTTGAACAGCACCACCAAAGGAAAGTTCTTATGGTGTAGACTTTGGGAAATGATGGGCTGTTCGGGTGCAAAACTAAAGAGAAATAACTTTGACCTACAACGCTTTTGTTTCCCTTCTGAATCATTCACAGAATCTGCACCCAGTTTTTATGTGCACATGCTATTTCTTACTGAGCATAAATGTCAGGAAAACTTTAGCATTTAATTAAAAAACCCCTTCTCTTTAGGAGGTTAAAGAAAACCCTTCAAAATATGAGCTCGGTGGCAGTGAGAGGGTTTGTTTTGCAAACTGCAGACAGAAAAGCAAAAACTACCTGTGCAAAAGGAAACATAAACCCTAGACCATGTTCCCAGCACTTAGCCTGTGTGGCCAAAATCTTCTTTTCTGGACCATTCTAGAAACAGAGTTTCTCCTTGGCCATGTCCCAGCTAGAGATGATGGTTTATGCAAGAGAGAGATGGCTCCCTTGCAGCAAGCAGCAAGAGAACAACAGCAGCCAGAATTATATCGTCTCTGTTGTTCTCGTGTTTTTCCAGAATTTTAAAGTTTCTGGACCATCTGGGAGGTTTCAGCTATGCTCTCTCTTGTTCCTGAACAGAGTGGTTTCGGTGTATAGGGAACACCACAACCAGAAATCTGGCAATTGGCCTATGGGATGAGTTCAAGTGATGCAGAATCTGTGTGGAAAATGAAATAGAAACCTCATCTACTAGGTCTGTTTTCAAATGTGCAAAGTTAAAACAAAAAAAAAGGTGAGAATGAAGATAGCGTGCAGTTTGCACCCTTTTTATGAATGCTCATCTACGATCAGCTCACCCAGGAAGGGTCTAGTCTATTGTCTACCTTTGTTACGTACATATTTATGGTATTGTCAGAACAGTTGTAGTAAATATTGTAATATAACAAGCATGACCAAGATGTGAGTTAGCTGTGAAGAGACATCTGCCACAAACAGACCTAATTTGTGCTTGATTTATTTTATTTTTTAAAAAACCTTCCAGGCAGACACAGTGATGCTCCATTTAATTTTATAGTATTTGGAGGCTTCTTACATTTGCACTGTGTTTTTTTCCTACCTTTCCCAACTGAAGTAGATGTATAGAGCCATCCGAATAGTCCCAATCTTTTGAATTATTTTCTATAATTAATTGCAGCTGTGGATGCTTTAACAGTCTGTTTGGAGTAATCGTTAAAAAGTTCATTTAGCATTGATACAAATATCAAAAGTTTTGGGGTAGGAGTCAAGATCCTGATGAAAATAGAGGTTGTGTATATCACTAGATTGTCATAATTTATAACACAATTTCCAAGAAAATATGTTCTATGGTAAAAATCCAAAATAAATTCAGTTAAATGAAAGGATTTACTGCCAATTTACACTGTTATAAACTTGATTTAAAGAGACCAAACATTTTTCAATGTTTCATTTTTAAATTCCCTTTAAGTATCCTGGGGAGGAGAGAGTTCTCAAATACCCCCAAATTAGAAGAAAGAGTATGAAAATTGATTTGGGTGGTTGTCAAGTAAGAATGAGGGGTGAAATGACTCAGCTTCAGTGGATTTCAGTCTTTGTGGTTTTAATCTTGAAAAGGACCTGTTGAATAAAGCGCCTTGATTTATTTACACAAGGACTTTCAAAGAAGCTTCACCCAGCTCTGCAGTAAATCAGGGAGGACAACGTGGTGAGCACAGTCGAGAAACCCCACCCACTTGAAGGAAATACGTCTTTGTCCTAAACTGAGCAGGGGTGCTTTCCATAGCAACACATTCTGAATTAGAAAAATAAAACCAAACAGATTATTGAAACTCAATAGAGAACCATTTTAAACTTTAAAGGACCGTGGCTCTGCTTCAGCCACTTGGATTGAATATTACAGAGGAAATCCAAGATAGGTTGATTTCTTTGAAGCTTTTTAGTATGAATCAAGATTTTGGAGGATAACAGTGATGGTTGGCTGAGGTCTGTTGTGACAAGGTGTTGAAGGTTCTGCTGAACTGATGTCAGATTTGGACTATGATGTAGGCCAGTTTATTGATAAACAGTCCAATGCTTTTTATCAAACGGATGTAAGTGACTGAGTACTCTAAGCTCAACAGGAAAGCAGCAGCAGATTGTGAAATGCTGAGCTTTTCTCTGCTTCCAGAATGTTTGGCTGAGATAGGAGCCTGGATGAGAATGCAGTGGCTGAGGCTAAGTCCAGATAAGGAGGAGGTAATTCCAGTTGGCAAGGTAAAGCAAACAGAGGCTTTATCTTTTCTGTATAAAAACATTTGCTAGAATTATGCATGCAGGCTTAGTAGCTCGGCATGGAAAGGGTTTAGAAGATCTCTGGTGGACAATTTATGTAGTTACTGCAATTGTATGTGCAGTCCTGGAGATGGCACACCTGGATTGGGTGTTGCTGCTGTACTTAGACTAGTCTTTAAAAAAAACCAAACCCCTTGAAGGATTCTGCTTTTCTTGTAACTACTTCTGCAAGGGTAAGAAATCAAAAAGCCATTCAAGGCTGCTCTGGTAATAATTACTAGGGTGAGGGTAAACCCCATAAACTTAAAATCCCTACGAAGAGCATTTCCAGCAACTCCCTCTCTTGGATTGAGGTGTCTGTACAAGATAACACAAGATCCACTGCAGTAAGCCACATTACTACAAATTTTTAGACATATGCCATGATTTTCAGCAAAGTTTCTACAGTTCTTTCCCAGTGAATTGCAGAAAAATACTTTTGTCCTCGTGGGAGCACAAAGTGAATCCAAAAAAGGTGCTGAGAAGCATCAGCCTCTGAACTGTTGAACCTGTGTCCTCGCAGCAAATGTCTGAGGGATCTGCTGAGGGAAAGCATCAGCACCCAGCTGGGTGAGAGACAACTTCCGTATGCAGGAAGGGCAAAAGGTAGGAGATGAAGTTCAGGAAAAGGGTGAACATTGAAGACATCACCTAAGAGCTCAAGAGTCCAGTTTTACTGATTCTTTGATTGAGTTTTGTCACTGAAAGGGCTGTTTGTGCTGTCAGCTGTGAATAGCAGAATTTAATTGAATGTGCTTTTTGCTTTGAATGCACGTTGTGCACAGGGTCTAGTCACCAGATGGAGGAACCCACAGGCTGGCTTATTCGGAGCTAGTGTCTATTCACTGGCAGCCGAAACCAGCCATTCCAAAGATAGTGTTTTCCTGAATCGGTTGTTTTGGCATTTCCTGTGTGAATGTCACGGAATAGAGAAAGATTTAAGTAATAAATAGTATCTGTCTTGAGTTGAAGAGAAGAATGTGAGTAAAAAAAGATGTAGATAGAAGTGATAGTTAATCAGCAATGGTTTTATGATGGAACAGCCTTGTGTAATCTCTTCCTGGAATATTTGTTACCATGAAGTGAGTTTTGGTCTCTCAGTGCTATTCCCCACGGACAAGTGTCCACAGAAAAAAAATACATCATTTAGCCCCTTACTGGGAACAGATGGGCCACAGGTAACCATAAAATAATTACTTTCTCCATCACACATGGAGCCCTGGAGACCTCAGCTTTTCACCAGTTCACCTTCTTACTCCACTGAACAATTTCAAACAATTTTCCTAGCAGAATACCTTCACAGATGAAGCAGATTAACTCTCAGTATGTTCTGTTCCTGAAGCTTTTAATTCTATAGGCCATAAAGTTTTGTGGAATACTAATACTCAACAAGCAGAATTAGGAACTGTGTAGAGGGATTCTGTGCTGATTCATGGGTTTAATTACTTTTTTAATGAGGGATGTTGATTTATATTGTCTATGTAGCTTCTGATATTGGACTCAGTGAATATTCCCTTGCAATCTTAGTTTATGTCTTCAAACAAAAATAATGAATAAATAATAAAAAATGAATAAAAATACAACATAATGACAGAACTTTTTAACCACAGCTACAGTGGATTCTCTGGATTTCCCCTGTGAAGCAGTAACTCAAATCACTGCGCACGATGAGCAGAGTTGTGCGAGCCCCAGCATTACTCCTGCTGGCACAGGTTTTGGTTTTAGCTGTTGACTCTCCAACACTGAAAAAGTCTGCTGATAAATTGCAGATACAGGAGTGATACAGACAGAGCTTGTGACAATGAGAATGTTTTCTCATATCCACACATCCTTGAGTGGAATGGGTGTACATGCAGTCATGCAGACTAATTAACACACCTAATTAATATGAATTAGAAAAGCTACTATTACATGCCCCTAATTAATACAAATTTGTTAGAAAAGCTACTATTTTCTAAGGCTGAACTGTTGTTTTAAACACTAAACATTAGTGCTTTATTTTCAATAGATTAATAATGTCTTTTTTCCTTATTTTAATGGGAAAAATTGAAGTTTCTGAGCATAATTGTAAAGAAAAAACTGGTAGGGAAGGAAGTAAAAGTTTAAGAGACTTTTGAGCTCTACGTAGGTCAGGAAGGGGAAAAATACTGTCATGGAATCATGTGTGATCATTCAAATTTTGCATTAGGAATTAGTCTCTTTCTTGTGGTTGTTTCCCTAGTAAACCAATTCAGTGCTAATCTAGCTTCTAGAACTAGGCATCTTTGATAGATTTTAAATGCACCTTTTAAAAATGAAGGGGAAGTGCTATATTAACAAATTATGCTACTGCCTTGAAGTACCCATTCTGTTCTAATTTTTCAGAATAAATTCACATTTTCTATTCTGAGTAGCAGGAAAAAACAGAGAAGATTTAGACTGAGAACTCTGAAAAACATTGCAAACACTGTATCTTTATGAGAACTGCTCTGAATTATTTCTGATGTGCCGAGTGACAGGGAAGCTTGCATGCTATATATTACATAAAGCTTCCATGTCTAGGAATATATCCAACAGAGTGCACATTGAGCTTGGCAGCTCATCTACCAGGTTTTATGAAATGCTGGTCCCTCAGTGGCAGAAAGTATTTTGGTGTTGTCTTCTAAAATGCATTTACAAGGGTAGAGCTATTAAACACTGAAAGTTACTGAATATTTCTTTCAGCTTTCAATACAAACAAAGCCTCCTGCTTTGTTTTATCTCAGTCACAAAATCATCTGTTTTCTCATCCGTTAAGTAAACACAAAGTTTGTCATTTGATAATTTAAATAGAAGGGCATCACATCTCGGTATTCAAGGAGGGATCTGGATGTTCTCTGGGAAAAGTTAGGAAGCTGAATACATTTCTAGAGGAAAAAAAAAATAAGGAACAAAAGGATTTTAGGTGCAAAAATATTACTCTTTACTATTGCTCCAGCTGACATCATGTGCACAGAAGCGAGTAGACACACAATCTCTGGCTGGCCTCATCTTATCTGTGGGCAAGTTAATCAGTATTTTAAATAACTAAATCTTTGACATCTTCCAGTAGTATCCTGCATCTCAGGAAGTCATTTACTGTAGTTCTCCTGGATTTGGAGGGGTTTGTGGCTTGTACTAGGCCTCGTTTTCAAAATTGTAGTGTCTGTTAAATTGCAAGTCACTTAGAATCAATTTGTGCTAAATGCGCTTTGAATTGTAACAGGTTTCATTGAAACCAGTCAAAACTTTGCAGGACAAAAATGAAAATTAAATTGTTGCATGGTCTGTTTCTTCATTATAGTTACAAGTGAAAACTACACAACCCAATAACATTGACACAGCAGAAATAACAAAGAACAATGTTTTATTCCTGCACACTGAGATAAATCATGCAATTCAATACGGTGTTTCTAGTTTCTCTCATTCTATTAACTCTTTTTTCTTCAATCTTTCAGTCACATTCTCCAATTTCCCTATCTGGTTAGCAGACAAATAAGAGAGGAGAGCAATACTGAATTACATTTGTTGTCTTTGTACCTCTGCATCTCTCCTATGCAGGTATCCAGTACTATTTTGATAAAATGAAATACACTTACGTGCATCATTCCTGTTTTTATGAGTGCAGGCAGCCAGGCTGCAGAGTCGTGCCGGTGCTGCTGATGGACTCCAGAGAGTTTTCAGCTGCTTGTACAAACGCACTAGAGTATTTGCCTTCACACTACTCATTGCTGTTCACCTTGGCACTTGAAATCTTCAGCTGGTCACACAGCCAAAGGAGCTTTCCAGAATCTAGCAACCTACCCACAAAAAGCAGAGGAAAAATCCTGTGGATATACAGCTTCAGGATAACAGAGGGGTCTTGAGACCTATTTATAAAAAATTTTGAGAGCACCCTTTCCTGGTTGGAGAGGTGGAGCTAACCAAGTAGTTAATTTTCAACTTGTCCCTGGACTGGCTTCTTCACTGGCTCTACACTTTGTTGGAGGGCCGACTAGTTGATGATTATGCTACATGGGCTTCCCAGGTTCTTTCTCATCCAGCTCCAGGAACACCAAAGGGTTACAGAAACCACGCTTTTGTATGCAAAGAGAGGTTTCTTATCATTTCTTCAGGCATACATGTTTTGAATTTGAATAGTTGTGTATTTGAATACTGATAGCTAAGAATTGCTATCATTAACAGCTGCAATTAGGAGGACTAGTGACTACTCAAACTGAGGAATTCACAGCAATCTAGGAGATACACAAGGCTTGCCCAGGAGAACAGGAAAGGGAGCAGCCTCCCGCAGAGGAGTATTTTAGCTCCAAGCAGGTAAAACAGTACCATTGCAGCTTCAAGGGGAGGAATTTGTTCTTCTGGACTATCAGATATCCCCTAAGAGGGATAATTTTATATAGACTAGAGGTAGAAACAGACATAAGGAACCAGCATTAGTCCTCCCACTCACACATGACTTGGACCCAGCTGAAGGGTTTGGGTTTTTTTCCAGTGATGAGAAGAGATTGAGAGGTTTTTCTGACCTATGTTTCTCAGGGATGAAAGCATGAAGAATGTTACTCTCTTATTATTTCCACATGCAATTCCAGTAACTTTGTTACCTTACATGAAAGATCTGTAGAGGAGCCCATCCTTTCATTTTCTTGGGGACATCTGCTCTTCCTGCCATAGCTGCAATCCACAGAAACAGCTCAGACAAGTAGCTTCTGAGTTAGAGCTGTAGTTTCTCAGGCCAAGCACAGAAACACAGGCAAGCAATTAATTCTCTATAAAGACTTGTCACCCTGTTAACAGATTACAGCAGGTCAAATTAGGAAAGGGTGCGAGGGCACATTGGGGAGCAGCAAGGACCACAGGGGAGCCGGGAGCCAAGGACGGCCCCAGCACAGGCAGCACCCCCACGAGCAGGGGGGGTACCGCACAGCAGGCAGAGCTGGCCACTGGTTGAAGGGACCACTGACAGCCCCAACACCACAAGTGACAAACCAGTCTAAGGTCCAAACAGAGAGCCCAGACAGGAGCAGAAGGGGACAGGGCTAAAGACAAGCAACAACAAGGGCTCAAAGTCCTTCCTAGAGAGAGCACCAAGGACAAACCTGAAGACAAGCACCCCAACAACAGAGCTTAGTGGCCCAGGCCTGAGCTTAAATGGGCTCCTGGCCCATGGGGAGGGCTGCGGGTGCAGCCTGCAGGTGAGGCTTGTCAGGGCCTGTAAAACTTGTCAGTAGCCTCAGGGTCATGACAGCACAAAAGCGTTGCAGGGTCTTTAATAATTCTCATGTAAGTATTTACAAAATCCATGTGATTATTTTCCTTCACTCAGTACCTAGGAGGGCATGTTTTGAAAGCTATAGGATCAATGACAGAGCAAGCAGAAATGATATGACTGCTAACATTCAGCCATTAAACCCCACTCCTTTCTTAATTAATAAAACTACCTGGGAAATATTTTTCAATAGTTGTTTTGTTTGGTTGGTTTTTGTTTCTTAACAAATTGCGGCATTTTGAATTAGGAACTTTATTTGCTTGGTGATATTTTCATTAAACATATGCTTGTCTGTCATCTCTTACCACACAGGTGTTAAATGCAAGGCTCAGACTCAGGGAATCCTTTCTTTAGTATCCTATCTGTGCTATTTACTGTTCCAAAACCTACTATTTAGGAGATTCTTAATACTTGTCATTTGTTACCTCAGATGCATGCTCAAGTATCTAAAAGTAAACCATTGCCAGTGAGGGGTTCTGCCTGAAGAACTGCAAAATCAAACTTCTATTGCTGCTCATAATTGTGGATAATAACAGATGTGGAGTGTGACTGTGTACAGTGGAAATGTGCTCACTTTGTCTTCACAGAAACTAGAAAAGTAAAAATCTAGAAATTTCTTGCTGTCACCACCCATCTGACTTTTGCCGTAAATGCCTCTAGACAAGACAGGCAAGATCAATATTTGGGTTTTTTTTTCTGAGGCTTACTTGAGGGTTCCCAGTACTTACATTCTGGTTAACTTCAAATGAATGCTGTTACTCGCAGAGGGAAAATTACCTCCTTGATTTAGTGTTTGAAGAAATCAGATTCTCCTGAAATCATGCTTGTAAGGGCGTTCCTGTCCTAATATTGTCGCAGTTGAAACGTTGGCAAGTCAAACCCAATAATTCAGAAAAAATATAGTCTTACAGTTTTAGTGGAATAAAAAAGAGACAATGAAATCGATTTCATAATTAATATTTTCTTCAGCTAGTTATTGTTGCATAACAGCTGACAGGATGATCAATCAAGTTGTGGGAAGGTGCCTGGATGGCATTGCTGCTGAGGAGCCCATGTGAAACCTCTGTGGAGTGGCTGGAAGTATCACCTAGGGCAGCTTTTACAGGGCAGTCCTGGATGGGCTTTAACGCTCATTTTTCTGGGAATTCACTCACACTTCACATGTTAGATATTACTTCAGCCTAAGGGCATCTTTTCTTTGATGTCCCAATACTGCGTGTGAGCTCACCAGCCTGCCAACAGCCTCTTCTCCCTCTAGTTTTTCATTCTCTCTCCTGTGTTAGGGGTCCCTAAACAGGACAGGGTATTCCAGACATGTCCTCACAAGTGCTGAGTTATGGAGAATGGTCACCTGATGTGCTGGCCATCCTCTTTCTAATTCAGCCCACTATGCTATTGACCTTCATTGCTGCAAGGGTGCATCGCTGCTGCGTGTTTGACTCCTCCCCTGGGATCTGGAGCGTGTTTCTCCAGAGCTTTTCACCCCAGCAGTCAGTCCCCAGGTTGTGCCGGAGCGTGGGATCACACCGTCCCAAGCACAAGGACTTGGCATTTGCCTTTGTGGCACTTCATGATGCTCCAGCTGACATGGCTTATCAGGACTGCTCTGCACGGTGGCCCTGTGTCCTGTGTGTGACAAATGTGGTGTTGTATGGAAACTTACTGAGGGGACAGTTTGTCACCCTGGCCACTGATGAAGAGTTACACTTAGTTTACCTTTCACACCTGAAAAAGTGGGGTTACATTGCAAAGAATTTTGAACATGTGTCTAAATGGATGCAGGTCCAAAACTAGGAGATGGTCACATTCTGCTTAGAACAGCAGCATTAATGATCCATTGATGCTGTGTAACATTTTGTATGTGGATTTCTGAAAAAAATATAGAAGGTGGGAACTACACACAGAGTGACAAAGCAGTCCTCAGGCAACCCTCAGTCTGAAGAAGAGGATAAAACCCTCTAAAATCGTTAAGTGTGATGAGCTCCCCTTCAGGCTTTTTATAATCCCAATGGATTAAAAAAGATTGATGATAATAATGGTACCTGAGCAAGTAAACATGGCCTGTGGCAAACCTGAACAAACTGGGCAAACTAGCAAATACTGGGCAAAGGTATCAGCTGTGTAACAGAGGTAAAAGGGCAACAGAAACAGCTGTGAGCGTGATCCTGGGAAGATCACAGTTGAGCAAAGTGCAAATACAGAGCTTGTTAGAATGGCAGATTTCTGAGAAAGGGAATAGCCTCCTATCTTTTTTTTTTTTTTTTTTTTCCATGATGTATACAGGGAAATGGAACAGTATGTAAATAAATAAGAGAACATTGAGATCGTGCCTGACCCTTCTCACCCTATTTCTTAGACTGGTAAAAATGGCCTTACAAGACCATGAACTTTGACCAGCTAGATGATCACATCTGTAATGATGTTTTTCTCTCTGCTGTGGGAATTCAAGGCCTTGTCTTCCATCCTCTTTCATGAAAATTAGGAGTATTGTCACTGAATGAAAAGAAGTTTACTCAGCATAAACCAGAAGTGAGATCAGAGTTAGAAGAGAAAATGTCTGTGTCTTGCCCTAAGTCATAAGGCTAGCTGGAGTAGGGTCAGGAGCAAACCCCACTGGATCCTGACCCGTTTTCTGTAACAAAATCAAATAACAGTTCTGAGAGAATTGAAAATGGACGTGGTGTCTGAACAGTAAGTGATGAGGAAGTATGTACTTGAGGAGGAAAACTAACAGATTTCAACAGCAGAGAAGTTTTCTGTTGATAAAAAGGGAAATGCAGAGGTGTACAAATAGCACTGTTACCTTTCCTTAAAAAATGTATTTTATGTAACTTTTAATTAAGCATTACTGTGTCACAAGATAGTGCATGCTGTGTTCACAAGGATGTGTTTATGTTCCTCTCTACTTATGAGAGTTGGTATATAGAAAATGAATAAAGTAACCCAAACAGACACTGAATAAACAGGGGAACTTCAAGTACTCTTTTTGTTTGTAATAGCACAGGATGTGATCAAGGATTTTATCCATAGGAAAGAAAATTATTCCCACAGAGTTCTTATGGCAAATACTCTGGAGTTACTTCTGTGCCCTGATCACATCTTCTGTGTTCTTCATGCCTTTGTTTCTATATTCTCATGCTCAGCAGTGAGTATAATTATGAATGCCTGTCACTTGTTTAAACAAATGCTTTGTTTGGCAACCTTTGTTTTCCTGCTGCTGATGCAGCTGCAAAATTGTGTGCACAGTGTGTTAATTTTTTACCTTTGATGCTATGGTAAGTTTTTTTCCCTAACAAAAAAAAAAAAGGAAACCAATGAATGAGATACCAATCTCTCTTGATCCACACAAAACATGTGAAAGCAGCAACTTCCTTAGGAAACAATAGTAAATGAATGCTGATACAACGGTAAAATAAGCTAGATATTTCCTGGAACCAAATGATTCTTCATAACATGACAGAGAAAAGTTAGCACATACATAAAATGTAAGGGGGAAAGAGAGACTAAAAAAAAGATGAAAAAGGTGAGGAAATAAAACAACAAAGAAGTATCTTGTTATTTTATTTGGGACAACAGACTAACAGGGCAACAGAATGGATTTTCTTCCATAAAATTAAAAAATGAAATTGGTATATTAGCACCCTGAAGTTCTTATTTTTATAAGGGGGAAGGAAAATAAGAATGGATTTGACATAGGCACTTGAACAAGTTACCATGGTTTAAATCAGAAGATAACTCATGGTGTATCAACTTCTTCCTGGTGCTTGCTCAGGGGCAGTCTCTTATCCCGCGGTAGAGTGAAGCCTTCATTCACTAGAGGGGGACTTACACTGAGGTTCATTACACTGTTGCAGTAATATTCAGGTGAGCACATTTCTGCAAGCTCATAAAGTTTAGGAGATTGTGAAGCACAGGAAACAATTATCGTTTGGTAAATTATTCATCTGTTGGTACTGTGAATTAAAGACTAAAAGCCAAATTTGGGCCTTCTGATTTAAGCATAAAGGAGATCTCTATTCTTAGGTTGTGAACAGAAAGACCTTGTTTCTTGGGCTGTTTACCAATGTTTTCTGTCATACTTGATGCTGCGTGAAGAGTATGTCATACCTGGCTGTGCCAGTCTCAAGGGGAACGAGGGATAGGCTGCGGTAGCAGTCTCTTCATGATTTATTAGTGTAATTCAAAGTTTTAAAAGGAAATTCCCCCTGTTTTTGAAGAAACGATAGGGAAAAAAAAAAATCTAAAATTGCATCTCTTGTAAAGAGGTAAGTTAACTGTATATTCCAAATTGCTGTAATGATCAGAGCAGACCAACTCGCTAGCAGAAGGTAGCGCTGCAGCCTTTCTTAGTGATAAATTGCCTTTTTTTTTAATTATGTTGCTATCTCTGATCAAAGACGTAAACAGCAGTTGGATCCTGCCAGTATTTCCTGCAGTTAATTTGACAACTATAGATGAATAGTATAATTGGTTTATGACAACCAAAGTTTTTGTTTTGTGTTGTTTCAGCTGCAAAATGATTTACTGGCTGTACAGACAGGAGCAGGATCTCACACCCTCAGCAGAATGTGAGTTAATAATCTCTGGGAGAGAATGTACTGATGAGAAAACAGGACAGTTTTTACATTGGATTTGGTTTATGATGGTGAAAGCTTTTACTAGCCGCTTTCCACAGCAGGTAGGACACTGATATTTGTATCACTGCTTTTCCAGCTGGGACCTGGGAATTGCTTGAGTGCAGCAGAAACTGGTTGGCAAATCTGTTGCAGGGCAAATCTGTGCAGCAAAGCGTGAAATAATCCTGTGTGAAAAGTCAGTTTATAAGTAGTTTAACCTTTGAACTTCCTAATCTGCTTGTGAAGGAAGAGAACACAATAAATAAATCGACAGACTCGGCTGAACAGTTACAAATCTGGAAGCAGAAGCAAGGGTTCTCCTAACACTCCGGTTGTTAATTCCCTGGCTCGTGATAATGCCAATACTGAAAACACCAGCGTGAGAAGTCACTGCAGGCCTTTTGAAGAAAGGCATGGTGCACGTGCCCCTGGCAGCATAAGTTTCCCTGCCCGAAACATGGAACCCCTCAAGTCCTGTTCTCTGACTCTGTCTTCCAGACAGATGAGGAAGAAGAGTTGCTGATCCCTTGGGATCTGAAACAAGAAACTGGAGCTTTTGTGACATGCACCATTTAATTTCATAAAGTCCTTGCAGTGAACACTTTGAGTTTGAGCACGACAAAGCTACAGTGCCTGAGAAAAGCTTTTCAAACCACTAGCCCAGCAGCCATGGCAACAGCTCCGTTTAGCCATAGGTCTGTAGATGTCACGGTGGCTAATTACATCTGAACCAGAGCGGATTCAATTGCATGTCATGACACTGCAGAACTGAATTAAGCAGCTCATTTAAGGAATATTTTTATGCAGAAGTCTGAAAGTCACCGCTGGCTATGCCGAAGCTGAGAAATGAAATATGATGATGGTCTTGTTTGGGCAACACTGTGATATATAAGGATATAGTAAAATAATCTAATCTTTGTCTTCTGTCAGAGCTACTTGCATACTTCCTCCATGCTTCCTTTTTTATGCTTTTGCATATTTTTATCATTCCCAGAAGGTTAACAGAAGGTTTTCCACCTTCGCCCAGTCATTCTGTTCTCACACCAAATGCAGGAATGAAGCAACAGAAGAATCAGTCTGATGAGCTAATTTAGCAAATTCCCACTTGCTGCCTGTTCTTCAGCTGTGTTCTGAGCACGGTGACATTTTTCTCCTTAATATGACAGCTCACATTCCGATCATCCCATTTCAGCAATGCAAGCACTCAGGAGCCATTTGAGCAGGGAGAAATTTATTGGAAAGGACCAGGGAAAGGACGAGGAAAAGGGAACGTGTCAGCGTGTGAGTGGCTCAGTGCAGGCGGCTCTCGAGGTGCAGATACACATTTAATCTGCTTGTCGACAACTCCGCTGGCCAAATCCTGTGGCTGGGTCACCTGGCAGGTCTGGAAATAAAAAAAGAGATGTGACACGGGGGTTTGCCGTAGCCCCGAGAGGCTGTCGGAGAAGGAACCGCAAAGCTGTGGGATACCACTGCACAAACCCCAGGGCTGCCTTGCCCGGAACGCTGGCAGGCCCGTAACCCTCCAGAGGGTTTTGTGGAACCCTCAGGGTTGTGGCAGGGCCGGGGCCTGCGCCTCAGAGTGAACGGTGGGGAGAAGCGGGGGGACAGTGCGTGTGTGTGCGGGTCCGGGGAGGGAGGGCCGGGCCTGCGTGGGGCGTGTGGCGCGGACTACAACTCCCGGCATGCACCGCGCCGGGCGCGTGTACTACAGGTCCCGGCCTGCTCGGCGGGGGCGGCCCCGAGGAGCCGCCGCGCTGCCCTCTGGGAATTGTAGTTTTCCCCGGCGGCGCGTCGGTGAAGGGCGGCCGCGGGGCCGCGCCCCCCGTGCGCCTGCGCGGGCGCTCGGGGCGGGCGGGGGCCGAGCGGGCGCACGGCGGCGGCGCCTGCGCGCTGAGGAGAAGGAGATCTCTCGCGAGGAAGGACGCCATTATCGCAGCCGCTCGACAAACACCACGAGAATTCGGCACCGCACACGGTAACCGCGGCGCCCCGCGGCCGGACGGCTGGGGCTGAGCTCCCGGGGGGCCTGACGCCGGGCGTGTAGCCCCGGCCCTCACAGCCTTCCCGCTTCTCACAGCGCTGCCCGAGCACCCGGGCCGCGAGGCGGCGGCTCCGGGGAGGGGCCGAGGCGGGGGGGTGGGGGGGGGCCGCGGGCCCCCGCCTCCTCCTCCTCCGCCACCTCCTCGTCTTCCTCCTCCTCCTCTTCCTCCTTCTCCTCACCGGGGCAGGGGGTGGGGGGCGACCGGGGACTCGCCTCCTCCCGCCTCGGGACGCCGGAGCTGGGCCCTCCGCGGGCGAGGGGCGGGGGGGGGGTGGGGGAGGGCTGCTCTTCATCGCCTCGCTCCCCGCGCTCGGGCGTGGGGAGGGCTGTCACCCCCTTGCTGGGCTCCTCAGTGCTGGCCCCTTCTCGCTGCCGGGGGCCGCTGGTCGGCCCTGCGGCGTGTGCGGCGGAGGGTCTGCTCCGTCCCTCCCCCGGCAGTGCTCCTGAAGTCCGTTCCCGCTCTCCCCTCCCCCCCACCCCCCTTTCCCGCCCTCCCCCAGGGTTGTGTTCTCTCGATCTGAAGGAGGGAGCAGGTTTGAGCCTCCCCTGGCCGGGGTCGCGCACACCCTGCACTGCAGGCACGTTTTTGGGCAGGGGTATCGCTGAGCGCACCCCCCCCTCCTCTTCCCTCCATGTCGTAGGAGAGTGTAAATGACTGGTGACAGTGGTGCAGCCTCCTCCTCTCCCCTGCTCGCAGGTAGCGATAACGGAAAGGGGCTGCTGCTTTTCACATGCCTGCTAGTGGGGGGGAAAAAAAATAGTCTCCTGAGGTGCTGTTTTGCCTGTGTGGTCAGTTAGTCATAGTAGGGGTTTTTCACATCCATAGAGGAGTTGTATTTTCTACTGTCTTCATATTAGTGATCTGTTTGACAACACACTGCCTTTTTCCTTATTTGCAATGCAAGTGTTGCATTTTTTAAACATTTTTTTTTTAAGTCCTTGTACAGTGGAAAGTTGTCTACTTAACCAAATATAGTAATTTTATCCCACTACGGGACATATAGTTTATATATCAGTTTATTTTTAGAGCTCTCGAGGGAAGATTTTTTAAGTAAACAAGCTTGAAGGGGTATTGACAACTGAGTGATTGCTTCAGTGCAGCTTTCAAATTGTCAAATGATAGTTTGGAACGTTTTTTGCTACTTTTTTCTTTTGCCATCTGTGTAAGATTACCTTAGGTGTAGTACCCTGTTGATGTCAGGCTTTCAAGAAGCAAGCGTAAAATTTGTAGAATTTTCAGTACTCAAGATCTTAAAAACAAACAAAAAAACAAACTAAAAAATGCCTTTGTCTTACTAATTTCATAGCACTGCCTCTTGAAACAATGGATGGTCTCTCTTAGAAAGTATTAATGTGTTTAAAATGGATATCCACAGAAATCAGTCAGAATAACAAGAACTTGATTCTGAAACTGTATGAGCCTTATTCCGTACATTAAATGACATCTTGGCAGTAGTTCAGCTTTCAATAATACATGAAAAGATGTTACAAAGAAAGACTCGTTAATTTATTGAAGAGAGTTAAAAGATTGAGTCTGGATTTGGGAAGCATTCCACCTCCAGAGAATGAAAATATTTTATAACTTTTTTTCTTCGTTTTGTAATTTATAATCTAATTTATAATAACAGTAACTGGCTTTAATGTCTTAATTATCCAGCCATGTTTAAGTTGTGCGATTGTAGGACAGGTTTTAAATTTTAAGGTTCTTTTAAAGGAGTGATTGTTAATAATATTTAGAGTAATTGAAGAATGGTAACATTGAGAGTATGGTAGTAATATGGTGAGTGCTAATTATCAATGTTCACAGCTGAAAGGGTTCCATCAGCACGTGTTTTGCTAAAGCTGTTTGAAAAAGGCTTGTTTCCTGCCTGTGCTGTTTCTAACACGGTACAGCGTGCATGTTCTTTACTGGTTTGGACTGATCAGGTGAAGAAAGATGAGTTTATAGTCATGGCTTCATGTAACCAGAAGTGCTACTCAGTGGGTTTACCTTGATTTTCCAAGGAGTAGTGCTTTGGGATTCAGACCCACATTAATTGCGGTAATATGCCCGCATTTGCAAGGACTTGAGGATGTCTCTGGTCTTTGTCTTTTCCCTAAACTTGTAAAGCATCGTTTGTGCAGGAAGAATACATGCCTTGATTTTGTCAGAACTTGAATGTCTTCGTATCTTTAATTGAAGAATACCTTGAATTGAAATTGCTGTGATGCTCCTTAGAAAGTAAAGACTTTCTCAGTACATTCACTTTGAAAGGAAGAGCTGGGTATTTCTCTTTGTGCACAGAAGCTGTTTTCCCAGAGATCTACAGAAACTTTGTGAATTGAGCAGAACAGCAAGAGCTACTTGCAGGAGACAATGCAATGATTAGAATTAGAACAACAAAATGTTTATGTATTCTGAACGTTGCCAATAAAATTTTTTTCACAGAATTGATTTCCTTTAGTTTGAAACTTGATATTTAGTTGTTAACAATGACTTCATTTTATGTTTTCTGTTTTTTACATATTCATTAAAAGGCTAAATCATAACCTTTTTTTTTTTTTTCCCGAGTATAAATGAATAAAATGTCTTTTAAGTCATGTCAAACGCTTGTTTCCTTGCAGTTTTAGGTTTTTAAAGCTGTCGTTAAGTGCTTAATTTTGCTTACCACTTGTTAGACTGCATGTTTAGACATTAAGCAAAAGTGCACAAAAGGACTAACTTCCTAAAATCCTTTGCATTTGGGACTTTAAATAAAATAATTTGTAATGTTGTCTGTTGAGCAAAATTATTTTATCTTGCTTCCTGTTTGTAAAACCCTGACTTAGACCACTTAAGGGAAAAATACATTAAGTTCAGATTTTCCTCTGAAAAGTGGAACACCTGTATTTTATGATGAAAAAAGAATGTATCTCTCCTACCCACAGAGCAAGTTCATAGCAACCGTAAAGTTAAATACCTCTTCCTTCTCTGCTACTTAGACACAAATGTCTGTGAACCAACTTATCCTTCTTTAACATCCTATGAATATATAGTCTTGTAAACTTAAAGCTGGAGTTACTTTTTTTTTTTCTAGAGGGAGGGGGGAATTGCAAAACAGAATCAGACTGTACTAATGGAAGTATTTCTGAATGTGAAGAACTACTTGCTCTACATTTTTCTACTGAAATTATGCTCTTCAGTTTATTTTCATAAGTATTTTTGGTAAGAATTTAAAAATACTTGCATTATCCTTGTGTTTTAAAACAGTGCATCTGTTTCAGCAGCTTGGATGTTTCCTTTTTCTAGATAGCTACAGGAGGTAAATCTATTAGAAGACTTTTGAGTAAGCAGATTATGTGTTACGTATTTTCCGTTGGCCATCGTGCTTTTTGATAGTAGAAGCCTGTGCCAACATTGGGGTTTGTCTTTGTACCCCCTGGAACTGCTAGATTAGAAAGTTTTTCCAGTGTATAGAAGATTAGCAGTGCACATGCTAGGAAAAATATGAAATGATAAAAAAAATACATTATATTACTCCCTTTTGTTGTCCAAGATTCTGTTTTAGGTAAGCTGAACACATAGGAATAAAGCATTTAGAACAATTTCCCCTTGAACTTGCCATAGCCATACTGGTCCTGGGGTGTCTGCTGTGTTTAGACCAAACAACATTCCAAGGCAGAGCCTCTAAATGATAGGGCAAAGCCTCTGTCCTGCAAGGAGGCAATTAAACTGGGAGGTTACGGGATTAAAAAGTCTTAATTCCTTCTGCGATGAAAAATATGTACTGAGCAAGGGTGTCTCACAGAGCACGCCAGAGGAGGTCAGGTTCAGGTGTATGTCTTATTCCCACACCCTGCCTCTATATTTATTTTTTTGTTTCTGTAGAAGAGCTAGTTTTAACGTGGTGAAGGAGTACAGTGGTCAGAGGAGAACATTCTGGCAGAGTGTCTGTGCTCCACCACCCAGACGTGACAAATGAGGCGCTGTGGGGGAGCACCCCGCGCCCCCCACGCCGGGTTTGGGAGCTGAGGAGAAGTCACAGCTTTGGGTGTAGAACAGTTGAGCCAGCTGGAAGTGGCTTTTCGGCAGCCCTGTTTTCTTGCAAGCCAGTGCGGGGCAAGATGTTTTCCTCAGCCAACTCTTCTGCTTGGAATTTCACGGATGGGGATTTTCATCATGCAGTTCTAGTCCCAGTGTGGTGTTGGTGATGGGATGGAGTCATGATGTTGGAGCTGTGCTTGTATTTCTCAGTGCGTGGCTCGAGTACAGCTCCAGGCTGTGGGGCTTGGCTACTGGTGCTTTCATTTTTATCTAGACAGTGACAGGTTGTTTCTGCTTCCAGAAACATAAGCAGTTTTCTGCACTAACTAAAATTTCTAAATGGTCTTTTATTTGGCTCTAAGTAGAGCTCTTCCTGATTCTTTATGACTGAAAAATATGGATACTGTTAAACCTTGAGAGATCCTCATCAGAGCCAGTTTTTAGTTTGGTCAAAGATGTGTGTAGTTATGTCTGGCTACTGCTGTGATTTCATTTTGAAATGTACACTTAATTTAGTGATATCTTTAACTCTTAGGAGCAAACAATAGTCTCCAACCTAAATCTGATGTTTATGACAGTGAGTAATTTTTTATTAATTAAAAACTTCAGTTTTAACACACCTTAAAGAAATAATTTTTTTCCACTTTTAATGCTTTTTCCTCAGAAAGCATGAGATTGTGTTAGGTGGGGTTTTTTTTCACGTTTTGCATAATTTTTAATGAAGACATTCATTTAATACTGGCTTCCCCCCTCAATTCTCATACACTTTTTAGCAGTGTATTTAAAGTAATCTTTTTCAGTTTACACTAAATTGCAGTGTTTGGTCTGCGAAGTGAACTAATATTTGCTTTGCAAGAGTTAGGATTACAAGATGCAGTTTAGGAATTCAGTAGTTTAATCCTTTGGACAGAAGTTGTTTTTTTCTTATGGTTGCTAGCTTAGTCTTCACTCAGCCTTTCTTCTACATCTGTTTATGGAACCTGGAATAAATGTTGTTGGAAGTTTTGAGGAATCAGGGGCTCTTCTGGCAGTGTAACTGTTGGCACGTGGTGGTTGATGCCAGAATTGGTGATGAGCCTTCCTGTGGAGTCAGCAAGTCTCGTGGCATATTGGTGTGCCTCTTCCCACTGAGGCAGAGCCCAGCCCCACTGAAGCTTCATGATTGTGAGGGAATCTTCATGGAGAATTCAATCTACTCTAAAATTTGTTCTTTGGTAAACATTTCTTCACAAATAATTGCACTGAGTTAATGGCCTTGCCATTTCAGTAGTCATTTAAAGTTTAAAGTACCACCTGTGATACTTCATTTGAATACAGAGAGGGAATTTTTGTGAGGTGGAAGAATTACTTTGTGATACTGAAATGATTGGACAGCATAGTGAAAAACTGGGCCTTCAGAGGTATAAGTTGAAAATATGCTGATTTCCTTAAAATCTCTTTATTTCCCATCTTTTGATATTGACTGTGTACTTCTAGTCTTGCATGAGGGAAATCAACTTAAAATAACACAGATTGCACAGATTTTCACAAATATCAATGGTTGTGCAGTAAAGTAGAAAGTATTAAGCAGGAAGGAAACTTTATGGCATAGCTACTTAATACTGAAATGCCAAATGAAGCTGCATTAGAGATTCATGCAAGTGCTTTTATCAGGTATAAATTATGTTGGTGGTCAATATTCAGAAGCTCTCATTTATTCAGCAAGTTTTAGCAAGTGTGTCAATATTAAAAATTCGCTCTCCCCGTAGCACCTGACAGGTTTTTAGAACTGTTCTTTTTAGTTGCAACCCTTTTGTTATGCTATTGATGTCCCACTTTCCAAAGGGGGTTCAAATATTGAATAAGTAGCTGGTATCTAGAACTGTTACTCTTCTCATACATATATTCCCTAAAAAGTCCTTTTGAGTTGAACCAGTAGTTGTGCAGAAAATATCTCAAAGACTTTCTGACCAACATGTGGTATTGTTATCTAGAAAGCAGATACAGATGTATCATGTACAGTCTTAAAGAACTTTTCTGCTTTTTGGCATCTACTTCATATGGGAAACTAAAATTTTAAGAATTAATATTCTTCAAATTTTTTCAGTCTATGCCACAGATTTCAAAATGTTTTAATATCAGTACACTTTTCTTTCTCCCTAAAAATTAAGTAATAAAACTCAATAGAAATTGTATTCTCCAGAGCCTTCTCTCATGCAAGTTCAGGGTCAGAGGTCTGGTGGTAAACCTTGTTCTAGTCTAAACGTTGTTACTGGGGGAAAATGTGCTGCTCCCTTGGTCCTCCGTGGAGTAAGTTACTTTTCCTGAGCATAATGCAGATGCCTCTGCTGCGAAGGAGGTTCATCTCAGAAAGTCTATTTTCAGATGTCTGTAAAAGATGCTTGTACTGCTTGTGCCTCTCCTCCAAGTGTTTCATTCCTGGGACTAGAAGAAGACTTTGCAGCTTTTCTCTGTGAGCTTCTCCGCTGCCTCTGCAGGTCTTTTGAATAGCAGTGGTGAAGCTCATTTGCTGTGTTACTTTGTCCTGCTGCTTGTGAAAATTAGTGTGGTGCAAGAGCTCTGGCCAATACCTGCTCTGAGCTAGTGCTAAGCTGATTTCATGGCTGGTGATGCTTCCGCTACCAGTGTTTCCTGGAATATTGGCTTTCCAAAAAAAGTTCACCTCTTCCTCCCCCACCTCAGCTCTTAAACCACTTGTCAGTAGAAGCCCTATGAGATGTTTAAAAATCACTTGTTATTTCTCCTCTGTTTTCCCTGCAGGGGAAATAATACCAATTCTTTTAAAATAACACCTTTTATTCAAGAACCAGGCAGATACTGCACCTTTGGTTTTTTTGGGGGAGTAAGGTTTCTTTTTTCCCTTTTTTCTTTCCCAGATGGGAAAATTGAATCCTGAATAATGTGTGTGGTGATCCCTTGGTGGGCCAGTAGCACACATTGTGGTGGACCTGTTGTTGCTGAAGTCTGTAGACTACTGTGGTTTCTTTCACATTGGAAGCAGCATAACATTTTAATGTCCTTCTGAGTTTTGTGATGGAGAACAGGAAACAAAGCACTCAGAATTCAAATATTTAAGTACGATGTTTTGACTGCTGTATAATCCTCTTACATTGCAGTATTAAACTTCAAGCAGTTTTGCTCTTACAGGCTTAATGTTCTGGTAAGAGCTTTCTGCTTGTGGTTATGACAATGAACTGGGGTGCAGTTGTATTTTTGTTCCATTTTTGTTATTTGTTTCTGTTGCAGCTAGCAATAGCGTTAGAGTAGATTTTGGTCTTGATTTTACCTGTTTAGCAGGAATATCATTTTGCTGGGAACATATGAAAGTATTCCTGGATAGGGAATTTAGAGGATCAAACTGACCTTTCTGAGGAGAATTTCCAGTTTGGAGAGGCCCAAGGGTACAACCATCTTTATGGAAAGACACAGGCACAGTGAGTTAGGTGGGATGTTTTAAGGTATGCTTTGAATCTGACGTCGTGGAGCTGCCTTCATGAACTGAAAAAAATAGTAGTAACGTAACTTCAAGTGAACTTACAGTTATTCAGAGTTCAAAGGACATCTGGACTACCTATTAAAAAAATTCTAATAATGGGTGGAAGACTTTGAATTTTATATAAATAGTTTTATATAAATAATATGAAACTAATTCTGGAAGTTTGTTCTTTGAATGTAAGTACTTGCAGGTTTTTTTTGGAGTTACCAATAAAGATTCTCCATCTAGTGGATGAAAACAATAAAACATGACTACATCTGGTTCTGCATACTGCATTTGCTGTCTGGGCAGTTCTCGTTCCATATTTGCTGTTTTTTGGCCACACATACAAACTGTGCCTGGCATTAATGACCTATGTCCTGAATAATTATACCATGATGCAGAAAACTGACCTCTGCCTTAAGGCACTGAATCTGCAAACACTTAGGTATTATCCAGTCCATATGGGTAGTCTTATTCTGTTTAATGGGTTTATATGTCTGTAAAATTGAATTCAGCCTTTTTTTGCGTGTCTAAGCACCTGAAAGTGCAGTTGTAATAGGTGTTAACATACCCTTCCTAGCTCACTTGGGAATGATTATATCAAAGATGTGGCAGTGCGGGTGTTGGCACCTGACAGCAGCAAGAGGGTTTTTACAAGGTCCCCAGAGAATTTGTGCTTGAGTTGCTGGTGCATGTGGCCACATGCTCGGCGCTGCCGCTCCCTGTGCCAGAGCCTGTTAAGCTGGTGTGAGTTCACTGGAAAGCAGGACAGTGGTATTTCTCTTTTGGTTTGCTGTACGTTGTGTTAGGATTGCAGCCAATGGCAGTGTATTAGAAGAGTTAGAAAAAGACATCCAAGCAAAACAGTGGCTTGTACCAGGCGGAATGAAAAAAAAAAAAAAGTGTATGTGGGGGAATATTTCTAGAAGCAAAACAATAAAACAATAATGTGAGCTGCTTTCATAGCAGTATTTGAGAATTTCTGCCTCCCTGCAAGATTTTGTACTCCAAAGAAATTTCAAGTTCCTTTATTCTTGGAACAGCAGTTCCCTTTTTTTCTGTTGCTATCTGTATTTTAAGAGCTTGTACTGGAGTCCATCAACATAGCATCTCTGTGAGTGATATTTATTTATCTATCTCCAGAATGTTATGGCTGGTGTCCCTGCTTTCACAGATAAGGAACGTTTCTGTCATGTTTTGGGAGGATAGACTTTTTTTTTTTTTCTGATCTCTGGCTGCACCAAGAATGCCTGTATGTTACTACACTAATTTTAAAAATTGTTCAACTGAAACACTTGTGTAGTTTTACTATGAAATTTACTTAAACCACGATGCTTTTACTCGCCTTTTAAGGTGAGTTGAGAATAAGGATGAAAGCTAAACAGATCCTAAGAAAGATTAGAATATTATTCTTTGTAATTTTAATAGTAATAAAGAAATGTAAATTCTGATATCTCTTTTTTCTTTTTCCCCGTCCTCCCCTTGAAAATGATTTTCAGCTTCATATTCTGATAGACTGCAGCTTCAGAGAGCTGAGCATATGGGAAGCTGGTCGCTCTTGTATTTACAGTGCATTTAACCCTGCATGCTATTAAATTGTTGCTTCTTATTATGTTATTCCTCATCTGTTACAGTGCATTAATATTTGCACTCATGTGGCTTGTTGGGGAATTCTTAATTAGCGTAGGAAGCCTCTGGTTTCAGTTGCTGACTGAAGTGACTTTATCTTAGAGAAAAAGCCAAATTTGGGGATTATAAAAAAAGTTGCAAGTCACAGAGCAAGACTAAAAGAGCACTGTGAGGTTCTGAACTTTGTAATAGCCATGAATAACTTGATGTATCGAATTATAGGAACATTTCCCAGTTTTTTCCATGGGGCTACTTGTAGAGATTGTTTCTGTGAAGACACAACAGCTGTGTTGGAGCAGGAGATCTGTGCCCAGGTTAGCCAGGGTTATAACCTGAGCCTGCTGGTTATTCTTCGTTAAGACTATCATGTGAAAAATTTTGTTTTGTACTTGGAGTGCCTTTTTGCTGGTTTTGCATAATTTGCTTCCAGACTGGATTTAACTGAGCTGCACAAAGACATTCTTGGCGTGGATTATTCTTTGCACAGAGACTTAAAGCTCAGTGGTCCTTCTGGGCTGTTTCCCTGAAGGGACGAGAACTCGGGGAAGTTGAAGTGATTTAACAAAAGCAGTGGAGTTAATGAGTATTATGTCCTCTATGGATCTTTACTTTCAGAGAGTGGATGATCTTGATACTATAATCCCTTTACAGTATAAGGTCATTTTACTTCTGCACAAAGTTGTCCTCGCAGAGGATTAATACACTTAAATGCGTGTATCATACATTCTTATCGTTAGGCTTGCCTTTGTAGTCTGGCTGGTTTGGTGTTTCAGGAAAATGTTATAATGTCAGCAAATCATAGTGCTCTGAAAGATAAGGATCCTTGTTTGTCCCAATCATGGTAGATATTAAGCTCAGAAAAATAGGTTGATTGGCCAATAGTGATTTTATAAAGCAGAAAATATATTTGTAACACGGTATATTTGAAAATGGGCCTTAATTGATTTAAAGGAAAAGTGGAATGAAGAAGAGGAAAAACATTTGGGGCTTTTGGGTTGAGCGAAGTAAAATGGCATCCTTCGGCTTTTTTCACACAACCAGAAGGAAATTTTTGTCGTAGTGCAAGTTGAAGTATGAGAGAAGTTTTGCATTTATCGGTAGCACTGAGAAATATTAGCCAGGAGGGTGATTAGCTTCTCAAGTAAGAGCAGTTCAATTAAACACTCTTAAGCAGACTAGAGCTTTGGAAAACGTTTTTTTAAAATGTAGTGTTTACCCTCACTAATTAGTATGAGAGGGAAGATTTATGTTTTGTGCATGTTTTTGTATGTTAACAAGGCGTTGTATGTTTTTGATTATACACTTTGGAATGATGCCCTGTGACTTTGTAAAGCCATCAGATATTTCAGTAAATAGGTTTGTTTACAAGGGACTGCTCAGAAGAATTATTCTGAATTAATGTTTTAAAATAGATTAATTAAATTGCATTAAATTTGTGTGTGGAAAAGCTAATCTGGAATTCAGGTGAATTTAATTTAGTTGCTTACAAATATTAATTTACTTAATTAAACAGACTAATTCTGTATTAAGTGTATCAATTCTGAGTAAGAGTATTGGCAGAGGTATCTAGTGCACTTTATGTAATCTGCTTTAAATTTGTACCTTTAGTTGTCTCTAGTTTTTCCGAGTGTTCCAGGACTAGAGCCATCTCCTAGCAAGTGGCTGTAGGAATGGTTTAGGTTTTTTGCTCCCCTTTTTGGCTTTGTTTCTGAAGATGAAATGCCAGGAACATGGAGGAGTGTTTATCGTTACTTTCAACTCATGATACGTAAATAGGGAAATTAATATTTTTAAGTTTTGATGGGTGATGAAACAGACTGTATTTATTATTAGAAGATTTAGTTCTGTTACTCCATATTGATGCTTGTTCTGTCTTGGAATCTTAGGGCTGTTTTCTCAAATTTTGAAAAAGTATTTTTTATTTGGGAGGTAAAAAGGAACTGCTGCAGTATGTTTGCTATGTGTGGTTATTTCCATTATTCACTGTGATTAAAACGTGGGCCAATTTCTAGTACGTGCTGCTCTATACAACAGGAATGGGTTTCTGGTGGGTTTATTAGGCAAGGATTACCAAAGTAGTGTCTGGCCTGGGGTGCAGAAAGGAGGGGCAGATCTGAAGGGTTAGGAACATTTGAGGTAACTGAGATTTGAAGGCACCCAGGGCTGAAGTAGGAAGAGAGGTGGGAGGAAATCCCTCGGATACACACCGTAACCTGTTTTTCAGTTTTTGCGTTGGGTAAGAGTTGAGGCAGTCTCTTCCAAGCCCCAAAAAAAACCCTCTGGGAGAAGTGAGTGTAGATCCACCTAAATAGCTCAGCTGGAGTCACTTTGACATTGGCTGGCCAAGGCCTCCTGTAGTGTCTGTGTTAATGAGATATTTTCCATTGTCTGGTATAAGCTGTCTTCCCATCCTCCTCCCCCAGATAATGGCAAATTGACTATAAAACACTGCTCTGTTGAGCCAACTTCCATATGCTGGTTGAGGGAGGAAAAGTGGGCACATCTGTCCCTGTTGTAGTTTATCCTCAGTTTCCTGGCTTTCTGTTAATATTTCTTTCTTATAGCTTAATATTTATTCCAGGTAATATTTCAGCATTGGCTTCCTAATGCCAATGTACATACACTTAATTTAGAATTAATGGGGGCTAGGGTTTCAGCCAGAAAAAAGGAGAAAAAAAAAAAAAAAGAATGGGAACATATAGCAAATTTCAAGAAAATAATTGTTTTACACAAGGAAATGCTGGTAAATACTTAACTGAGTAAAATGCGTGGAAACCATATTGACAAAGTTATTTTGAATTTGTTGACTGAGGCTTTTTAAAATCTGATGGACTAATCTAACTCTAATCCTGTTAAATTTTCTTGGTCTTTTACCCTTGGTTCTGAAAGCAAGGTTAGACCATTGCTAAAATTTTCTGTTATAAATTGAAATTCTGAATTTGGAAGAGGGACATTTTATTCAAGTTACGATAGCTGCTGTGGTTGCAGTACCCAGTATAGCTTACTTGGGCATTGTTTTTCTAATCCACACATCTAGTGTTAATAACAAATTTATTTGTTTTTCCCATATGTTTTGATACAGGAGCTTGCTGCATCTGATGACAGCAGAAGTATATTTTGTTCTGTCTGTTGAGAAGGCAAAAATGTATTCCGTCAGGATGTTGGCTAATTGCCCATGAGCTGTGTCTGACTTACTGAAATTGTAATAAAATTTGTTTAAATGGAAATAAATACTAATGTTATGAAGACACATTGGTGTGTATGTGTGGTAGCTGTTCTGCCAGTCACAGTTTGGTTGGTATTGCCCTTGTTTCAAGGCCCTGTGACAGAATGTTTTGGTAATTCCTTTCCTATGTGAGGTTGAATACTTTCAGGCTATGACCCATGAGAGGTGGAGAACATGTTAGAAGTGTGAAATTATTTTTTGGTTGTGTGGAAGAAAGCTTTAATTTTAGTGATTTTTTTTTTTTTTTTTTGTAATGAATTTTGAAAGGCTAATACATGCATCCCATGAAATACTAAAGTGGACTTAAAGAAAAGCATTGCAAATCCTTTGGAATGTTTTATAAAATATTGATGTATTTATAGCTGTAACTGGTTTAAATGCAACATGTGAAGTATCGGTGAAATCTTGAATTGTGTAAATAGCCAAAGTTTCAAAAGTTGGGTTTTGTTCTAGTTTGTCCTTTTTTAGTGTTTGGAGTGGCGGATGTCTTCCCTCAAGTTGAGGGCAGGGTTCTTAATATTACTAGCAGTATGTAACATTATGAAACAGTAACTGTAGCACAGCTGTTTTATTATGTTAAGCCTGGCTGGTTACCAGGATTTCTCAGAAATGGCAAATATCATTTGCCAAAATGGCATCCATATGCACTAATGTATTGCCAGGTTTTTTTGGGCGTGCTGCCACAGTCTGTGCTGTCCCAACAGTTTTTCACCACGATCAGAATTTCAAATGACTCAGTATTGGCAGTGCTGGTATTTTGAGTAAACAATTCTGATGTGTGGGGAGTCCTCCTTTTGAGATGGGCTTTCGAAGCGCGCAGCAGTTGCTCAGGCCAGTCTCAGAATTCTTCTGTAGGTTGTGTTGCTCTCTTCAAAAATTTGTAGTCCACCTGTCTGGCTTAATGGCTTTCTTGTGTTCAAGTGGAAGAGGAAAATCTATATGCATAGTTGGACTTGCATCAGTGTTAAGGGATGAATTACCATTTCCATTGGTAAACCTCAAA
This sequence comes from Athene noctua, assembly GCF_965140245.1. NCBI lineage: Eukaryota > Metazoa > Chordata > Aves > Strigiformes > Strigidae > Athene > Athene noctua. Next base: position 25,371,926 of record NC_134045.1, read on the forward strand.
TTATCTCCCTAGTGGCTTTTTGCTTCAGGTTAAAAAGGAAAAAAAATCGGTTGATCTCTTAGTATTCATTGTCCATCCCTTTGTGGGAAAGCACAGATATGAATGGTTCCAGTGATTTTTTTTTTAATTCAATTTTACAGGCTGAAGGTTTCTCTTAAAGCACTAAGAAATAACCTTGACGGAGAATTTCAAGGGAGCAGGGCTGAGAAATATTTTGCTGTTAAAATCAGGACCATATTCTGAAAATAGTTTTATCAGAATTGGGCTGTAGAAAAACCAGGCTAGTTCAATAGCCAAGAAAAGTCAAATTTTTCTTAAAGTCTAGTTGTAATTAACTACGAGGAAGCTCCCTGTTCTCACTGAATGTTTATTAAGATTTGAGAGGCCTGTTAAGATCCATACATGTAAGAATCGTGTGTGGGTATAGATCTGTATAGAATGCAGTAACTGCAAACCTGATGTGGCTTGGGAGCTTCACATGCTTTTGTGACATCAAGAATAAATAGTAGAGTCTGATTGCTTCCAAGAGCTAAGTAATAATTTGTAAATTAAAACCCTGCAATTTAGGAATGGTCTTGTATGCTCTAAAGCTTCTAAAACAAATAATCAATGTGGAAGAAAACTTTTTTTTTTTATTTTATACCGATGAGCTGCCAAATATCTAAAGCTAAATGTTTGCCTTATCCATTGGGAAAATACAGAAAGGTGGATCAGCAGGGAAAGCTTGAGCTCTTGTCTCAGTGCTAGTATAGAACAATTTACTCACAGAGGTGGTGCAGGTAGTTCAGTCCTTTGCTCTTTGAGGAGGCTGCCAAATAAAGGAGTAGTTGATACCACTGGATGATCACTTCGTAGCTTAGTCACTTTTCTTAGGAACTGAAACTCCTTTTATAGAGGAAGAATGAAAAACTAAAGGCAATGTCAAGTATATATATAAATTTGTGTATTGTATTTAGAGATACGTATATTATATATATCGAGTGTCTGTATTAACACCCTTCTTGCTGCTGTGTTTCAGGATTGCATGACTTGTAAAATTACTTCTTTGGGGACCTGCAGTGGTGTTTGACTGGATATTGCTGCCTGGTTCTGAATGATGTCAGAACAGGATTTGGCAGATGTTGTTCAGATTGCTGTTGAAGACTTGGCTCCGGATAACCCAGGTAGGGTAGAGATGGCAGTGATGGCGTGAGAAAGATCGTTTACGGTATTGCCCGTTAAGAAGGTAGAAATCACCATTGAGCTTTTCTTAAAAATATAAAGCACTGCTTTTTTTCTCTGAGAATTTTTTTTCTGAGAGGCACTCCTTAAGACTGCATATGAGGTTTTCCATAGCTTCACTTGTATATCTTCAATACTCTTTAGATTATTTAAAAAAAAATTTTACTTTTCTGTTAAAGGTTTTACTTCCTGGGACATTTGTTGTGCAGGGGTAGACTAGTGCCAGAAACTTTGAGTGAAATATGACCTCTTGCAATCTTTTGTTTTTTTCTCCAGACCAAATATATATTTTAGGCTTTCCCTCAAATGAGAACTATCACCCATCTATTTTGAATTTATTTGTAAAGTAGTTTCTCTCATACATTATTAAAATTCTTTGTACGTACAACAAAATTACAGTAAAACTGAAAAACACTTCTGAAAGCAAACATTGTGATATCTTAGAAGTTGACCTACTAAGCAAAACCATGTTGAGATCAGCTATAGACATTGATCCTATGCTGCCATTATATGTAAGTGACTGAAAGAACAGTAACTACACTTATGGGAAACAGAAACACATAGCAAAAAACTTTTTTTTTCTGATGCAAAATGAAAAAGTTACTTCAGAAATGTTCCCAAAGAGTTGGAGGAGAAGCTGGGACCTGCCTGACTTAGCCTAGCTGGTAACTTGGTGCTCAGGATTGTGTATGGTCAACCTTCCACAACTCCTCCTTTGCTCGGTTTGGTAAAGGAACCTGACCCTGCTCTGATCTCAGATGATGCTCTGACCGTGAGGCTGGTCAGGGCTCTACCTCTTGATTTTACCAGCCAGGCCTTCTGATTCTAAATTCAGTGCTTTTTTTTGTTGCTGTTTCCTTCAAAATGAAAGGCTGTTAGAACCTATAAATCTGCATCTCTTACTTATTTTGGAAAGCTTGCAGGATTTTGTTCATCTGTACCGGGGAAAAATAATTCTGTCTTTGTACGGAACTTCATTATTATTTTTTATTATTTTCTATAAACACGAGGGTTCAGAAGCCTGTAGGACCTGTCAAAACAGCAAATGTGGCAAATCTGCTACCTCATACTAAGTTCCTAATAAAAAAATCCAAGGTAGTTCTCATGTGCTACATCCTCAGTGCATTTGAAACAAAGTCTTTTATTTGGATAAATGCTTTCTGAGAAGCAGTAAACTGCTGTCCTATATTTAAGAGAAAACCCAAGTAAGTGTAAAAATACATACAAGATGTTAATTAAATTCCTTTTACATTTTTTTTGTTTTATTCATTTAATGTATTTTTAATTTGAGCCTTGTCCTCTTGTATTATAAACAATGGCAATGCTTTTTTTTTTTTTGCAGTTGTGTTGGAGAATCATGAAGTGACAGATGATGATGTAGAGCCTGCTCTGAAACGTCAGCGTATAGAAATTAACTGCCAGGATCCCTCTATTAAGGTTATGATAATGCCTTTTTCTGGTTTTGTTCAAAATACCAGTTAGGTTAGCTTTCTTAGGGAAATATATTAAAAGAATAAATATTTTTTTTTAATACATGACACTGTAATTATTAATGGCCTTCTTGTAAATGTTTGTTTATTTTTGTGCATAAATCTTAAAATATGGATGATTGGCTAATTTGCCAGTGTAAAATTGGTAGCAGGAGTTTTATATGCAATATAAAATGTTATCAGTATTAATTTCAGTGTCTCAAACATCACTATTGGTACATTTTTTTGATGAAGTCAATAAAGTTGACCTAGAAGATAAACTTGAGCTTGTATTGGTATTATAATTTGTAGATACTTTCAGCATGTTTTAAATTATTTTCAGCTAACAGCATTATCCTAATAGTTAACCCATATTTGGTTCAGTAGCTCAAGCTTTTCTGTACTTGCAGAACTTGTTCTCACTAGTGAGAACTTCAGTTTGTTTTTTTTTTTTTTTCGTCTTGGAGCATGTGTATGACTAATATTTTCTTGCCACACACGTTAAATAGTATGGAATTCTGTATTTTTGAAATGGCCACAGAAATCGAAGCTCTGAAAAGAGCGGGGGGAGCAGCACCATAAACGAGCTTGATTAGTGTGTAAATTGTAGTGGAGGCCCACAAGGTGGCATAGTTGCTGTTCGCAAAGGAGAATGTATGTAACATTACCCTTTAATGGCCTGTTTTCCCAAGAGAAACTAAGTAAAGTATGCTTGCTTTTGAATAAAATTGCTTAGGAAAACAGATTTTACTTATTTGCTTTTCTTGATTTGTTCTTCAGGAGACAACTTAAGTGAGCGGCATTGATTGTCTCTGAGGTTATTTGTGTTGATATCATTTCCACTGTAATCATCTGAATGTATCTATTTGGGCAGGAAAAAAAAAACCAACCAACTTCATCCAGGAGGATGTGTTCATAGAGTTATAATCCTTTTGTTTTTACGTGTATCGAATGAAAGGCTTTGGCATGTCATTTGAAATGATTTTGTGGTGTATGAAATCATACTAACAAAGTGCTTAGGTGAAAATGTGTTTGGCTCAGCTGCTTTTGGCTTCTAAATAAAGATCTGGAGGAATTTGAGAATGCTAAAATGCTCCTGGATGTCATCAGTTTTGTACGTGGCTGAATTTTGTCACTAGGCACACTGCTAGTTCCTTTAGAATTGTTTTCCAGTCCTATTTATCTGGAACTTCCTTATGTGTATGTTCCTGAAGATAAATACCTAAGTCTTTAAAATCAGTTTCTTTTGCATTCTCCCCTTTCTAGTCATTCCTGTATTCCATTAATCAGACAATATGCCTGCGGTTGGATAGCATCGAGGCAAAGTTGCTGGCACTAGAGGCTACCTGTAAATCATTGGAAGAGAAGTTGGATCTTGTCATGAACAAACAGCACAGCCCCATCCAAGTCCCCATGGTGGCAGGTTCTCCTCTTGGCGCTACACAGACGTGCAATAAAGTACGATGGTAAGAAAAGAACAGATTACTCATCAACGTGCTTTTTAAAAATAACGTAAATCCATTTCTTTGGCATCAAGCTCTGCAGCTTTCGCTATAGCTGTCCAGATCCCGGTATGCTGTTTATGAATGTAGAATTAATTTATCGTGAAGGTAATTTTTGTACCAGTTTCATGGTGTTACTTAGAGTGAGACACTGGTCCATGGACAGTTTGCAACTATTTCCACATTTCATTTTGACTTCAACCAGACTGATTCATCTATCCTCTGGAAAAGTCTCATCAGCTATTTTAGACGGGTTTTTTAGACTTGCTTAACTTTCATTTATGTGGCCTTTTGGACTTAATAAGTTTGTCATCATTCTAATTGCTTCTCATTTTACTTTAATTCACCAGAAATACAATGGAGTTTAAGTGCTTGTTTTCTAAAGACTCTTGCTAGAATAATATCTGTGTTTATTTGGGGGTTAGAAGATGGAGGTGGAAAATCTGTTAAATAATCTAATCCACTTTGATGAAAAAGCAGGTTTGACCTGCAGTACCTTTATGTATGAGTTACTGAATATGGTTTTAAATATCTACATCTTGATGTGCCAGTCACTTTACCATGGAGATGATTCCAGCCAGAGAAATACACTTCTCAAAAGACTCTTTTGTCTAACAACTTTCTCTTCGTTCCTATTTTTATAGCTAGAAATATCTTAATACTTCTTTCAATAATTACTTTTTATTCTGTATTACAAAGGTGTATAGGCAACTTTCACATGTCATACTATTCTAGTCAAGATAGACTACCTTAATTCCTATTTTGTCAGTCTGTTTTTTCCATCTTCTGATCTTTCATCACTCTCCACTTTATCAATATCTGAAAATGACTTTGAATATTTTTGGTATATTGTACTCAGTGTAGTTTCAGGTGCACTACTCTAGAGCTCTATAGAAAAAAAGTAGTTCTTGCTTTATGCTGTGGGACTCGTAACCTGTGACTTGAGGGGGGAGCGGGGGGAAGCCCCAACCAAACCATGACAAACGTTACTGTCTTTTTACTAGGGCACTACTTGCTCTCTGCTATTTCTTTTTTAACTTTAAGTATTGCTATTTTTGTAATAGGTATTTTAAGTTAAAAAAATCCAGAGATGAGTGTGTTTTATTACAATACTTCAGTTCATGCCTTTATCAAAGAGGCTGGAGTATAACCTTAGTACCATAAGGGGTCAGAGTTGGAGATTTTTGTGCAAGAGGGATACACTCTGCTCTCGTAGCTGTACCTGCTGCATGATGCAGGCTGTTGCCTCACAGTTCCTCACTGAGCATGATTACTTCTGATGAATGTCGTCTAATCTTTTAAAAAGATACTTTATTTGTATATAAAAATCTAAAATGATACAGAACCCAGTGTGTTTCTTGATCTCTATTTTGAAAGTTCAAATGTCCTTTTTATTTTCAGTGTAAATTTGAGTACTCTTTGCTCCTTTTGCTCTAACAGTCACTGGCCCAGTTAGGAACAGTTGATGTCCTCAAACTTTTTCAAAACAACTTTCCTTATTAGATGTCCAAATACAATGTTTGGGTCCCAGTTCAGAATTCCTTTATCGTTTTTGTTCTTTTGCTGGTCGTGAACATCTTGACCGTTGTACATCCTCCTTTTCCTTTTTAATTCTTCTTTAAAATAGGTTCTGTGTTACATGTACCTATGCCTTTGAAGGCTTCCCAGTCATACATGGAAAAGGTCAATGATGGCTCAGTTCTGCATCAAAAGACATAAAGTACATGGAATAACTATTTGGATCATAGAGCAAGTAACTAGAATATTACACCAGTGTTTTTGCCAAATACTCTTTATCAATAATTACTTCTCAAGGAACCTTCTTTAAATCTGTTATTAATTTTTTTTTTCTCATTAGAGATCTTCAAGTTCCTGTGCATAAGCTGAACTTCTTACTGCGGTTTGTGCACAAAAGACTTCAAAAACATTTTCAGAAATACACAGCCCCTTTGGGAATCTATAAATTCATGTTCAGTGAATGCTTTCCTCTGTAAATTGTACTATTTTGAGTTTCTTATGGGATTTGTCAGACCTGAAGTGTTTTTGCTTTGCTTTTTTTTAATCTCTGTAACCATCGGAAATCTGTCCTCTGTGTTAATGGTGAACTTAGAGTTTAATCTTTTGTTTGGGGTTCACAAATTTATGATGACAGCTCCTTCGTCAGTCTGAACATAATTTAGAAGTCTTGAAGACTAAGATTCTCTGCCCCATATATTTGTTAGTGTTGGTATGAAGTTGCACATTATCAAATGCATCTTGCCAGTAAAGCACTGAGGGCTTTTTGTTCTTTTAGCAGTCTGTGGCCTATATGACTCAAAAGAAAATAGTTAGGGGTGTATGTGTTTAACTTGGCATGAGTAACGCTTCACTTTTCACAGTGGTAGAATGTTTCACTGAATTCCCTGTCTCTCATTCATAAAAACCTTTATCACTTGTTGATTGTTTCCAAACAAAGCCTGCATGGACTGTGTATCATCTCTGTATTGTTCCCCCTTCCCCTAAGATTGCAGATGGCAGTGGAGAGCTGCCAACAAGAGTTAGTATTTTTGGATAGTGATTTTTCAGATTCTGCATCGGAGTCAGATTCTTCAACTTCCTTCTCCTCCTTCTGCCACTACAATAGTACTGGGTTTGCTACTCTGGCACAAAAGTTGTAGTTAGCATAACCATGTCAATCAGATGGTGCTACACTGCCAGTAAAGCGCACACTCTTTTTTTGATCAATACTTTAGGGTTTGTGATCTTTTCCACTCTATAGTGAATTTTGTTTACCTTTTTTTCTGGTAGTTTAGTTACTTACATTAATGTGCTGCATGTTTAACGTAACCAAAATTTGTTGTACAACAGTGCACGCAGCAGAGTGTATGAACTGTGCATTATAAATTCTCACAGTGTGCATTGTGCTATTTCTGCTCTTAAAATTCAGTTAATTTCCTAAGACTTGCCAGTTTGAAATATGCTTAGGTCATCATGTGATGAAAACAAGGACAACCTGGACTTTCTTCTGTGTCATCTTGTGGTAGAATCATGTAGTGACAGTGTACCAGGTGAATTCACAGCTACACGCTGTGTCCTGCCTAAACTGGGATGTGGAATCTTATGCTGTGTGCAGCACTGTACCCTGACTGCTTATAAGGTAGAATGATAAAGTGTAATCTGTCCGTGCAGCTGCATTTGGGAGGCAGGAGTCTCACTTTGTAACAGTTGTCAGATTTACGTTTAATGATAAGTTGTCTTTTCTAGTAAACTTAATGCATTGATTTATTGGGATAACTCATACCTTCTTTGTGCCAAACCGTTGTTTCCAAGTTTTAATAATTCTTATTAGGGAAACGAAGCAGAAATTTTCATGGAGACTTGCAATAAATCAGGAACCACCCCATGTTATTAGCTCCCAGGACAGAAATGCAGTGCATTTTAGAGTCTCATTCTGCTTTCTGTCTCTTTATTAACACACGAGGAATGATATGTGTGGAAATCTTCCAACATCTTTTTCTGGACATGTGATTTTTGAAGGGTTGCTGATGTTTCTTGGAAAACTACAAAATGTTGAATTCTGAAATTACAGTACTGTCTACTGCTCTTGGTATTTTGCGTAAGTACATCTTCATGAAAGCTGGATTGTGTTCTAAACTCTTTTGTTCGTACTGTTTACTCTGATCTGCTGGTACGGTACTTCATTATATACTGGCTAATTGCAGTGCAGATAAGGGAGAAAATAAAGGGTACGTGGTGCTGTGTAATGAATAATTTGTAGAAACAGTTGAGATACAGAGGAGCCATGGACTACCTTTGAGATCTCCAAGTAAGAAGTTTAAGCTACAGGAAAAAAAACTTATTTTGAAAGGAAGTCATTCTGAATTTGTGAGGTGTAAACTCTTCTGGGGGAAACAGCAATAGGCCACAATCAACATGGAGAGATTTGTAGCTGTTGTGTTTCAGTAAATCATCCCATGAAAAGCAGAACTAAGCAAGTGTAGTTCCATGTAGGTTTTAGTCCTGTGTCCTCTATCTTTTCTCTGGATGAGCCTGGTGTTTCCCGTATGGTTCCTGACGCTCCCTGCTGTGGGATTTGGGAATCTTCCACGGTGGTCCCATGGCAGTAGCATATGCGACTGCTGGAGCTGGCTGCTGTGGGGTGATGGCTGAGACTTTTCTGACTTTCTGTTCGTGGGGTGTAGCATTTAGGTTTCTCCTTACTCCAGCCTCAGATTTTAACAGGTGTTTAATATCTCTCAGAACTCTTTCTTTTTGTCAGATTTGGTCGTAAGAGTGCAAAGTATTACTTGGAATTGGAGAAACAGCATGATATTAAATCTCATTTTCTCTGAGGGGGAAAAAAATAGAGTTTTAGAAAGTAATTTCTCAATGTTTAGTGGCTGCTGCTTAAAAATATGTAGTTGTCAGAATTATCTACAAAGACATAGTGTTAATAGAGTTTTAAAAATTTCTTCCAAGGAAGGCAGGCTGTCAGAAGGTTTCAGAACTAGTAGAATGGATGGCAAAAAATCCTCAGATTGCACAGAGTTATGTTGAACTATATGGAGCTAGAAAAGAGCCAAGAACAGTAGCAAAATAACTTAATAAATTGGTAATGGCAGTATATTGTCCCAGTGTTCTGAGCTTTGTCCGGTTTTGTGCAGCATTAGTACAGCCCTGCTTTTCCATCCAGGAAGTGATTGTCTCTCTTCCTCTGTCTGCAACATTTCCTGGCAGTATGGCTATTAAAAACCTCTAATTTCTTTTCTTTATGAGGTACCATGCTGGTCAAAAATTCCAGTAGCTGCTGAAAGTTTCTTGGATAGGAGAATTGGTGTGATGCCTGACAGCCTGTCAGTATGGCAGCCTCAAATGATAAGTTTGAAATTTAGCATGTGCCCAGGTCTTGAGATTTATAAATTGATGAACACACAGTGTGACAGTGTGACTAAAATCTTTTATCCATGTTTTAAAGAAAATATTTCATCTGAAAGATTTCAGTCCAGAAACAGTGTTATTTTTGTTAACGTCTTTCCATTAATCATTTTTCTGAGTGGGTAAGCCCAAGTATAAATGGTTAAGGTTGGTTGCTTCAGATAACACAGGAATTTGTTTTGGTTTCACAGACCTCTCCATCATTTGTTTTTATGGGTATTTCCTGCAAATGCTACATTGTACAATTCTGCACTGTTATTTTGGAAGTTTTTGTTGGGTAAACAGATGAAATTGAGAGCAGTTTTAAAAAATGTATTCATTTTGGAGAGAATTTAAATTTAAAATTGGTATTTTCTTCATACTTAAGTGTTTCTGATGAAATATGGATATTCATAGGTAAACGGAGTTTTTGCTTTTGTTCAGATGTTTTCTCTGAGCCTTTGTTACGGTAAAGTTGAAATACAGACCACATACATCTGGTTCTTTACCATATGCATTTGTGGCTAACCGATTAATGATGCTGATCACTAAGGGTAGAGATAGAATTGCATATATTTTTGTCTTTAATGGGAACTGGAGAGTTAAATGGAATTGCAGAGTTTAATGGACTCAGCTGCTGTGCAAGGACTTAATATGGTATTCTTGAACAAGACTTAGTGGGTTGGACATTAGCTTGTTGAAGTGGAGGTGCTTCAGATCGTCTTGTCTGCACTTCATTGTGGTGTTGGTAGGTTCAATCAGTTTGAGAAAACAGCATTTGCCTTTTTTTTTCCTTAAGAGACAAAACAAGTTTGGGGTTTTTTTTTTACATGCAAAAGAGAAGGCTTGATGCAGTTGTGTACCAGATGGGATGTATGGACTTGTGTTATTTTTGTGGACTTGTGTTATTTTTGTAGGTGTAGATCATTAATATGTTTGTTTTTACCATTGCTTAATCAACAGGGTGTAATAGGTTTTGAAGAACAGGATTTGTTCATCCACTTTGTGGTGTGCCAGTTGGCAAGCCTTTTGGCTCCAGATTTCCCAAGTTCCAGATCTGGATTTCTGGAGTGTGAGAGTTTCTTTGTTTACTAGTGGTTTTGTAGTCAAATAAGACAAAATTGAAAACTGAGATGATTTTAAATTAAGTTGTAAAGCAGAAAGATGTGGGGTGGAAAGAGTTGCAGGATAACTGTTCTTCTAGACTTAGCAAAACTATTGTTGCTCCTGTATAAACCGTCTAGGAAAGCAAACAAACCTGAAGAAACATAATCAAGGTATTGGTATAAAACCAAAAATAGCTAGAATTCTGTTTTATATATATATATATTTTTTTTTCCTGTGAGTTACCCCTTGAACAACCTAATTTCATGTTATCAGGTGTTGAATATCTTTTTCATTTTTGTTGCATTTTTGTCATAAGGATTTTTATTGATTATAATAAACTATCCTACTATGCTAATCCAGGCTTTTAAAAAGAATAGTAATTCTTCAGTTCTTATCACTGAATAGTGGCTGTTGAGTCTCTGGTGTATATCATTAACCTCTTTTGTTGCAGTTGATATTATAACTCATTAGGTGGCACAAATCACTATCCAAGTTTAATTTATGACTATTTTTTCTTTCCTTTTAATTCAGTGATAAAATGAACATTGTAAACCTTCAGGGTTGTTACTGTCTTTAACTGTAATAGAGCTAACTGTCTCTTCATGGAAATACACTCTCTTCAGGTCTGAAGACACTCAGTTTGCAAGAAGATTTTTTTTTAAGTAGCTGGTTTGAAACAAAGCATGTGTTGAGGAATATATTATCCTGAAAGATGTATGGTATGTGGTTTATTTTCATGTTGCAGGTACATTACTCTGCCTGCTGTGACCTGATCTCATGCACTGAACTTTAGGCCTGAAAAAATATTTCTCTGGAAGCAGATTCAGTCCTCAAGACAACTCAGCAGGCAGCTTAGTGAAAGATGTAAAATAAGCCATGTTTTGTGAGGTGTGAGCATTACAGATAATGTCTTGAAAACACAGCCAGTGATTTGGGGTGTTAATCAGAATGTATTATAAAGGTTTTGTTTGGAGAAGCTTTGGAGTTCATCAGGTTTTCAGAAATTCTTGTCACTTACTATAAGCAAGCCAGGTTTATTTATCCTTCAGTATATCTTATGTTAGAGCCTTTTTCTGGGGCCTCATCCAGTCTTTAGTGGAAACCTTTAAGTCTGGGAGCAGCTGACAAAAACACAGATGAACTTTTGTCATTGTTTTGGACTGGACCCTGTGGTATCAATAAACTAACAACCTTTCCCCTTCTCTTTCTGTCATCAGTCACTGGTACTGTGTGCAAACATTTATTTTAAATTTCATTTTTTTTAAAGTTCATGTCTGCAGCTTCAGCCAATAAGAGTTTTGTTTAAAATGACTGGGTTTGTTTCATGAAGAATTGAGGATGATGGTGCTGCCCCCGTGTGAATAGCTCTTTCATGCTAGTCCAGTCTGTTTATGTCTGGGCATGGAAGGGTTTGAAGGAAAATGGCACAATTGTCTGTGATCTGTTTTCACCACAGTCACGTCAGGTACGCTCACAATGAGAGAACAAAGTCAATATTAGCAAAATGTAAAGATCATAATTAAAACTTCATGGCTTCAGAAGATTTTACTCCTTTTTTATGAACTCAAAATTTTTCTTTTTAGAATCTCATTTTTTTTAAAGAGCACACTTTATAAGCAAAATTTTTATCTTTTCATAAAAAATTTCTGGTAAAGTGGGATTTTGATTAAGGGAGTGATAATTTGAACAATTGCATCAATTGTTTAACAATGCTTTTACTTTTCATGCCTTTTGGGACTTCTGTTTTCAGTTTTATTATCTCCCCCCCCTTTTTTTAAATCCTTACTGCAAAGTGGGTGATAAAGTGATAGATTCTTACACATGGCTTCATGTATAAACACACAGAGGCACACTCTTGTTTCCAAGTTGAATGTGTGAAGTAATATTTTTGCATGGTTTTCTTAAATGAAGGAAGTTTGCTGCTATCACCTTGCCATACCAGTAAGTGATGAGCAGTATTTTAGTCTGGAAGAATTGTGGCTTGAAATATATGTGGCTAGATGAAAAACCCAGATATCTCCTTGAGGTGTAGTAGACATGTTTATCTGAAAATTATGGTTCTGTCTTGCATTCAAAAATTCAGTTTATGAAATTGAACTAATCACATAAAGGAATTCTTTGATTAGATGTCGGTCTCTCTTTCTTTATCCAGGGCTGTGTAAGTGTTAGTTTCTTTGGCTGTGGTATGAAAAAAAACCCAGCTTGACATGTTTGATTCCTTGGAAAACATGACAGTGCTTTCCAAAGTCTCCTAATTTGTCATAAGAACTCATCAGCCTCAACATCTTGAGATTGATTCTGGTCCTACATAGCAGTAAGAATAGTGATTTACATATTTTTATTTTAACTGCATTGAAACATGCATTTCATGTGGAAGTACCTGCTATGAATTAAGTGGACTTCTGCACTTTGTTATATTTAGGATCAATACAACTTTATATTGAAATTAGTTTAAGAACTCTCACGACTGATTTTTTTTGTTGTTGTTATTTGCCGTATCCTGTAAGATCTGCAGCAGCAGTGCTGCAAATAATGGTAATTCTTGCTTTGGACATTTATGCTCGAGACTTAGATATTTGAAATTAAACTTGCCCCATTTTGGTTGTCTGTCTGGAGATTTTGTTACAGACCATCAGCAAGTGAAGATTTTTTTTGTTGTTGTTGTTGTTACAAATCATCAGTTTGCGAAGATTTCACATTTATTCCCTTCACTATTGGGAGTTAAAATTCACACAGGACTAAGGAGAAATGGCATCTTGGATGCAAGAAGCTTGTACAGCAGTGTTCTCATTGGAATTTCACATTCCATTATTGTTGCACTAAGATATTGAGGAGCCAAGTGTTTAGTAATTTGTTATTGGGATTTGATAAATTCAGAAACAATGTATAACTTCCAGATAGCATTTAGGTTGAGAGTGCAAGGTCAGTTATGGAATTAAAATAACAATTTAATACCAACATTTCATCTGTGATTTGGGGAGTTCAATAATTCATGCGTGTATGGGATGGAACTCAATTTATAGAACTCTTCAAACTGACCAAGAGTTGAACTGTGTTGATTCATTCTCCTAAGCCCAATTTTTCTTAAGTTAATGGTTTCTGATGAAATACCGTTTATAATAGTCCAATGATTCAAATGAGAGCCTAGCAAGTAGCAGCTGATAACTTATGTCTGAGAAATGGATGCAAAATGTATGGCTTGGATCTTTTTAATTGTGGTGGTAGTGCTTCAAATGTTCCTGTGAGGCTTAAAACACTAGAAAAAATGTTTTAGACGTAATTTTGAATTTTTAAATATAATGCTAGTTAAGATTTTTCAGCAGTATACACTAAAGTCTTAGTTAATAAACTTCCTTCCAAGTTTCAGACAAAGGTTTCAATCTTGCAGATGTGTTACAAGGTTTAATATTTTATTATTTGCCAGGTAATCGTACAGTAAATTTTCCTGGTTGTTCCTCTTAGCCCATGACAAATGTTGAAATCCTTTAAATCAGGAGGTTTAAAGCATCGGAAGTAATTTGAGCTTGCTCTGAACCACATGTGGATAAACAGTTTATTTATTCCCATTTAGCTAATACACAGGAACTGTGTTCTGTATCTGAGACCTTTGTGAATCCTTTTATTTTCATTTTGTAAAGAAAAACCCTATGTGAAAGTTACGGCAGCAAAACCAGAAATGCAGTTGTGCGAAGTCCCTTGTGGTGCAATATATTGCTATTCACAATAGTAAGCTAAGAAACAAGAGAACTGAAGGCACACAGAATTTGTCCCTTGTGCCAAGACATTTTAGAAATCAACATCCTTTAATTCTAAGGGTATCTGAGAATGAAAGAGAGGCGTACATGGGGATCAAAGAGGCTTTGAGTTTTATATACAGATTAGGGGAACATTTACCAGTGTAATTAGTGTCTAAGAACATTTAAAACCAATTATAGTAGTATTAAAATGTGGGTTAACCTCCCCCCTTGCCAAATCCCATAAGGTCATATTAGATGAATTCAAGGAAAAGCAGACCATTTACTTTAATTCTATGATTCCCTGCGCATAAGCCAGCTATTGCATTTGAGGAATCAGTGTAAAGGGTACACAGCTTGAAATTGGGTTCAGGACAAATGCCTTCATATGGCTCATGCTTTTCCTTTTGCCTAAAGTAACGATTGAAAAGAATTATTGTGTTTAAAGGAAGTGGTCAGTTTGTAACTCGTGAATGTTGTAAAATGGATGAAAATTACTTTTAGGATTATATTTTAGTGAAACTCTAAAAATCCTAATGTATTTGAAGCAGTGCATCAGCCTATGTTACATACTATATACTTTAAGAAATATCAAGCATATAATAAACAGAAGGGGGCAGAAAAGCCTTATCTATTTATTTGGATTCCAGTTCTAAGAATTTAAATGTTACAGTTTCTGGAGATGCTTGGGAGTTTGAAAATCCAGAAGTAAGAGCCGTCCCTGGAAACTTTTCCTGTGGGTTGGGGTATTTAATTCTGCGAGTACAACAAAATGAATGAATGGAGAGCAGCTAATCAGTTTGGATTAAAGGGGGCAAGTGTTCATCTTCCTTTGGAAAGGACAGAAATTTAAGTTGTTTCAAAATGATTTGCATACCAGTTTACACCAGATTAAAGTACCAGTAATACTATTTTTAAAAGTTGCAAAAATAACTTGTCTTGCTACTTATGGAAAATAAATTGTAGTAGTATAATTTTAAAAGATAATCTACAGCAGGTTTGGGTAGTCTTAGTTTTACTTTAAGCAAGGTGGAAAATAGCTATAGAGATGCATCCAGAGCTTGAAAAGGATGAGCCAGCCGAACATCTAGCAAGGTCTCAGCAAGGTTGGTAAGATGGCAAAGAGCCAGTCTTCCATCTGCTTTATTTGGCAGCAGATGCTATTTAACTGATACATTTCCAAACGTAAAAAGCACACTGTTTGGAATCTGAATGTCTTTCCAAACAGAATTTTTCCTTTTGTGGAACTGTACATTTTTGCATATCTTTAGCTCAATCTCTTTGTTCCATATTGAAGGGTGGGGTATGAGACAGGAAATCTGCTCCTAATAACTTTTAAAATTGTGTTCTTTGTAAAAAGCAGAGTGTGGTGTTTCTTTAACATCCCTTTGGGATAGATGGAAATTAAAGATTCAGTACCAGCTCTCAGAGTAGCAGCATCCTTGGCCTTTCTATAAAAAAGTGTGTATGGTGGCAGGTGTACATAAGGAAAATGGCTGGGTAATAAGGAAAAGCAAGAAAAACAGAGATACATGATGGAAATTATTTACTAACTGTCTCTGTAAGAGCATTTGAGTACTGTTTGCAGAAACCTAACGTTGTAATATATTTGCAGTTTGTTATCTGGTGACCATCAAGGCTCCAGTTACTGTAACTAGTGTCTTGGAAGCCAGTTTCTAACGCTGCTTCCTTTAGCCCCAAACATCCAGTGCCACATAAGTCAGACTTAATTCTGATATTAGGATTTGTAAGAAAATTTGGAAAATAAACCTAGAAGCAGCTAATTGTATAAAAAAGGATTCAAATGCTTTTCTTTCGCTTCATACAGTGTTTTCTAAATATATAGCAATTTCAATTTTAGTACTAAGGCTGCAGAGGTAATTTCATTCATAGTAACTTGTTGAAGATCAGTCAAGCCTGTGTATTTTGTTGTGGAAAATGACTGTCCTTCCCTTATAGATCAGCCTTTCGTATTTCGTGTTTAATAGAATCTCCAGCAGGCTACACGACTACTGCTTACCTACTTCAAGGAGTTAAGGCTCAAAGAAGGGTAACAACTGTGAATTTTTTCTATACTGTCTGAAAAAAAGAGATCTTTTGCTGTTACATTTTTGTGAGTGCATTTATCTTTTAAGAGTCTTGTATTGACCTGTTAATTAACAAGTCATGACCTATATTGACCTATTAATTAACAAGTCATGACCTGTCCTTTTTCTTGGCCATGATCAAAAGTAGAACAATATCCATTAATGCCATTTCTGTTATGCTGCTTTTCAGTCCTAGTTATGTTGTTGTACATAACTGGATGTGCTGGTCTTTGCTGCTTTGTGTATCTGCATAGGCCAAAAGGTGCTCTGGAGACTGTTGCACTGTGCATTTAATTTTGACAGAGTTTCACTTGTGTTTGAAATAATTTAAAAAAAAAAATCCACAACAGACAACAACATGTGAAGTTGCCTGTGTATCCATACAGGTGTAAAACCCCTGAAGGAACAAGCCTGACTTTTGAAATGGGAGGTTCTTTGAGTCACTTGTGGCGTTATCTGGCTGTTGGTTAATTGATAAACTAGTTGGAGATGGGTGATTTCATTTATGAGTGATTACACTAGATTGTACAGGTGTGTTCAGCTTTTCTCAGCGAAGAATAATCCACAGCAAATTTTAACAGCTTTAAAACTGGTTGATAAAATTGACTTAAAGCTAGTAATTCATGTCTTTCTGATTGTCAGCCAATTCAGAGGCTCTCTCTGTAGGTAAGGCTGAGTACAATAAACTCTATATAGATGTATTTTGTAACTTGGAAAATGTCTGGCTCTTTCTTATTTGAGCTGAAAATTTAATGTTAAATGTTCTTAAACTGTTAACAGTATGTTTTAATAAATGCTCGATTTGCTTTATCTTTATTATAAATTGATTACAGGTTTCTCAGTTTTCAGATCCATGAATCTCTCCAGCGATGGCTGGTGTACTTTGGCTTGTCTTTTTCCAGGACCTAATTGTTAGTGCTGTCTTTATAACGTCCGCTCTTATGTGATGTTCCAGATGCAAAGAATCCAAAGATAATTTTTGATGACTGAACTCTTACTGAAAATGATGGATAATGCTGCTGCTTTTCCGGCAATTGGCTGGGACTAGGCAAACGCATGGTTTAGGGACACGAAAACTTTTAACTGTTCAAGTGCCCGTGCAGCGCTCCACCCTGCTGCAGGTGTCCCACTGGTCTTCATCTTGGTGAAGGGTTTCATGGCTGGAAGTTTGCTCTCTCCTGGGAGATGAGGAGCTGCACTCTTTTACTCTTTTTTTTTTTTGGCCTAAGTCCAATGTAATTTTGTGTATGCTTTGACAGTTTGTGGTTTTGTTCATGTATACCATAGTGTAAATTCCTAAGTCAGTTTTCTCATTCCTATTTGGATAGGGAATTTTAACTGTGTGTACAGAAGGCAAAGGAAGCAGGTGGTCATCAAGAGGAAGGAGCATTTTAACGTCGTTATCTTCCTGAATAGTGATGAAAAGATCCAAAGGGTGTCTGTTTTTACAGATGAATGCAAGTGTTAGTGAAAGATAAAAAAAAAAAAAAAAAAAAAGTGAAGAAAACACCACATTTCTAAAACGGTATTTTTCTATATAATTTGAAAAACATTTAGGTTTTCTTCATGGTAGGGCTAATTATAATATTCCTCCAGAGACCCCACGCATGCATTTAAGCCTTAATATTTATCACCAGCAGTAAACTGGAAAATACTAGGTTTCAAGGGCTCTTTCCCAGACTTGCTTTCCTTAAAGCTCTGTTTGGCTGGAGACCTTTTGTACAAGCAGCCTGCCAGCTGTAACTCTCAGCTCCTGCCTTCCTGATCTCTCTTTCCACATCTCCCTAAAACATACGCTGGAGGAAGATGAGAAGGATATGCTCAGGAGCCCTGCCTCCCAGAGAAGCAGCCCTCACCGTGTGGGAGTTGTGGTGACCACAAAGTATTACGTGGGCAGGGGTCAGCAGTTCGTGGGGGTGCAGCTACCTGATGGTCTCTGAGCTGAGCTCTGTCTCTGAGCTCTTACCTCTTTGCAGATGTTCACATGTGCAAAGGAGACTCAGAAATGGTCTTAACAGAGGACTCTCTTCTGTTTTCTCTTTAACTGGGTGAACACTGCTATAAATATTCCATTAACTAGTCTATATTAGTGTGTCTAGCAAAACAAGAACAACAACTTCCTGTCTGAAAATTTCAGTCCTGAGTTTTTCCACAAGTAATTTTCATCCATTTGGAGAAATGCTTTTGATCGGGTACGTTGTAGAAGATAGAAATGTCACTAGGTTCCTTTTGCTTTATTTTACTCTCTTTCTAAATGAAAACCTCATCTGGGAAGAAGAGGAGATGATGCTATTGCCAAAAGTTCTTTTATGTCACTGGCTGCATTCTGTGTGATTGACAGGTTATTGGCAATGAAAAACCAAGAGTTAAGACTAATGATCATATCTCTGACTCACACGTTTTCCATACTGAAAATTACCTTTGGCAGCAATTTTCTTATGCAAAATATAGAATGTCCTTTTATATTTTAAAAAACCCCAAGAGCAGAAGCTAAATATCCACACTTGAAAATCATTATCTAGTATGTTTATTTTTTAGAAATATTTTCACCTGTAATTTAACAGATAATTCAATAAGCTGCATTTTAAAAAAAAATCCCCAAATATAATAATATCTGTAGGTTGTATGTATTTTAAATTTTTTTACTAAGTTATGTCCAAGAATAGGCAAATTGCAGAACCAGTCTCTCCAAGTTCTAATGCTTATGGGGAAAGGAATATGTGAACAAAAATGGAAAGTACTGAAGCTTATACAACAACACCGGGTTTCTGAAGCCCTCCCTCTGACCTCTCTTAATATTTTCTTTCCATCTTCTCCATGAGTATAGTACTGGCAGCACTCATAGAAAGAATTGCTTCACTTGGGATCTGAATATCAGATGCTTTCTTCCTTCTTGTGGTTTTTATTTTCTGTACTGTAGTACATAGTAATGATTAAAGTTCATTCATCTTCAGTATGAGAGGTACAGACTGAAAAAAGAAATTACAATGATCCGGTATCAGGATGCACTAGGCTGTAAAAAGTTTTAATTATTTCCTTGATGGATTTTGTCAGGTTGGCCCAATATCTGGACTTGACATAGAATTCCTTGTTTATTTTTGTTATTGTTGTCTCTTTAAAATAAATAAATCTGAAAATGGAGAGCAGAACATCTCATAGGAAAGTTAATGGGTAGCACGTTCCCATATCTGCCGGGAATCTTGTGGATATCCTTTTCCCCTGTGTATAAATTGGAGTCTAAGACAATCCTGTGAAACTCTCCTTTTTCAAGCATGGTGGTGCCCTTTTGTACTGGTCCCAGTTGTTATTTTCTTCCAGGTAAGTAACTGCTCAAGTTTCACAGCATCAGCTTTGAAAAATTTCTGCCTCGTAGTCAGAATTTCTCAGCAAATTCCATAGCCATTCTTGTCCATGTAGAACATGGACCAGAATTGTAATTTCTTGGTTAATGTTTATGACTTTTTGAATGGAAAGGTCACCTCATCCTCCTCATGCAGACTGTTCTTCAAAGCACCATTCTTCAAGAGTTAAACTTAAGAAATTCCTTCTCCTTTAAGACTGAAAAAGAATTAAGTGAGTTTTCCTGGAGTCTTTGTGCTAGTAGATACAGAAAACAGTAATAATCTTTTATCCAACCCTAATAATTCCCGGTAACAGACAAGACACTTCAGTTATTTTCAAACTAGATGTAGAGTTGCTACTCAGGCAGGTTAATCACAGCGAGAGGTTAATTGGAGGTTGTAGATTTGTTGTGCTGTGTATGCTTACTGTAGCTGTTCTCTACCAAACTGCTTTATAGGTACTTTCCTCTCCAAACTGCTTTATAGATTCTTTGAGACCTTACAACTTGATAAGAGTTCATTTCCAAATGTAAAACAATTGATGGACAGTTTGGTGGTATCTGTGGCTTCTTACAGAGCTTTTCCTTGTGTATGTGGTGTCTGGTTTTGTCGTTGTGCCAGGAAAATACGTGTCACTAAAATAGTGTGTTTAGTGGCTCCTCTCAAAATAACCGTGCAGGTGGATTTTTCCTGTCAATAACCCACTCTACTAACTAGGGAAAGTTAATTCTTAGAGAGGAGCCAGTGTTTTCATGGGTGTTGGTTTAGGGATAAATTTAAAGAAAATTTTTCTTCACTGAAGTAAGCAAGCTTGCACGTACATTGATGCGTTGAAGAGGCAATAAATCTGTGCTGGTGGGCTGTATAAAAGTATTTCCTAATTCAAAATTTGCTTGAATTAGCTATATGCCATCCAGCTCACTCTTAGATTGTCTTCTTTAAAAATGACTATTCCTTAAAAAAAAATAAAATAATGGGGCAACCCATCCCCAACTTCTTCCTTATTTTATGCCAATTTTTAGTGCTAAGACTCTTTTTCAAATAAAAGCTTAATATGAGCAAAATCCTAAGGACTTTATAAATGTAATTTTATTGCATTTATCTCTACAGCTGAAATTAATTATTCAGAGTGTTCATTAAAAATAAGCTTTGGTAAGTGACATTTTAAACAGGCATTCAGAAGTGATTGCAAGAAAGATGGTGATAAAGAACAGTGTCTAAAAGGAAGTGTAAAATCCTCGAACATTTTAAACTGGCCTGTAAAAACTTCAAATGCAGCTATTTGGGAAATGTAAGGAGAACATGTATTGCTGCTAGACTGGGGGGACTGCCAGCATTGCCATGTATTGGTATTTTATCTAGTTGGTGTAGGTTTGTTTTTTTAAAATGTTCAGTGCTGGCGTTGAGAAAAGAGGCAGAAGTTGCCATTTTAAAAAATAAAAAGCATGCAGGTTTTTTCCCCTTGGTAATGGAGAAAATTTTGAAAAGGTGACTATGAAAGCATCATAAACCCCTGTGCTCCAGATAGCAACTGAAGAAGCCCAACAGAAACCATCTATTGCTTAATACAGTTTGAACTTCACACACACACATGAAAAACTCTAGTACAGTTTGTACTTGTCTGATAGACAAACATCTTGCAGAGCTTCTCAAGGTGTGCAATCCAGCAGATCCTTGGCAGTCCGTGAGGAATCCCATGTGTTGCTAGCAACAGATGCAGTGACTGTAAGAAGGAGGCAAGGCATTAGGCCCTGAAGCTTTTTGTATCCAAAAAACCTGTGGTCAACCATTTTATCTGTGCCAAAGTTGAGATCCGTTTATTGTTAGTTCTTGTGACAGTTTCTTATCTTTTCTTTAGGTCTTAATGATGGATATTGTAGTGCTTAAAATGTAGACACATGAATATTCAAGCAAGCAGATGCTCTCTTACAGCTGAAATAAACAAGAGTTGCTGTCATCAGATTTGTTTAATTTGTGTTTGAACAATTAGCCAAGGAATACAGTTAGGAAAAATAAATTACTATCAGTCATATTTGAGATGTTGAACCAGTTAAAACAATAGTGGACTGTTTACTGTGGGAAGCAAAGAGAAAGAAGAAAGCCTTCTCTTTCACCGAACCACAATTTTTCTTTGAAGTTTTCTCCTTAAGTTTACCATGAGCACACTAGAAACAGTCTTAAATATCAAAACCATGATTTAGAATATGAGTAATGTGGTGGGAATAATGTTAATAATCTCTGAAACCAAATTAAATGATAAGCTACACGCTGGAGACAATTATTCATATTTGCTTTTGTATTATAGTGCAGACAGTGTGCTTTTCTGTGCAACACTTCTCTAGTTACTTCCTTCTATGTTGGCATCATAAGTGATCAAGAAGGCTTTGTGGTTTCTCACATGCTAAATGCTTTTCTATTGTTTTAGATTTTTTTTTTTTTGTATGTAAAATGCACACAAGAAATGATATAGTCTTGTCATTATTTAAAGTTACAGTCTGTCCCTGTTTGCTCTGATACCCCTAGTATCACTCTCGTCTCCCTGCCCTCCACAAGCCCCCCAGCTCTGGAAGACAACATGTGTTTTTAAACTAATCTTATCATCCAATTTTGTAATAAATAATTTTACATTTTTTTTTTCCCCCAGGAATTATCCTACTAAAAATGGTGCATTACCATGTAAGTTGGCTGTAGTATCTCTGAAATTGCTCACACTCAGAGTTTTAAAAAAAAAAGAATTTGGTGGCTCTTTGGAGCTTTGATTTACAGACTTCCTCCTGTGTATCTTGAGTTGATGAATTCTTTATCGCTTTGCCAGGGGTCGTGGACTTTTATATAATTCCATTGAAGCCATCTGTCCTCTGAAAAAAAACTGAGTACTTGAAATGGTACAGATGTCAAATGGGATGGATTACCAGCTTTAGCATTTGATACATAACCGCGATGCTGGGAGAAAGAGCAAGGCTTAGAGGCAGTCTCTTGTTTTTAAGTAGACTATTTAAACCATAAGACTGTGTTAATGTATTATTTATAAGGTTTGCTCCTTTACATTCCATTTTCCTCTCTGATTTTTGTCTTGTAGTGTTGTCCCTCAGACCACAGTAATACTGAACAACGACCGGCAGAATTCAATTGTAGCCAAGATGGTTGGGCAGGAAGAGCCGTTGAGCAGAGCAGCGGATTCTCTGGAAAATATCCTTAGCAAGTTAGTAGCAGTTACGGGAATCTTCCCCCTTCATTTCCTCCTTTGACAGTTCAATATCAGCCTCTACAGCCATTTGAAGTGCAAAACAAGGAATGTTCTAGGTAACAGTGAGGGGAAAAACATGGAACTGGTGCTTGAATATTTTATCAGGCTGAGAGTTCTGCCTGGGGAAACCTCCTATCAGCCATGAAGGTACAGAGCAACACTTCACTCTTGATGGGGAGAGAACATCTTGGAGGATCTGGGATTAGTTCAATGTTAGTTGACAGCTGCCAGTTGTCAACTATGACTTTTTCTAAGTGCCCATAGCTACATATTTTTTTTACACAGATGCACGATCACTTGGGAACATGCCAAGATCCTGTATTTAACCAACTGAAGAAGGGATATACAGCAGCCCAGGAAGGCTTGTTAGGATTTGTATTATCTACAGCAGATTTTAAATTAAGTGGAAGTGTAGATTCTGGGTAGAAAATGTTCTAAATAATATGTTTTTATAAATTATTTAAATATGTTTTTGTTTTGCACACTGGGCCTAGACTTTTCCATTAATAGAACTACTGTGTATCTAATAGTGATAAAAGTGTATATCTAAAATTTTGTTATTTCTTCTGCTGTTTCCCCTCCATTTTATTTTGCAGGGTATTTCAGAGTTATAAACAGGAGTAGTCTTGTTTAAAGGACTGTGTTTTTATAATACATTTGATTTCGTCAATTAGTGTTTTTAATTCCCTTATAATGATGCTATTCCAGATCAAAGAATTGTGTTTTCCCAAAGTTATGTACTTTTCTTTTCCATAGTGCTGTTCCTGGACGTAGGCAGAACACCATAGTGGTGAAAGTTCCAGGGCATGACGACAGTCACAATGAAGATGGAGAGAGTGGCTCTGAGGCCAGTGACTCAGTTTCCAACAATGGACAATTAGGAAGCCAAAGTATTGGGAACAATGTCACTCTTATTACGCTGAACTCTGAAGGTATGCTGATCACACCGTGCTTGAGCAAAGGAAATGTGGTGGTGGAATGAACTAAAGTTCAACTGGAAGCTTCAGAGATTGTATCACGGGTCCAACCTTGAATTGTTAGGCAGTATAGCAAGCATCAGATAGGAGTGAATGAATCTCAGTGGGTTGGTTAGTTGGTTTTTGGTTGTTTTTTCCTTTTTCTTTCCATTTTTACTAGTATTGCAGGCAGAACAGCTGATTAAAATTACTTGTAAAAGTTAGAAAGTATACTCCAGTATAGCGGGGTAGCTTTATATTTTAAATCCTTCAAATTAACACATGCAACCCACAGGATTTCCTATCACCAAGCTGAAATACTGTTTCAGGAAAAGAAATGTCTTCTCTGGGCAATAAAATCTATTGGTCCATTTCCTCCTGTAACTTATTGTGACAGTCCCCTTGTGTAATTCTTATGAATGTAAAGCAGTTATTTTAGCAACTGTAAACAAGTTTTATAAGGAAATTCATATTAAAACCAGCGTTAACAGGATAGTGTATAGTGTCAGATTTTTAAGTCTTGGACACAGAAATCAAATGTAGTGAAATCTAAGCATCTTAGATTAGCTTTATGTTCTATCTTACGTGGTTGGAAATACTGAAACGAATGTTAGTTTCTGTCTTTTAATCACAAGCAAAATTATATAAGGGATACTGAGTTTTAGGGGAAAACAACATATGATAAATTATATTTTATGACTCTTTGAAAGCATCAGTGGGTGGTGTTTTTGAGTACAGATGTAATTTGAATCCTAGACTTCAGTTTAATAATTTTCCTAATTGTTTTAAAACATATTTATTGAGTATTTACTAAAGTGTATTCTGGATGTGGTAGTTCATACTTATATTAATGTACCAGAGAAGAATAAGTTATTTCAGGAAATTATTGCAGCAGATTGCATTTAGGAGGTGACCTTTGTACTTAAGCGACAAATGTGTTGTCGTTTTGATCTCTGACATTGAAATAGGAAGATTCTAATTTAGGAGTAATTCAATTTCTTCTGCATGATCTCCAGCCATTGGTAGAAAGCACGTTGGGTGTGAACAAGTTGGGATACAATTAGTGGTGAGGATTAATTCAAGATAGCCTGAAACAGAGTATTTAGGAGTGCAGTCAAAGATTTCAGAACAGTTGAACGAGATGATTTAAAACTTTGATACTTGGGAAATTTCAGAAGTCAGTCTGCTGAAAGTCTCATGTGCCAGAGGTTGTTGCTGAAAATGTTGCTCTAAGGCATCTGGACCTAGGATTCTTTGAATTTTGTGGATACTTGTGCAACACGTGCATGTTATAAAGAGCTTTTAGGTTCTGTCCTGCTTGTGTGTTGTGAGACAGAGTTGCTTCCGAAGGCTGTTTCGTTTTGGGTCAGTGGGGAGGTAAAGGAGGCTGAGACTGCCTGAGGAGTTCCTCTCAAAAAAAAAATTACTGGATCGCAGATAGTGCTGATATTTCGATGTGAAAATACGCATAAAAAGTCTGTTAATATTTCATACAGCTCTGTCAACTATGTGAGGAACAAAGTTTCTAACCTTAGGAGGGTATTTGTTCTGTAATGCCCTTTCTGACTCGGTTGTTTGGCACAGTCTGCACAGACAGGTGTGATGTTGGCCTCTTCTGCCATTGTTGTATATGTAAATTTTGAAGAAACGGCTAATCCATTAATGTCTTCAGATCTGATTTTCTTCAGACCTTTAGAACGCTCATCCATTAAAAATCTCTCTGAGATTGATGAACACTTTGAGGATCAGATTAGTAATCCCCCACACCTACCTCTTGCCCTCGCAAAGATGAGAGAGGACCGCTTGCACAGAAGGAATGCTAAGCGAACTAGCCTGCAAGATATCACAGAAATTAAATTATTAATAAAGGAAGTGAAGAAGAAGAATAGTTCTCTTGTGCAGACTTGTTTTCTTCAGCAGTAAAAGGCAAAAGTTACAGCACCCATCAGCTTGCTTTCATCGTCTGTGAAAGAATTCTGAGTGACTTTGAGTTGCTCAAAGCAAACTGGATTGATTGTAAAATCCGAGGGGCTGAGAATGGCGTACGTCAGCCCTTATGGACTGAGACTAAACAGCAGGTTTTCAGTATGACTCCCATCTGTCATCTTGTGTCAGGAAAGCAAAACTAAGCTGTGTTTATAGTTGGGCTTTAGCTGACTTTGGATATGGCACTGACGTGTGGATATATTCAGAATTTAGTTAATACATTTATATAAAGGCATTGTTTGCTGGCTGTTTTCAAAGAGCATTTAATCATGTATGGTCGTTTAAAAAATATTAGTGTTATTGCCTTTCTATTCCTGCAAAATAATTATGCAGAAGCATGGAGGCCAGTTCCTAGTTCCAGTAATAGTCTAGAATAAGGGTGTGTGGGTTTTTTCAATTTAACACTGTGACTTTATTAAATTTTTCAATTGTATATTACTCTTTCTGCATGTGCAGTAAGGTGTGTTCTCTCGTTTCTTTGAACAACCTGACTTGCTTTTCAGAAAATGGAAAATATCCATTTTCTAGATGCAGTTAATGGTCTGCAAAGTGTTGACGTCAGAACGTAATATTTATGAACTGAAAGCACGTAGAGATACTCAATCTCTTAATTTTTGTGAAATCTTGTGAATTTATTCCAATGTGAAATTTGGAAAAATGGATTAATGTCCTTTCATGTGGGGACGATAGCAGAAATATTAACAACTGCTGTATTCATTGGACTGCAGTTCTCATGGTAGTGTTCCTAAAGTAATCTCGCACAAGTGAAGATAAAACCCAGCAAGAACAGAATTGTTTGGTATTGTATTACCAGTGTAAAATCAAATTAAAATAGGCTAGAAGGCTTACTAGTGACTTACTACTATTATTAATGTCATATTTTTGGCATAGAAAATATCAAGTATATCCTTATTCAGCCAACTAAGTAATAGTGTTTTTTCATTTAACTTGTAATTTTACCCCATAGATATTAATAACTGTCAAAAGTGATTAGTCTGTTGTTGTTTTGAATGCATATGTTAGAGTGTGTCTTTTCTGCTCTAACTTTGTTGCAGCCAAGTGGATCTTCTGGGGAAATTAGAGAAGAGCACTTGGTATGGATGTATAAACAGTCGTGTAAGCTTATAACCACGGGCTTTAGATGTGAAATTACTTTTCTACAAATGGGAGGATAATTTAATACTGAGATCAGAGCTCAAAACTCTGTTTTAGCAAACTTCTGTTTTAAGGAGATGTCTTCCTGCAGAAACTGTTTGAAAGAGTTGAATGCCACTGATCCTCTTAGAGCTTAAATGGGGAAGGGACATCAATTTAAAACTAACTAACTTTGAATCTTCTAGATTGGAGCCTTCATTTAAATCCTTAGGAAAAAAATATAACCATTTTTTTACTAACTGAAACTTGGTACTGAATGAAGAAGCCCAGGTGTGACCCACTAAACACATTTGAGTAGTAGTGAAAAAGCAGAAAGCTCTTAAAACAGCAAACATACAATTTACCAAGTAACACTGTGTCCACACGCTCTATTCTGGTAATTTAAACAGCTCAGCCCATGCTAAAATGTTTCTTCTAAGTGCTATCTGTAAGGTCTAATTGACTTAATCATCGCCTATCTCTTTTCTCTTCATTTTTCTGATTTAGGAAAAAAAATCTCCTCGTATTTTTAGCACAACATGTTAATGTTTAAAAAGGTCCTCGCTTTAACCAATAGTCATTTTTTCAAACCAGAGTTCTTTTTGTCATATAATTATCTTAGTTACAATCTTGGCTAAGAAGTTCTGATTTGGAAGAGCTTTTGGATTGCTCCTCTGACAGTTGTGAAGCTGTCCTTACCCCCAGTTACTAAGTCTCAAGTCGGGTTAACCTTTCTTTTTCTCTGTTTTTTGAAACATTAGAGCTCTATAGGTAACTCGTCTTATTGTGGTAGAAATGCAGCGAAGCAGTTTACGTCAGGAGGTGTAGTTTTGTGTTTTCATAGAAACGTTTTCTTTCTAAAGAGCAGCTTCTAGAAATTTGAAGTACCCATCTGTTCCCGTGTTTTAGAAGCCTTTGGTGTAGTTGTTATTCCCAGAATATGTGAACGTGTCTGTCTTAGCAGAAATGTTTTCTGGAGGAAAGAAACCACCAAACATGAATTACAGCGTGACGTGTCAAACTTACAAACAAACCATTTTCATGTGCGAGTACCTAAGAATTCAGACAGAGGCTAGTTTTCGGAAGGGTTTTGGGAGATGAAAACAATGTAAATATAATGAAAATTAATGTCTTTGCTGTGTTTTCCTGAAGCACCGTATGCTTTTTCTTTAATCTGGAGGAAACCTGTGTTTAAAAAATATAGGGGACTTTTCTTGATCGTTGTCCTCTCTTTCGTTTTTTTCTTTTTCCCCAGCATGGATTGCACATCTTTGCATTTAATGGAATAAGAAACAAACATTTATCACTAAGAAGTGTTTAAAGTAAATGTCAGCAGTTGATAGATGTGTTTTTCTCTTTTAAAAGTCCAGTTAATTTTGACACGAGTGTGTTCTTACTGTAAGTCTTGGAGTACAGCAAATTCTCTCAGTTTAAACAAAGTTGTGCTTTTCTTTTATCTTGAACTTTCTAATTAGGCTTAAAAACGATGAGCAGTTGATTAATGAAGAACATTTTTTAAAACATCATCATTTGGGCTTGGTGTCTATGTACATGTTATTTTTGTAACGGATTGTTGTAAATCTTCAGGAACTGTTACAAAACCCCTTATTTGTCCCTTTGTTTGTGAGGATTTAGTTGCTATGTGTGTTAAATGGTTTATAACGCAGTGACTTTTATCCATCTGTTCAGCTGTGATTGGAAGGGCGTTGATATTTCTCTCAGGTGTAGTGAAGCTGTGCAGAATTGTGTGACTTAAATGTCATGGGCACCCTCCAACTTTGTACAGTTCACTGTTATGCAAAGCAAAGATAGCACAGGAAGAGATTTCATTAATTTCACTGATACATTTTCAGAGTGGGAGAGCCGTTAAGTTTTATATACTAAGGATGCTAAATTTTTTTTAATAGCTACATGGGAATTTGTGTGTTAAATGATGGCACTATACTATTTTCCTCTTCAGTTTTCCAGTATTTTGCTACTTAAGCTCTCAGCGTGGTCATAGAAAGAAAAGTTTAGACTGTTATTTTGAGAAGACTATTTTTCTGTGCTTGCCAGAATTCTTGTACACTTAGAGAGGTGTGTAGACTCTGAATTGGATTTCACCAACCTAAAATGCTACGGTTGATACTTAGTGCCCTTCTTGCACAGAAATTATTTTGTGGATGGATTCTTTAGGCCTTTGGATCTCTGAAGATGTCAGTACTAGTCGATTACGTGGTAGGTAAGGCCTCGTGTTTAATCTGTTTATGAAAAAATTAATCTTAACGTTGTTCTTTTGGATTTTGCCTTCCACTGCAAAAAGTAATACTGTGAAGAACATGAGATCCACACTAGTTTTAAATTACAGCTGATTTAAACCTATGGTGGTATTAAATACCTATATTGTTTTCTGACTTGAATGAATTCTCTAGTACTGGTATGTGGCTGTAATCCTGTCGAGTTGGTTTTCAATTGACTAAGCTATAACCTGGCAACCGTACGCACTTTCATGAATCTGTTTAAAATATATTCTGACATTCTTAAATATATTTTGTCTAAACTTGTTAACTGAAGAGTTTTAGCGTTAGATGACGAAAAGCAAGTTGCAGTAACTATGAATAAATAAGTTTTGGTAAGAATGGTGAGCAGATTTTCAAAGGATCAGCACTTAAAAGGAGCCTTTTATGTTCTTAATAGATAACATCTGAGACAAAAATAACACTGTTTTGTCTAGATTTCAGTTACCTCTCATCTTATTTACTGTAAGGACTCCTCTCTGGCCTTATATTCAGAAAGCTGTTACGAATACAGTTGTTTAAACTCATAATTTTAACCCCGTCATCTTCTCCGTGCATCCCCTTCCCTACTCCATGGCACCCTCATTATGAAGGAAGGTCTTGACCTTTGCCATCTTCCAGTCACTGTTTAAGAGTTGCTCCGGCTTCCTCAGCCATAGATGACAGGTTTCCTTGCTTGTCATGTTTTCACAGAGACTTTTATGCTTCCTTCTGCTTCCCTGGGAGGAGATCCTTATAACTAGATATATACATCACTGTCCGTAATACTCGCTCATAAAATTGTCTTTTTTCATGGTGTTTACATAAAACTTAGCTATAGTTGATACCTTTCTCTTAAGATACCCTTTCTTTTGGTGATGTCTACCCATCTCAGTGTGTGTTGTCATCTGCCTGTCTCTCTGTAATCCACTTACGGTGGATTCTGTGGATTACTGCCGTGTTCTTGGATTGTAAAATTGCTGGGTAAGGTCGTTGTATTTGTTCTGTACTTATGTAGCACCTTCCGCAACACTTGATTCTGATTCAAGACTGTTACAGAAAATAGTCAAAAAGTGTGGCTGTTGCTTACTCGTGGTTTCTTATTTGTGGGTAAAACTGCCTGGAATTCATGTATAAAATATCACACTTAGTTCATAAAGAACTTTTTTGGCAAGTCTTGAGCTTGCACTAAGTAGCATTTTCAGAATTTTACATTGTCAAATACTGTTTTACCAAGAAACATGTGCTAAGAGCAGAAAACAAAGAATAGCTAACATCCAAATATATTTAGTAATTTTTTGGATAAATTAGTTTTGCTGTGATCAGGCAGTTTTGTCTTTCCTCTGAAGGTGTTGAATTTTATTTTGAAAAACTTTACAAGAACTTGCTCTTCAAAATTTCACATTAGACTATTGGTAGAAACAGAATTTGCTTTTTAAAATGCAGCTTATGTACAGAAAAACTACTAACTCAAGCAGCTGCTTCAATTTAGCTCAACAAAGCTCAAATGTTGAATACTTACTGTTCAACTAAAGGAGCTATCTAAAGGCACGGTGATTATACTTGCACGCTTCTCTAGGAGATATGATGAAAGCATTATTTGCTTAATACTAGATATTGCTTTCAAGATACAAGGGGCTTCAAGATGTAAGGAATATTATAATAATACTGTTCTTAGACATATTCAGTATATGGTAACATTTAAAATATCTAATCTGTGATTTACTG
The DNA here is from genome assembly GCF_965140245.1 of Athene noctua. Lineage (NCBI taxonomy): Eukaryota > Metazoa > Chordata > Aves > Strigiformes > Strigidae > Athene > Athene noctua. The sequence continues at coordinate 25,402,586 of NC_134045.1, forward strand.
TATAAACAAGAGGAGCATCTGTTCCTAAAACATTAATGCACATTATGTTATCCTTTTAAATCTTTCACAATAGAGTTACTGTCCTGTCTTTAATATGAAAGGCGAAAAAAATCAAGCCCTCTCATCTTTGTGGTATAAGAATGTCCCATTCAGCATTACTATGGCGCTTTAAAAGCGGATATTTTTAAAAAGCCTATGCTAAAGCCAAGACTTTGAAATTACTAAGAAAGAAACACACTGTCCTTAGTATCTCCCAAACATGTGGAATGCTCTTGAGCAGAGCTCCATGAAAGCTGTTTTAAAGTGATAGAAAGAAAATGGCAAGATCCATTGATTTAGAATTTGGTTCAGTGAACTTTACCCTTGATACGCTGACATATGATGTTTGGCACCACATAGGGTAGTTTTGTATCATGTCTGCTTTCTTGGCATTCCTTTTACTGCATTTTAAGACTATTAAAAATGTAAACCTGCATATTTTTTGAGAAGATAAGAGAAAGCTGGTCTCCATAGTGTGCTAATTAAAGGGGGAATAATCTTTTTCCAAATGAAATTTAGTCACATATTGTCTCTTTGTATTCGAAACAATCATTTTACAATAGTAGTATTAAGTAGTGCTCAGAATTTACTTTCCAAATGCGAATCCAAGCAGCTATTTGCATGAGGCCCAGACTTTTCTGTCCACAGGATTTTTCAGTTTACTGAAAGATCAAATCTTGCATGTTATATGATCATTTGCAGCACTTGGCTTTTTTCTGCCAAGCTCCTTATGACCAGATACAGGAGGGAATGACCTTTTAAATTGCAAACTTTTTGTGCCCTAAAACAATATTGTATGTAGCTGATGTGAAGACACTGATGAGACTTCAGGAGCTTCAGTGACTCGTTAAAGCCAAAGAAAACTATAGAGATCGAATTGCTTTGATTTTTAAATTTTTAAAATTTTATTATTATTGGTAGCAAACGAATGAACAGTGGTTTCTTCCAGGTATCTGTCACGGTGATGTCTGGAATCAACAGTCTGGTCCACTGTGTAAAGTTAAATGTTAAGAAAAAGGCAATAAACAAGAAAGTGGGCAAAATCTAAATTAGAAATCTGATTTCTGTCATGAAATGCATTTTCTCAGTGTTTAAAAAGCCTTCTAAATCCACGGATTTTAATTTTCCCCAATTTATCTGGATTTTTTTTTTTTAGCTGATGGGTTTAGATTACAGATGATCGCATAGTCTTAATTTTCTACTTCCGTTGAATAAATTCCCTGGCCTTCCATGAGTCATAAAGTAAGTGAATCTCCTCTTTCTCTCATGGCTTTAACCGCATACTAAAACTGAGGCTTTATTTTTAACAAACTAGTAATCTTGCTGGTGTTATGCTGAGACTTCGATGCACACCATAGTATTTGCTGAGCCAAGTACGCTTTGGTACTGCATACCCGTCTCTGTTCCTTTGTGCTCTGTGTTGTCTGTCAGACAGCTGAAGAAACCGTGAGGGCAGGGCAGTGCAAGATATATTTTCAGAATATTTTGTACAGTGTACCAGCTCTCTAACCACGAGGGCTTAGAAGTTAACTGGAACTGTGTCTCCTGTAGCCAAATCCTTTGTGTCATATAGAAGATTTTACCTGGAGCATGCAATTCTTCTGGCTAGCTTTCTTTTATATTTACATGCAAGTTAAATCTTTTTTTTCTCCCCCCTCCACCCCAAGAATAGTCACGCAAAAAAACCCCAGTTCTGTGTCCAGGGCTGATGTTTGTGGATGTGTGTGTTGTACGCTTCTTTTTGCCAGAACTCCCAGCATCTTAACTGCTTTTTGTGGTGGGAAGAGGTTTTGGTGAGCATAGCTTTAAAGCTAGTTCTTTAACTTTTCTTTTTGCACAAGCTTTAAATCAAATTGCTAGATTTGTGGGTTAACATATAGCTCATTGTCACTCTGCTCCTTATTTAATGATTGTTAGTTAATTAAGTCAGTGCTCTGTAGCTTGTCAGTTCATCACTACCCCTGTGAACTCTTGCAGGAGCAAAGGACTTGGACTAATTGGCAGAAGTTTATTTAAAAAGATGATGATGAATTTTCTACACAACAGCCAAAATATTATTTAATTTCTCTAAAATGGGGGTTTATTTTTGTAGGTTAGTATTTGGTGGTTTTTTTTGTTTGTTTGTTTTTTTTTTTAAAAAAAAGCTCTAATTAATCTTTCTGCCTTTGTACTGCAGCTACTTCTCTGCTGCAAATGCCAGATTTGCACCCAGCCTTGTTAGTAAAATAAACACAACTACTCTGAATAATGGAACATGTTAATTCAGGTGTTTATGTGGGCAGGTGTTTCCTTTTGTTTTTCCTTGGTTTAAAGAAGTGACTGACAGCACCTAGCGAGAGCTTTGCTTCTGTTCACACTGCTAATGCTCCCATGTCAAAGTAGGGGAGTGTACCCCAATGGAAAGATGTAACGGGTAAGTGTCTGCCATCTCCCCAGGCAGAAAAACACACACACACGTCTAGAATGAGTCTGAAAGCCACAGTGACTCTTGTTTGGTTTTTATTCTCTTGATGTAGGGTTTCTTGATACTAACCTTAAGGCTGGCTCGTCCCGTTTCCATAGAAATGCTTGTTTGCGTAGCGGCCCCAGCTGCCTCTCCTCTTCTCACACATCCCTGCAGAAACAGAGGAACGGTCAGCTGGGTTGTGAGATAAAAGAAATGGACTTAATACAGTAAAAAAGATTTGAAAACGGCGTTGAAAAGTGAACTAGTTCTGGATTCAGTAGGATGGAGATAAAGGCAAATTTTCTGATCTCTAAAAAAAAAAACCATTGAAGAGGAGCTAGAAATTAGACTGTCTGTCATTGAAATGAGCTTCTGAGTACAGAGAAGAAATCAGATAAAAATGTCAGGACTTTTAACACTGGAAGGAGAAATGATCAAGAGCCACTTCTCTGATGATATAACATTTGGTGTAAAGAAACTCAAGGAAGTACCTTTCCACATAGCACTCAAAATGCAGTGAGGCCATTAGGAAAAGTAAGGAAAGAAAAATCCTTCAGGGCAGAACAAAAAAGGTGTGCGATTAACTGAGTTACAGATGAGTGTGTGCATTTATGCTTCGTTATCTTAAAGAAAAGCGTGTTCTTTGACTGACTGTATTCTTCCTCCCCAAACCCATCACGTGTTATGTGTGTTTTAGTAGCCTTTAAGGAATAGAAGCAGCTGTGTATGGGTGTACAGTGCCTAGCGGAGTCCTGACTCAGTATCTGGCTATTGCAACTTATGTACTAAATAACCTGACTCATCTAGATTCTATGTAGATATTACTTGTAACGCTGATAATACACGTAAAGAACCATTTCAGTAAGCATAAAAGGTTGTTTGAGTGCTAGGAGCTTCAAATTATGCACCTTTAATCAATAGTGGGTTTGTACTTAATAGTTCAGAGAGAACTTCCATCAAGCTCCCACTCTTTTTTCCTCTTAGTCTGTCTTCTCCCATACCACCCCTCTTGGGCAGAGCAGTTCTGCCTCCCTCATAACTGGCACTGCACTTTCTCTTTTCACCAGTTTTTTGTGTGCCAGTCTCTTCATATTTGCTGTATGCAAAGTGCCAGGTGCGTTGGCAGGCCGAGAGGAATTATTTTTAAATACGATAAGGAATAGTTTAGCTTTTGTGCCCTCAAGTAGCTGCAGTGAGACAGTAGAGTCATGGTTAACTTTAGTCATGCAAGTTCCACTTAATGCAAAATGATTATAAAGCAAATTCCCTTTTCTGTTGAAGCCTTTAAAGCAGGAGGAAAATGCAAGAGATAATTTAATGTGGGACTTGTGTTCATAGGTCAGAATAACAAGATAGTGTCTATTTTCCAGGCTGTTAGCAATAAAAGAACAGTTGCATGTGGTAAAAACAGTATGTTCTGGATTCCGTGCCAGTAAAAAACAAAAAAACAAAAAAACAAAAAAAAGAAGAAAAAGGAGATTATTTTGCAAATTGAAAAAAATCTTTGTTTCATGTAGGTTGATAGCATTTGTTAAACAAGATTGCAGGTGAAGGGTGTTCCTAAGTACTAATAACTCTTCTAATAGTAATTCTGTGAACTGGTAAGAAAGTAAGATTTGGATAGGATGTAGGATCGTTTACTAAGCCTTCCTAGAATTTCTTTAAAAAAACTTAACGCATTTATCCAGAGATGTTTTTGCTTTGTCAGCTCTGCCCAAATTTTTATAGAACAGTCAATTTATCTTCAGGAACAGACTGTTGTTTTCCCTGATAACGTTAACCAGACTTGTGGTGAGGCCAGACACAATGGCATTCAAAACAAGTCATAATTAATCTGAACCACCTTCTTTTTCAGATGGCACCTGGTACTGGGAGCAGAAAACAGCTAGTGTGCCCTAATACCTAGTTAGAATGAAAAGTAAGGTTCAAATAAAAGATATATATGAAAAAATTCCAAGTGTATAAAAATATATTCAGAATAGAGCATTATGTTCTGATTTCAACATGAGGGACTAGCTGCTACATATATCAGCAGTAAATATTTTTCCTTACAAATTATTATAGTTGATAATCAGATGTTTATAATGATATATGGGTATTGCATAATCTAACATTTGCTTCATGCTGTCATTATTCATTGCAATAAACTTGCATCTGACATGTGGTATGACTCAACCCAAAGGTCATGTTGGAAAAGTGTTTTTTAGTGTTTGAGTTGCTTTTATGTTCTATTTTATTGCATACTTTTGGCTTGTAGTCTAGTATAATGCAGGCTGCTTAACTTGTGCCAGTACTCGGAAATAAAGATGCTGCTTGCTCAGGGGTCTGCTCAGTGTGAAGAGGATGTGCTCATCTGTCTGAACTCCATCACCTTGTCTGGGGACTGGAAGGGTTATGAAAACCAGGAATTTGTGACTTTGTATATACCATGAAATGCTACTTTAAAGACATTTAATGAAAGATAAATCATGTAATTGAATTACCTGGTCACATTTTTACCAGTGTGTGAAACAATGAGATACAGTAAAGCTCCAGTACGGAAGGACTGAGTGACCCCTAAGTCAGGAAGCTTTGTTTTACTCCACAAAGTTGAGCAAACATAGAAATCAAATCCAAATGGTCTGTGTCAGAGAATGCTGAAGTGCTGGAATGTTGCTCTCTCCAGTTCCTATTAGCATTGTCAAGATTTGTACTGGAAATTTTGTTCTTATCTGAAATGAGTCTCCTCCTAGGTCCTGTGTTGCATCCTCCACTTCGGTAGGGATTGATCATTCTTACGAGTTCTGTTCTGGTTTCTGGTCAGTCTTGAATCCACTAACTTCTGGCATTGTCTGCAAAGATTAATTTACAGGGAGGACTTAGTGTTCGTCTTAAAATGAAAAGGTTTTTTTCCCACCAAACTGAGAGGCTGGGATAGAAATCAGAAAACTTTATGTATAAAATGTACGTCTGTGTATACACAAGAGAAGTTACGTACAGTTCTGCTGCTGCTCACCTTAGACTTGAATAGAAGGGAAGATGCACTTGGTAAATGATAAGTAACTGATTCATTATCTTTAGGTTGTTCCTTGGTAAACTCTGTGTTTAGGAAATAGTGTAGATTACTGGCCACTAAACTTGAAGAAAGACGAAAATTTTGTTTGGGGTCTCTGGCTACATTTTGAATGATTGTCATTGCTTGAAATACTCTAAGTGATTAAATACATTACTGCTTTAATTTCTTAAATTTATAATCTTACTTAGACTCATTCTGATGCTTTTGGGGGAAAATATGGTTCAAAGCTGTTAGCTTCTTGAAATTAGCTGTACTTTTAAGAATATTATGGTGGTGTAGTAATCTTCATTTTTAGGGGATGACTAACTTGATGAATGAGAACACTGTGAATATAGTATGCTCCTTCAGCTGTTGGCCTCTAGTATGAGACACTTTAAAAAGATAATAGAGAGCAGGTTAGGCTGGACTAATGGCACCAGTTCCTCAGTAGGCCAGAACATTAATGGCAGTAACTTTTGGTCACCGTTGGGGCAGATTTGAGAATAACTTTTTATCTGTAGCAAATCTTGTGAGCCCTTAGTCACGCTACATTTTAAAGAAGTTTATGGAGACCGTGAAGAAAATTAGAATTGCTCATGATAACTTAGGAAATGTTGACTGTAACTTGAACCCGACTGTTTCATTCTGTGCCACAGTTAGACTTTCCACAATCTCTTGTTTTTAGAGGATTACCCCAATGGGACGTGGCTTGGAGATGAAAATAATCCTGAGATGCGGGTCCGTTGCCCCATCACCCCTGCTGACATGCTGCACATCAGCACGAACTGCCGCACAGCTGAGAAGATGGCACTGACATTGCTCGATTATCTCTTCCATCGGGAAATTCAGGCCATCTCCAACCTTTCGGGCCAGGGGAAGCATGGGAAGAAGCAGCTTGACCCTCTCATGATTTACGGAATTCGCTGTGAGTATAACACTGAAACTTTTGTATTTATACCATATAGATAAGGCAGAAACTGTCTGCTACTTGCAGTTAAAAACTGTTTTGTAAGAATGGAGTAGGTATTGCTGTTAGACAGATGTTTTCTAAGCCTTTGTGAAGGAATCCTAATGGGCTCGTTTAATTTAACTTGCTGTGGGTGTTTACCAGAAATTCCTCAGTCTTGAAATCTGAATTCAGATTTCTTTGCAACTACCAGCTGGGAGCACAAGTGTAGTAAATGCCAGAGAAATACTATTTTCTCAGATAATGGGACAAATAATAAAACAAATTACACATATTTAAATGTTGTTCAAGTATTCAAAATAGTATGGTCTCGACTCTTAGTTTTTTACTTCCCGTTTATGTGTATTATTTCAAAAGACTAGCTGACGTTGAGATGGAGGAAATTTTCAGTCTCTACTAAAGGAGAGATTAAGTATCATAAAGTTTGTGGATTCGTAACAGGAATGTGTATGATGTGAATGTATTTCTGTCTGCTTCAGTGTGCGTGAGTCTCTTGGTTATTAAAGCTGTTGTGGAGTAATGAACAGATACTACTTATACTGAAGATGCAATTTTTGGCAATTCAAAAGGAATCCAATGTGTTTCACATCTTGAATATAGTAGACATAGCCACTAGTTTTAAGTGAAGAATCTGGACATATGCATTTTGCTCTGAGATGGTGATTTCTAATAGGGAATTACTCGGTGAATACATCGAGGACAGCCAAGTCTGTTGAAAAAAAAATTCATTATGAATTTCTTTATGAAAAAATATTTTCCAGCAAAAGAGGTAGGTGAAGGGCTCTCAAACAGCCAAGCATCTGACACAAGTGTACAGCTCTTGTGTGGTACCTTTGCTATGCATGCAAAGAGGAAACAGATTGAAATGTTAGTGCAGAATGAAGAGAGAGTCTAAAAATGACCAACTTTACTAGTTGGACTAGATTTTAATATACTAATAGGTCTCACTGTTAAAAGATTCTTTATAGTCACATCTTATGTAGGTCAGCCATGGATTAGTAGAGTGGGAATAATACGTTGTACTAGAGTCTTTAGTGTGCAGTTGCCAATTTGAAATGCCAATTAAGGCTTAAGAACATAGCCAGAGAGAGCTTATTTTGACTGGTGTTTGAAGAACTTGATGTTTTGTTTTTAATGCTTCTGTTAGGGCAGTGTGTTTGATAGTTACATGGAAGAAAATGTGAAGAATATTCGATGAGACTGCTGTGCTTGCTTGACGCTGAACTGAGCTGAGGAAATACAGTCCTGTTGACCTGCTTTTGTTTCTAGTAATTAGCTGGCTGTCTCAGGGAAATTGTTAGGCAAAACTAACCCATTCAGTTTGCTGCATTAAGCCAATTTTTTGTCCCGTTACATATGTGAAGCAGAAGACTTCAGGTTTCTGTATGAAATATATATTTTGAAGGGAGATTATGGATCAAAGTGAGTTTGATCTCCAAAACCTTTTTAGCTATTGATCTCGCCAATGCAAGTGACCTTGTCCATTGTGTTTTTAACATTTAGATTTCTGTTGGCATTAGTTTTTAGAAACATAAAGAACTGACTAGCCTTCTTCCCTTGTTCCACTGTTAAAGCCAGTCACTAGCAACCCTTTTCCCCATCCCTTAAATCTGTGCACACAAACCAGATGAGTGAGTTTATAATTATTTGTGTAGGAAGAACAGGGTTTTGAAAATGTGAGCATGGGGAAGGAATGTGCTCATGTGACTGAATGCTCAAGCTAGGGATTATGTCATTTATATGAGGCATTCTGACCATGAAGAAATTGGATTATAGAAGTGATCCCTGCAGCTGGAAAAGGTCTGCAGTGTCAGAAATGTAACGGCAGTGGATCACAAGCAGCAGTGTTCGGAATGATGGGCACATGACACCAAAGGCACAGACAGTGGTTCCTAAGCACAGTTCGGAAGGTTTTGGGATCCAGGTCTATGAAGCATAGCTTTATTTCTTCACATTGACTAGCATGTTGCTTTTGGGAATTAGTCCATAACAAACTAGGGCTGGTTTATGCCTTCTGGAAAAAATACACCCCATGTGAACCTGACCAGAGTTTACTTTTTTTAGGTGCCCAAATATTAATGGATATTGAGCTTTGCTATCAGCATGACAAAGAATCTTGTGGCAACAAATGATAAAAATGCATGTAAACTTGATGAAGCAGCAAATTTAATAGTAAAAACATTGGTCTAGAAATGATGATTTCATGTAATAACTGAGTATGTCACCATTGTGAATAATTAAGTTGAAATATGATTTCGGTAGCCTGTTTATGAATTTGCTGCGATGTGACTGAGCATATGGATGACTCATAACTTTTGGGGATGAGATTCTGGCCGTGTTCACTTCAGTGGCAGAACTCCTGGTGAGTTCAGCTCTGCCCTGATTTCATCCCCCACACTTGTGTGAGAGGTGCTGGGAAGAGCCCTGCCATGCCACAGCCACTTTGCTTTACCAGTCCACACACCATCTGTTTTTTATTGGTGAAGTGTTCCATAAAATCTACCAAAAATTGAGTGCAGTGCTAGCATGGGAACTAAATTAGGTCGTTGTCCTAACAATGTGGCTTGCTTCTGCTCTGAGCAGTAATACTTTGATGCATTATTTTAAAGTTAAATGAAAAATCTAATGTCATCAGCCTCTTATTTCCCAATCATAGCTAGAAAAGCTCAAGCCAATATAAAGGATTTTATTTTCCCTTTTGTTTTGAGTTTCTTGAAGTTTGTCAGTGGAAAGATATTCCTTTTTTTTTTTTTTTAGAAGAAAAAGAAAACACCAACCAAATCTCTATTTAATAGGGAGAATATTTTGTATAATATGCAGAAACTATAGAAAATGATGAGTTGTATGTTTATTTAAAATTCTTGATATACTGCATAAGGTTTACCGCAAGAGAGATGAAAGTTTATCTTTGGAAGTATAAATTTTCACTTGTGGTATAAATTTGCTTGTGGGGTGGCAGTGGTATTTAGAGAGTTTTTGGGCAAGAAACCAAAATGACTTAAACACACTATATGTCATTAAGTAGCTCATTACTTCAGCCCTGCTAAAAATGTAGACATTTTCTGGTGAAATATGATATAAGGACATCCACACTTGTAATTTTCTTTGTGTAACAAAAAAATGAAGGTTTAGCTCTTTTGAGATTTTTATAGCAATCTCCACAATCTGTTTGAAAAAGCAGATTTCCCAATTCAGAATTCTACGGTTTTAAGAAACTTTATGACACAAAGGATGATTTTACGTGTCGTCCTGGAAAAAATTGAGAGGGGATTTCTGAAGTTCATAAAAGAAAATCTGTCAGTAGTTCTTTAAGTAATTAAATTAAACCAAAATAACATTAGTTATTTCCTCTGTGTGTAACTTCGTTAGCGTGTCATGTCTGTGTAAGCCTCTTGTATCTGCACATGTGTTTTTGCAGACTCTCATCAATCATTTTTTAACATATTTGTCAGTTTTGGTTAGTTATGGGAAGGGGATAGAAGGTCAGTACCTACACATTAAATGCAGAACGAGTGGTTGGGTGGAGGAAGGAGATGCAGATTCACTAATTGTGTTAAAGGGAACCTGTGCCCTTAGTTCAGCTGTATTATTGGACACCAGAAATCCTCTTTTGGCTCCACACAGTCATCCGTTGCTTGGGCAACTATTGATGCGTGTTGAAATAACTCTTGCATTAGTGACATGATGATTGTTTAAAAAAAATCCCCCAAACAAGAACTAAAAACCCCACCAAAAAGCCCCAGTACCCGCAGAGGGGAGGGCACTGTGGTGAAGGATGTATGAGCACTGTTAGAACCAGCTTGGGACTATTCTGTTGAATTTTCCCATCCTCTTGCAAGACTACTTCCTAGAACGAATGTGTGCCCATTTCCATTCATGAGTTAACATTTATTTCATCCAGAATATGCTTCTGTCATTTAAATAACATAGAAAAAAAGTGCTCTCTGAAAATACCTTATGCTAAAGTCTGATTTTTAACTATATGGTAAATTCTGTATATTCTGTTTCAAATGGTACATTACCTTTTAAGATGCAATTCATTTTTAAGAGACAATGAAAAATATCGACTAGAAAAAAAAAAAAGGTAATCAAAGCTTGGTCTTTCTATTGTGGCGTAATATTGCTTCCAGCAATGATGGGGCCACTTTTCTACTGTACTAGTTGAAAGAGATGTTAATACACTTTGATAGAAGAGTGAAACGTAGCTACGTCCTCTTCTGAGGGCTGTTCAAACAGAATTAAGCACTATACTGCTTTATAAAATTCACTGACACAATAGTGCTTGAGAAGCAGACCACCCGCATTTGTTTAATAGGAAACACATTGGGCTCCTGCTTGATTGTGTAATGTATGTCAGTTAGATCAGTGTATGTATATATATATTCATGCACATAACCCAAACATCGTGTAGGTTGGGCCAGTTTAATCAACTTGTGTCATGTAAAGGCTGCGGATCGCAGTAAGTCACTACTGTTTCAGCTTCTCGTTTGCTTTTAATGAAGATTTTGATTTTAATAGCAACGCAGGATAAACAACAAATATACCACATTTTGTTCAGTCTTTCTTAAGCATTCTCATGCTTTGAAATACTGGAGGAAGGGTATAGTAAGTTGCTTCTCGTAGACAAACTGTTAGCTGTAACGTTTCTCACCAGAGGACCTGTTTTATGTGGTACTGCAGACTATTATACTGAGTGTTTCATATAACTAAACGTTACAGTTACTGAAGATGTACAGTGTAAATACAGAATGTATTTAGTATTTTCTGTTTGTTTTCATTTTTCCACTTAAAAGCTTTTTTTATTGCTGTATTTTTATAAATTATACCCATTTTTCCTTTTATATCCTTCTTTTCCTTCCTAATCTTTGTATACTTTTTTTTTGCACTCTCTCTGTCTTGCTTTCATTTCCTGTTTATAATTCTGGGCTTCGTGTGTTTCATTTCTGAATATTGTACTAGTCATTAACTGTCCGAGTGTATACTGTATGTACAATGATTTAAAACAGTGTTATACCTAGACGCAACGGAGATTGCTCAAAGTCTTGCTTATCAGCAATTGTAGACATGCATCTAGACCTTGGATTCCATCAGGACACTGTTGGAGAACGTCAAGAAAAATTAATAATTTTTCCGATTGGCGTTTTGTCCTATGTGTTTAATATTTCATCATCACTAGAAACCGATGAATTTCTGTAACTTGGATCGTTATGACTACATTGCTAATTGTCATTTCGATCCGTCCCCCCTGACAGGCCAACTAACTCAAGATTCAGTCACGCTCCGGATACGCTGGAGGTTTGGGGGAAAGAGGAATGGGTTAGTGGCAGTGCTCAAGCTAGTGATTTGTTGAGGATCTCTGTCTTCTGTTTAACCCGTGCTTCTGTTTGTTCATTATATAGGACATTAACTAATCTTCCAAGCTATAGTAGTATGAAAAGCAGTTGTGTGGTTTGTATCCGCATGGATGAGCTAATCTTGTGGTCACTGGAAATACTACTTGCCAACATTTTCTTCTCCTAGTAATAAATACCACGGACTGTAGCTCTTTGGAAATAAAGATTTGCTTCAGCCTCTTCCTTTGAGGACTGTGGTGTTCTTAGATGCTGTGGTGCATTTCTCCTCAAGTGCCAGGTCATGGCTTAGAGGTAGGACGGAATTCATTTTACAGTTTTGAAGCGTTGAGTATAAGCAGGCAAGAATTTGCCCAGTTCTGCAGCATCATGCCTCTGGCAGATAGGGGAGTCGAAGCAGGTTCTCCCGAGCTGTGTGCTATTCAAAACATCCACTCAATCTCACCAAGCGGACCATCTCCATCTGACAGTGTCAGAAAAGCTGTGTTGTGATTCATTCTGAAGGCCCTGAGAGTGGTGATGGTTGTTGGAGAACAACTTGGGAAGAGAGGAGGGAGAGTTTGCAGAGGTGTTGAACTATCTCATCCTCAAGAAGAGAGCGAGAAGCAAAGTCTGAGACTTTAGCACATCTTTAAATGCAAAGAAGTGAAAGAAAGCATTTCTGCTGTGCTTTTCTCATACCTCAAAAGCATTAATTTTTTTTTTGTGCAGCACCCTCGGGAAAGGCCTTGTGATGCAGAGGTGCTGCTTTTTTTCAAACATGTTGTCTTCCTCGGAGCTGCAAAAGTCTGGCTCCAGTTCCAAATGGCTGCTTCTTTGTGAATCAATTAAATGCCGCCACATGGAGGGAAGTGATAACCTCTTTTGAGGCTAGGCAAGAAGATAATGCGAGAACCCATTGAGTTTATCTCAGCACCGCAGTTCTCATAAATGGCATCAATGCTGGCACTTGCTTACTGACTTTATGTAAGCACTCTAATTTAATGCTGGCTGTTGTTTCCTTCTTTCCTGGGCACTTATGTTTATTTCAATTACTTTCCTGGCCAGTTACTGTTTAATAAACTGAAATAAAGGCAGCAGTTTGGGGAAGTAAAATAAATTGTTGGCAGTGGGTTTTCTCTCTCCTTCTCACACTTCTCTTGTTCTTGCATTATACAAGCGATGAATTTAATTTTCCATTCTTGAACGTAAGCAGCTGCTTAGCCTGTCAGTCGCAACTGTGCATGTAACTTGATTGTGCATGATGTGCTGTCAGGCATCTGCGAGTTCGTAGGCTCTACAGAAAGAAGTAATACATTAGGTCACTTGGACCATTTCTCTCCAGCTGATGCGCAGTTGTTCCTTCCAGTCATTTCTTTTCCGCTTTGGCCAGACTTATTTAAAGTACGTGCTGAAGTGCGCAGGTCCTCGCTTCTCGAGAGGCAGCTAAAAACATTCAGATAAGTCTCAAGTGTGAAAGCACTTTTCTCAGTGTCTTTAAGTGTTCCTTTGAGAGTGTATCATGAAAAAAAGGGGCAAATTGAGTAATTTGTAAGGAAGATTTGCTCATTGGGAAAGTTACTGCTTCAAGTATGGTAACTGAATTGAAGGAGTGCCGTTCCGTTCTAATGAAAATCAAGGGTGTCTTGCGTGGATTTCAGAAGTTTTTACATATTCATGTATTAAGCCCCCAAACCTCACGTCAACAAGAAGAATTGGACCATTCATAATCAATGTGTTGAGTGTGATGTCCAAGGATCACCCTTATCAGTACTGAAGATCCATCCAAACTGTGAAATTACAAGTGAAATAAAAGACTCTTTGTATCACGGTTGTACTAATCACTTGTTTTCTTTGGGCTGATTCCTCCATACATGGAACTTCTCCAGTGTTATGACTGTCTGCAGGGTAGTTACTCCAGTGTGCAGTTGTGGTGTCCCTTTAGGGCCGAATTCAGAAGGATGCAGCGTGTGCTTTACTCTCACCAGCTGTAGGGGAGGCTGGTGGTTACCCAGCATCACTCAGGCTCAGTCCCTGCATAAATAAAATATCCTAATGAACTTCCAATGGACTCCAGACAAGAAATATTTTCTTTACTATTGAAGGCCTATAAATGTCAAAATTGAACTTTCATGGTGTGGTTTTAGAAGACGTGAAGAGTCTCTAAGAAAGTATTTAATCCCTGACATTTTGGGAGGAAAAGCGGCTCAGCCACCAAACGCAGATTGATCCGCGCGAAAATAATGTACATTCATCTGGAAAACTCATTGCTGCACGCAAGGAGAGCTGTGATTTCACAAAATGTCGTAAACGGAATTCCAGAAAGTTGCATAGCTTTTCCTTTCCTGGCTTTGAACTTTCTTTTCTCCATTTCACAAGGGTTAAAAAGTGAAGTGAGGAGATGCCTCAAGCTGACTGCAAGTAAAATGTAAATAAATTCCCGCAGCGTTCAGGTTTCTGTCGTGCCAGGCCTTTCCAAACCCACAAGCTCCTTCGGAAGGGGAGAAATTTTCGTTGTTGATTCATAAGTGAGTTTTTCTTGGCGGCACGTGTGGTGGTGTTTGCCATCCAGATGGGCTCCCGAGGCACTGCGGTGAGGGCTTATGTAACGGGATGTCTCGGGAAAGGGGGTGGTTAAAGCAACAACCCTCCTTTTTCCATCGGTTCTGCTGCCGGTTCTGTCAGATCACATTGTGCTGCTGTGTGAAAGACAAACAGCTGTTTAATCAACTTCTCTGTAAAATTGTGGCTATCAAAAATGACCTGATGTGTGGTTTCTGGCAGCGACTCCTTAAAATCAGAGGCATTTATTTCGATCAAGCGTTATTACTTCAATTTAGGTGATTCCATTTGTTTTGAGCATCAGACTTTGATTTCAAACAGTAAGTTGATCCTTTGGCAATAAACTCATCATATACTTAGGTATGTTCCATCCCAAAACAGAATGACGTCTGATAAACCTCGTGGGATTGTTTCTCCCAGTGAGTAAAAGAAATAGCAAGATCTTTGCTTGCTGACTGATCATAAATAAATGCTCTGACGTTTTGAGTGTGCAAAACTAAAAGGTAAATTTAACTGAAGGCTTAAAAGCGTGATATCCTGTAAGTGTGTTTTTATTATGCAAAAAGAATGTAATAGTTATCATGAGTGTGTTAGGTATTTTATTTGGAAGGTGATAGTTAGTGGCGGGGTAAGTCAAACCAGTGTTGGAATCTGTAGGTCCTACTCTTCATGAAAAGCCATTTCAGATGAAAATGCCTGCACAGTCTGTATGGAAAGCTGCCACTGCAATTTTTAGCTGTACAGCTATAACTATGAAGTATGCAATTTTGCTTTCATACTGAGTCCCAAATGTTGCATGAATGTATGTATTTTGGGGAGGAAATGAAATGTGGATCTTTTTTTTTTTTCAATGTATCTTGTTTTATTTGCTGTGTCTTTGGATTTTTGCAAGATGGTTTTTTGAGCAAGCAATGTGTTTTCTTTCTAAAATGAGGGAAAAATAGAAGTAAATTTGTGTCGTTTGTCCAGTATCATCATAGTGGAGTATCTCTTATGTAACTCTTGAATTGTAGAAAGTCTGTACTATAGATGACATAGGCTTTTTTATTTTCACATTGTAAAACCTTTGATTTGGTCTAGAATTATTTTCTTGTGGGGTTGATTCGTTTGACGAGTTAGACGCTTCACGTTTGTGATAATTATACTCTGGTTATTAAACTGTTACTCCTATGCAGCTGTTGATATTCTGTCACAATCAGAGACATGTGCTCTAAAGATCCCTACGGGAATGCCTTACGGGCACTGCTGAACCTGCCGCGTGGAACTCGCTTTGACCAAAGCGTGCAGCCAGGAACATCAAAAATACTCTATTTCTGTAGTGATTAATTCACTCACTTCCATTTCCCAGCGTCTCTCTGGTTCTGCAGTTCTTGCTAACCTTTTGTAGCACTTGGCGTGTGCTGAGAGGGAGTCAGAGACTGAGCAAACATACACATGCACGGATAAAAATGCTGTCGTTTCTTCCCAGAATGGTAAATGTGACGCTCCACTGGATGGCATTATTTGCATGCTTATGGCTGTCTCTTGACGAGTCAAAATAAAACAGGTTCTGCTCTTTGTAAAATAAATAAAAATAGACTGGTTTTCCAGAAAGGTGGCAAAGTGTGTTAGAATGTAAGAACTCCTCTGTTTTAGAAGAGGATATATTGGTAGAATTTGCAGATTCTAGATGCTAATTAATTTTATTTGTTGTTTTTGAAACTTCTCATAGGGTCTTGGAGACCTGCATGGGTCCTTCTAATTTATAGTACAAGGGGATTTAAAATAATTTTTAATTTCATGTTTCTTCTGGTTCTGTGATTTGTTAGAAATGAAATATTCAAGCACATGTTCTAAATAAATATTAATAAAAGATTTGGACAAATTAACTTTTAATAAAATAATTACATATTAAATATTCTGATAACTGGAAGCTAGCTATTGCTTCTTTTAAGGAACAGTACATTGCTAGAATGAAATCTGAGCTAGATCTGCATATGGGCATCAAGAAGGTGTTTACTTTTCTTGTGTAACGTTTGGTTTCAAAACGCTTTAAATCTTTTAAAATTCTGTGTTTTAAATCTTTTAAACATTCTGTGTTTACAGAGAGTAAGAGCAGAGAAAAAGAAACCTCATGCCTTTTGAGTTGTACTGCTTTCTCATAACTTTTTTTTTTTTAAAAAGCCACAACAAACAACCAAACAAAAAAATATCTGGATGTTGAAGACTACATATTTTACCCAAACCAATAAAACTTTGAGCAATCACTTGTAGAAGGCGAATGGTCTCTTGCAGTAGGCCTTTGACCTGGTATGTTTGAGACAAATGCAGGAAATAAATGTATTTACAGCCATCTGTCTGCATCCACCAAATCATTGGGTCTGCAGCTTCAGATTGACAGAGCTGTAAAGGTTGAAGCAGTGAACAATTCACTTTTACATTTCAAATCACAAAGTGAGCTTGTACGTGCAAACACTTTTAATGCTGTTTGGTAGATATTTTAAAATAAGTTCATTTCTGAAATGTTTCCTCAACGTGATAGAGTAATTTGACATTATTGAGGAAAACCTTGCCTATTCTTTCAAATGGTTTAGTGTTCTATTTGCATAGAATTGTAATCAGCAGATTGTCTAAACAGTGTAATTAGCATTTTATAAATAGTTGCTGATTGTGGTTTAACACTTCTGGCTTTCTTTTGATGCTGGTACATCAAAATACACCCTTTTGAGCCCCAGAAGTATTCCTGCCAGACATATTTAATTTGAACTTGGCTTTGTTTTAGGAGCTCAGATGAGAAAACATTGTTGTAAATTGCTGGTTTTCTTGAAATGACTAAACCATGCAGCTTTCGTGTACGTTAGAAAGGAGATTTTCATTCTAAAAGGGAAGCAATGGCTGATAGGATGTTACCTCAACCCATCCTGTTCTTGAACTTGGGGAATTTATGGTAGTCATAGTTTGGGTCAGACGGTGGCTTGGTAATGGTAAGACCTGTGTTACTGGGATTTTGGTAATGGTAAGACCTGTGTTACTGGGATTTTGGTAATGGTAAGACCTGTCTTACTGGGATTTTGGTAATGGTAAGACCTGTCTTACTGGGATTTTGGTAATGGTAAGACCTGTCTTACTGGGATTTTGGTAATGGTAAGACCTGTCTTACTGGGATTTTGGTAATGGTAAGACCTGTCTTACTGGGATTTTGGTAATGGTAAGACCTGTCTTACTGGGATTTTGGTAATGGTAAGACCTGTCTTACTGGGATTTTGGTAATGGTAAGACCTGTCTTACTGGGATTTTGGTAATGGTAAGACCTGTCTTACTGGGATTTTGGTAATGGTAAGACCTGTCTTACTGGGATTTTGGTAATGGTAAGACCTGTCTTACTGGGATTTTGGTAATGGTAAGACCTGTCTTACTGGGATTTTGGTAATGGTAAGACCTGTCTTACTGGGATTTTGGTAATGGTAAGACCTGTCTTACTGGGATTTTGGGGAGCGGGGCTGGGATGCTGATAGGCTGCTGTCAGTTCAGTCTGCAGGTCAACAGTCTCACAGTTGTCTTGTAAAGGTATGAAAATACAGTGCTTAGAGTCTGGTTCCTTAATGTGCTGATGCAGGTATTTATGTAACACCCACATCATAATGGCATCTGGAAGCCAAGAGAATTATGCAATATGAACAATACACCCCTGGAAAAAACATTTTTCAGTGTCCTTAAAGTTAGTCCTTATTCCCTAATTTGTCTAATCCTGTGCTGACACACACGTTCACACACAGTGAAGACCACTGACGTTTTTCACATCTGGACTGTTTCCTTGAACATGCCTGGCTTTTTCAAGTGTGTTCTTAGTGGTATTTATGCATCTCCTTCCTCTCTTACCATAACAGATTTAATTTTCTTACTGTAGGTAAACAGTTTCTAGGTATTTGTTGTAAAACAGTTGTAAAATTAGCAATTATCTGTGTTGTCATGAAGTTAAGACTCCTCGTGATCTCTAGTATAGAGTTCATGTTGTCCAAATAGGGATTGGATTAAGATTGAATTTTGAGGTTTATATATTACTATAACTTGTTTCAGGGTATGCTAAAATAATCTGTTTTCTATGGAATCTGTTTGCAGAAATCCTCTTTAACCATATCTTCTGTATCTAGGAAAACAGGGCGCTGCTTTTCTTTAAAAGCTGACAGTTGAAAGTTTCCTGAAAAAGTTCAGATTTTGTGAACTTGATTTTGCTTGGGGTTTTTTTATATTTCACTGTTTAAAATATTCTACTTGTTAACAGGTTTAGTAAATCCTTCTTTAGGTATGTGTAGTGCAATAGGATTTCATTGTATTTGAGGCTGTTCGTAAGTACCTCTGAGTATCATTTGTACTCTAACATGTGCTCTCTAGTCTCTAGTAGTCTATAAATTTATAGCTGTTTGAAAGATATGGATGTAATAGTTAAACAAAGGAACTGTTGAAATAAAATGGAAAGCAGAGTAATTGCTTGGTAGCAGAATTTTCCTTCCCTCCTCTGTCTCTCTCCCAAGTTCTTAGCAGCTCCCCCCATCTCTTTTTGGATGTCGTGTAGCCTGTGGCTGAGGACAGGGTTACAGGTAGTGATTTCCCGGTGACATGACTGATGCTCACAAACCTGTGACACCGGAGAAGCTGCCAAGGTTCTGCCATCCCACTGGTCACCAGGTGACTTTCCCTTGAATGACAACGGTGTTGCCCTCCCCTCCTGCATCCCTTTGCCCAAGCCTAAACACTTCTGAGTTTCGGAGGGGGAAACTGCCTCCCAGCTGTGGAGATTGTACACCTCCCTCCCAGCTGTCACACGAGTAAACAATTACTCTTTTAAAAATTGTTTCAATATGGTCAATGCGTGATCATAATTATGTTTGAAGAATTGAAGCCTGAAGGCGCAAGGAGTAACTTCAGAGGTGCTTAATTTTTTTCCTCCACTGTTCCAATATTTAGTACAGCAGATTTTGTTGTCATATGCTATTCGTTTAATAAAAGGAACTCCAAATGTATGACCCTTCTGTGAAAAAATGTGTTTTGTTAGCCAAACCCCCAAATAATCGCCCCTCTTCATGATTCTGTGCAGGCAGAATCTGAAGCCCTTGTTTTTCATAATATCCATCCATATTCTTGTCAATAAAAAAAAAAAATAATCTGTTCATCAGTTTAAGCATTTGAAATTTGAATGTGACATCCTGTTGCTTTTTCTCTAGACTTTAACAATTATGTTGAATTTGAAAATGGAAGGAACAGTTAACCAAATCAGTTTGGATTACACATTTAATGTAAATATGTCTTTATTTTATACATGT
This sequence comes from Athene noctua, assembly GCF_965140245.1. Lineage (NCBI taxonomy): Eukaryota > Metazoa > Chordata > Aves > Strigiformes > Strigidae > Athene > Athene noctua. The sequence goes on from NC_134045.1 coordinate 25,422,264, forward strand.
GGCTGTTAAATTTTCTGATGGTAACACTCTTCCTAATCTTTCAAAATATAACCATCACAGAGGGAAAGTCTGTGCCATCTCAGTATAAAGGGCAGCAAAGGGAGCTCTGCCAAGTGCATGAAAATAATGATTTACCTTTTAATTTTCTAAAGAAATCTGGTATTCATGGAGAGTGGGAATCAGCACAACGTAGCCATATCCAAGTGCAAGCTATTGACATGAAGTTTGTTTTTTAGGAGGCTGATTTTTGAATGCAGTATCAAGATGGAATATTTCATGTCTGGTTTTGATATTACAAATGTCTTCTCTTTCTCCACAATTTGTTCTTAATTAAATTTCTTTACAATTTAATGTTTTATGTGGATTGTTTCGTCTGCTGACTGACTTCTGACCTTTAAGAAGGAGAGGATTACTTTCTCAGGAACATTGTTTTCCTGGGGTTTTCTTTTTTTTTTCGAATTAGCCCTGTTTTTAAAAAACCCAACCCTTTCTCCTTGTATTTTGTAGATTAGATACCCCAAAAGTTTGGGAACATATAGTCATTTCAGACAGCATTGCCGACAATCTTTGTGTTTGTACCAGATCATCTTCACTGCATTTCCAGGCTTTTTTTTTTTTTTTTTTTTCTTTGAACCACAAAAAGATTCATTTTGTGGTGCACAAGAAACATTCTAGAACGTGTTGTCTCAGTTGTCTTTTTAGTTTTATAGGAACTTTGGCAAAAATGTGCTGTGTTTCTAATGTAGGGTATGGAAGGGCAAAATGTCGTGTGATGCACCTGTTGGATTTTAAAGCTGACTTGAATTTTCCCGATGCCCACATGCCTTCCTCTTAAGCTTTTGCTTGGACGTTTTTGAACGTTGGTTCTTTCTTGCAAACCAAAGTGATTTGCTCATTGCACGTTTTGGAATAGCTCTTGTCTCTGAATTCTTTGTGCAGACCTTTTTGTCTTCCAAGCTGCTGGTAGTATGTATCTGGTCTATAGAAATCAGTCAAGCTCTTGCGATTTATTGAATAAGTGAACTATTTTAAGTCTCTGGTGTGTTTTCATAGAAAGCTTTGTTTAGGAAGTGAGACTCCCAAAGAAAGCAAACTTTGGACTCTTAAATGTTTAAAAACAAGCACATCCTTTGTGTTGGATGTTACCGGCAACCATCCATTGTCCTAAATAAAAAGATCACTAAAAACACAGTCAGCCATCCTTAGATGATCTAAATCCTTTACTTCACTCTTGTGTAAATGCATCTGTCTTCCAAAATACTGTTGTCATTTTGCCAAAGTGCTGAATTATATTGCTGAAGGTATTTTTTTATGTGTTTTTAGCAGGGTTGTTATGTGGCTCATAGATAAGTGTGCTGCTTACAAATGACAATGCTTCATGCTGCTTTGCACCAGCAAATGCTCTGAAAAAAGTCAAATCCCTCCTCACTGAATTATTGCTGTCCTTTCTAATATGGACTTCCCCAATTTAAATGTCTCATTTGCAGTATCTTGCTTTAGTGTTCTGCCTTTTTGACTTTTTCTGGTATTTGACATGCTCAGAATGAGACAGCTGAAGGCTCTCCTGCGTGTGATCATTTATGGATAGAGAACAGAAAGTCAGCACGCTTCAGTTTTCTGATATTGTTTGCATATGTTTTTGGGATGTATCTCTCTGCTACAGGTAAAACATATTTCTAATGTTATGGTGAACTTCTTATCTACTTAAAAAACCACTCCACTGTTGTTAGCGTTAAATTTTTCTTCAGTCATCAGTGGACTGTTATGAAATGTGGTTGCTAAAGACCTGTTCGTAGAATAACATTTTAGATTGTAATACCAACTGGATAGATTTATACATCTGAAATTCATTAAACCTTTATATCAGCTGTCTTTGTACTTAAGGGCTAATTTTTCATGCCTAGTTTGCACATGCAGTTACTGTGACCGAGTATACAGTTATGGTAAAAATCTGTGCAAACAGCAGGCGTTTTGTCTATACCAGTTTTACGTCTTCGACCACCATAACAGCTAAGTAGGAACTTCATGAATAAGCTAAAAGAAAATAAGCACGCCTGGCTCTGAAAATCGGTGCCTGATGTGTTAGGTCTCCCTAGCCTGAAATCTTCTTCTCTGATTCTACCCTGTTCAGCTTGTTGCCAGTTTTCCACACTTTCCTCTGGACTCGTGTTCCCTCCATGAAGGTAGTGGCGTCTCTATCCAGTATTCCACGGCCATTCCTTACCACGTTGATTAAATGATAGTTTTTGTCATCATTAAATAGAAGACAGTCTTTTCCTGTCTTCCCTCAACAGAGCGATTTCTGGGATGTTTTATGTCACAGCTTCGGCACTCGTCTTCCTTAAGCTCTTGTCCAACATGGCTTGGGTCTCCTAGTAGGAACAGCTCGCTGCACCTGAGACTGTCTTGTCCCAAATAACTTACATTGGCTTTGATTTCTCTTTGGATTAAGTGACATCCAGGAATATCCTGTGGATTACGCTGTAATAGTTAAAAAATTTCTAGCTGGGCTCCTTTTCTACGAGAGTTTTCTCTGACCTGCAGTTGATTCAGTCGCTTCTCTAAACAGAGCAGCATACAATGTGAAAGTCATTAAAATGTATTTGTGAATGAAGTATGGATGTTTTTTTCAAAATAACCACAGAGCATGTGACTGTGTTTTATGTAGGACTACACAAGTACTTTTGTATGTACTGACAGCTGAAGTCGTATAAAGAGTTAAAGCACAACTATTTTTATTGGACATTACTGCAAACCTTTATAAACCCATTTCTCTGTGTAGTGCATATTAGTAATATATTACACTGAAAAATGTGGTCTCAGTGTTCACAATACAGAATGTGCTTTCCTTTTGCTGACACCCATGGAAAGGAAACTGTTGCACAGCAGCAGATGATAATTTCAGTCGATTTTCCTCCTTTCCTACTCCCACGCCCTTTTTGGAGACATGGTGTAGGGGTTGTAAAGCAATCTCTAAGTACCCTGCTTGCTGTCACTTGCCACTGAGGAGTCTTGGGCCTTTAAAGCACTTTTGGAATCAGCTTTTTGATGCCAGTGTTTTCCTCCTGTATATTGTCTACTTTATTTCAAATTGCTTTTTGAGCAGATCTATAAATTTAGAGCACTGGAAACTAAATGTGTTTAAAAACTGATGATGACTTAAGAGATACAGTGCTCAGCTTGACTATGTTAGATCAGTAACCTGCAAATTTCAGCTTCTGAGGACTCTGGGTTCATTTGTAATACAAAGGAAAGTACAAAGCTGTTAGTTTGTGCAGACCTGGAATTTTGCAGCTGTAGGCTTAAATCATTTCTCTTACAAGAGCAGCCCGTAGCCTTTTTGTAAGACTATACAACAGCTTAAGCAAGTACCTCACAGGATCAGGACCCTATTTGAGAGTAAGGTTGAAAACCTAGTAGGTTGAAAAGATTATTTTACTTTGCAGGGTATGAAAAGCAACTGATACCGAAAGGAAAATAAGAATCTCAAAGATACCCTTCAAGCATAGTCATGTTGAGCAAAAGGATATATTACAGCTTTGGGTTGTTTTTTTAACTGCAGTATTGCACATTTAATCTGGAAAGTTTAGAAGTACTGAAGTTTTAAAGAATGTTAAGTGTTCAGATAGTTCTGTTTTAACTCACAGGTTTTGAACCTTTGGGTTTAATTTTTCAAGTGTTTTTTCTGCAGTCGTGAGGTTTATAAATGTCTCTTAACACACAGCGAAATGCTCTCAACTCTTGATGCTTTAAGCAAAATATAAATCACTCTGAAGCTTACATTGAAATGGTAAAAGTATGTAGCAATGAGGAGTACCTTGAAACAGCTGACAATGCACAACACATTTCCCTCCCAGTTTTAAAGCCATTTGTCCAGATGTTGAAGCCAATATTTCTTGTCATACCTGAAATAGTCTTTTTGCTCCCCCTGTTTCTTGTATAATGAGGTTTCCCCTTTGGGTGCAGAGGTTGCACATCTGTAAAACCAGGTTGAACCTGCTTTGAGCTGACAGCAGGACTCAAATCTGTACGAACTTTGTTTCAAAATACTCAGTTCGACTCACGAGTCAACGTTGTGTTTATGTAACAGTTTGACAACTTAGCACCAAATTCGGGAATGTGCATAACGTGGCTCTTTAAATGACTTAATACTAGTAGGAACATTTTCAGAAGATTCTGATTTTGTATTGCATTGTTATTGGATTCTGATTAATTTTGAACCAAGCTTTAAAAACAGGGTTTTTTTTATAGGGAGCTTTATATGGTTTCCTATTTATCAGACTTACACATATTGTGGGGCACCATCAGTGAGAACTAAAGTTTTATCCAGTTTTGGCTTTGGAGTGCTGGATCCTTCTGTTGGTTACTGTTGCACAGCTTGTAATAGTGCACTTCCCCTGGATAGAAATGGAGATTAGAACATTTCATAGACTGCTGACATTTAAAAAGATGTCTGTGCATATGTATTTTAAATATACTGCGAATGTGTATGATGACTTAATTTTGTGAGTAGCTGTTGAAATCGCATCACTGTTTTTTATAATGTCATTGTATTCCTTTAGGCACTGTCAAGCGTGAGTGCAGTTCTAAAATATTCGGAGTTACTTTATTGTGTGTGTGTCATCTGTACATTTTCCTGAAAATATGGATTTGTGTTGATTTTTTTTCACCCCTTTTGTCTTTCTCTTTCTAATTGCAGGTCACCTATTTTACAAATTTGGAATCACAGAATCTGACTGGTATCGGATCAAGCAAAGCATAGACTCCAAATGCCGAACAGCTTGGAGGAGGAAACAGCGAGGACAGAGTCTTGCTGTGAAAAGCTTTTCCAGGCGAACACCTTCATCATCATCTTACAGTGGTTCAGGTAAAAAACCAAAACAAATCCCAACAGAAGTGGAAACTTGGAGTAACAATGCCATTTGTTTTTCAACATACCCAGAAATTATTTTGATCTTAAGTTATATTTACAACAGGTGCATGTAGTACCCATAAACAGGAATGGTTTTGTGTAACAAAGATAAATGGAGAAACCACGTTCTTCACAATGGAATTTTTGGAGCGGATTTTTATATTATTGCTTTTTTTTGTTTGTTTGAAGAACCATTTATCGTTGGCAAAGAGGCCCCTCTGTTACAGTGTATGGATGTCTGCAGTGGTCCTCAGGGAGTGTATCCACGTAGTAAGTGAAACCAACCCTTTGTAGTTAAATCATCTTGGGCCTTCAGTGCAAGGCAACCACCTCCTGGTACATTTGGAGTCCTCAGCCTCATAGGACCTGTACCAAAGTAGATCCCTGGTAGGATGAGCTTCTAATCCTGTTTCATCTACAAATTGCAGTCGTACTCCTGGTTGCAGTGAATTAATGATCCTAGAAAGGAAGTGAGGGGTGTGTGTGCTCACAAAGAGAAAGAGGGAGAAGGGAGTCTTTCTCTAAAACAGTAGTGAAATACAGATTTGCCAGAAATGAAAGTGTAGTATATTCCAGAGTGTGAGAGATTGGCTTTGTTGATTTGTATAATTCAGAATTATCTGAATGCCTGGCTTTGCTGAGATGTCCATCCACATGTGTTAACTGAAAAAATTCAGCACGTGCAGCTTCATGCCATCATTTTTTTTTTTACAGTGTTCAGTATTTTGTGTAGAAAGTCAAAATGTTTCTGCAGCTGATGTTCGTAAGAGGAGTCAAGTGAATAAATCTCCACAGTGTGTTCACACCATTTAGTAGGGTGTGCTAAATTTTGTTCCTGAAGTATGTTCCTCTGAAGAAATTAAATATGTTGAAGGTGATTCTGTATTTCCATATAGGTATGTAGGCATGAATAGTAATAGCAAATGAAAAATACTGACCTAAGAAGTGTTCTCATAGGACATTTCTGGCTCATGCTTTTAATATAAAACAGTGTTATGGGACATTTGTACATCATATATTAAAAACAGTGTTTTGGAAGTGGGCCCAAAGAAAAGGAAGTAAGTTTATTTGCCTGCATAAAATTTTTGGTTGCATGTTAACACTAACCACTGTATCTCATGCAAAGAATGCCAAAATCTGCTTTCAATGGAAAATTTTATGTGCTGGAACTGGGAACCCTATCCAAAATTCTCAAATTAAAACAACTAATCAACGTAATGATAACCATAAGCCATATATGTTGATGGGATTTTTATTTTCAGTCTCTTAGCAATTGGTATTTTAGAATAAAAATGTAGTAGTAAGTGGATATTATGGGCCTGTGCTCATTGGACCATACTCCTTGACTGTTGTTGAGATTTATTATTAAAAAATAATAATCTTTAATCTCCTAGTCTGGAGATTTGGGGAGACTGGTGTAGAAATGTAAAACACAGACTCAAGCCCAGTGAATTCTTTCTTCAGAAGGCCATAAGATAATAAGTTTTGGTGGGGTTTTTCTGTTGTGGTCAAGCTGAAAACTCATTTCAGGTGCCTTTGTACCCATAGAACAATTTACTCACAAATCAAGTTAGTGGAACTGGGGGAAAAAGTTAACCCTTGGGATTTCAGCAGCTTGCTCTCTGGGTGTGAACGGACACTCCTGATCTGGTTCTGCAAGGGGTTCTGTGCCCGGGCTGGCTCATTTAGCTGGATTTGAGTGGCTGCCTTTGGTACATCCATCTCCAGGATTCCCCCGGTGGGTTTTATGCCACCTGGGTCTCCCGCTGAGCAGGTTATCTCATCGCCCATGTCCCCTGGATAGCAGATACTGTCCTTACAAAGGTGTCTTTGGTCCTGAAGACGATGAAGGTCGGCTGAGGCGTCTTGGCGTGTCACTGGCAGGACTCTGTAGACTGTGCAGCCAAAAGTAGAGTACAGGCAATCACATTAACAGCTGCCTTTGGTAACGGTATGTGAAAATGTTCCCCTGGATTCAGAGTCTTTTGTTAATTTTCTTTAAAATACTGCTCTTAGTCAGAAAGTCATTGGCATCATTTTCTGGGAGGCTGTAAAGATGTTAGATGAATTCACCACTGCATTTGCACCCACTGTGAAAAAGCTCTTAGAAAAAGAGACTGCTTTGCAGAATGAGGTGGTCCTTTGAAAAACTTAATTTGTGTTCCCAAATCAGGTGGGAGTGGTATTTCACCTCAAGCCAGGTGAGGAGGTATGAGGGAAAACAGGAGAGCGGGTTGAGAGCCTGAAGGAGTATATACGGAAAAGAAAGATGAGAAAAGATGCAAAGAAAAATGTAGATTCACACAGGTTTAAAAAGGTAACTTTTACACGACAGGGCTGTAATTCCACCACTCTGTGCAGGTAACTTCACGAACCGCTCAGACTTTGTCTTTGTGGTTTGACATCCCTGGAACCCCTCAATGGAATTACAGCGTCATAATTCACAGGCATCTGTTCCTTATTATGCACACTGTATAGTGGATATAGCAGAATTCCTGCTGCCAGCTAGCAGGAAAGAGAAGTAATATTTCACAGCTCTGAAGTAAAGGAGGTCTGTATTTCACAGTTATGACAACATAGCTGTCAAATATGGCTTTTTAAAGTGTTACATATGAACCCAGACAGTTTTTATGGTAGCATTTGTTTCAGGGGGCAATTTAAGGTGAGCCTTGAACGGTCTGAAATTCAGCTACTTGAGAAACTGTCTTTCCCGCTATTGTTAGTTAGAGCTATTAAGATCAGCTTCTGGGTGCTTTATGTCAGGTCTCCACCCTAGTGTGGTTGCTGCTGGCTGCAGAATAATACCTGTTTGGTGTCACCGAGTAATATGTTGCTCCGTGTCACTTCACATACAACAGGCATTTGAGTTGTTTAGTCTGTTGGGCAGAATATAGGAGCTGCTTCTCACAAAAGATATAATAATAAAAATAAAGGCTCTGAAAAAGATTGTGAATATCTACTGTGCCGTGTTTACACTGGAGGATGTGGGATACACAGCATAGTTTCTTCTGTAGTGTCCTCCGAGCTGTTCTGAGGAGCTCTGGCTGTGGCTCCACTCGTTTGGCATAATATGAGTTCGATACTAAGAGGGTAGAATTACTTAGTTTGATCGGGAAATTTAGTAGAGCTGGTCAGGTGAGGTCACTGAGCACCTTAAGGTAAGCGTGGCAGGTTCTCCGATAGCTCGGACACAACTGTGGCATTGCACACTTTCAGTAGGAAAATAATTTCATATCTTGAAAACAAGCACTTCAGATTATGCCACGTGGGGGGAAAATTTACACACACCCCCCTTTTACCTGCTCAAACATGGTAAACCTAAGCTATTTGTGGAAGTGCTTAAACCCACTGTTTCTTATCTGAATGATAATTTCTTTTATCTGAATGATAATTTCTCTGGAAAGTTTTCGGGCTTACCCTAGAAGATACTCTTGTCATCTTCAGAAACTTCTGAAGATCCACTATTGCTATTAACAAATGCCCTGAGTAGACGTGTAGTATCCCAGTGTTTGCCATTCAGCTGAGCTGTTGGGAAAACATCATTAAGAGTTTTAAATATGATTTCAATACTCTGAGCATGAATGAGTGAACACCACGTTCCCTGTATGAACTTTTCCCAGAGTTTGGGTTTTCCACTTCTGAGCTTGTAATTTTAGTATTTCAGTATCAAAATTGTGACCAAGAGGTGCAACAAACAAAAAGGCTCGAATCCAAAACTGGCGTGTTTGATTGGCTCAAAGTAATATTTTTCATCAGCTATCTCTAGGAGCTGATAATAGCTCCTGATAGCTTTCTGTTATGTCGCAGTATAATAATACATGCTTCAATCAGCAGAAATTTATTGGCGCTTTCTTCAAGTGTTACAAAGGAGCACCATTTTCTGATGGGTTACGGAATAGTTTCTTAAATTCTGGTATGCTAAAAGTCTAGAATAACTTAGTAGTTTCTGTTTGGCAGTGAAAATTGTCGAACATCTCTACATATCATTAAAAACAATATATTTTTTTTAGTCCTGAAATAGTCTCAAATCAGCATGGTCACTGCCCTCCTGGACATCTTCCCCTAGGAGTTAGGAGACTTGATTTTCCAGAGCTGTTTTTAAGCAGCAGTTACTTTGCCTCACTTAAGAAAAAAAATAAAAATACCAGCCTGAAACTCCCCTGCCTGTGACCTGACTTTGATTTCTCTGGCTCTGAGGAATCTTGAGGGTGGTTGAACACAGTAACAGGTTACCCAGAGAAGCTGCAGAGACACCATCCCTGGAGCCAGTGAAAATCCCCCTGGCCACAGTCCGGAGCACCCGGTGCTGGTTGCCCATGCTTGGAGAAAGGGCATTGCATTAGGTGATCTCTAGAGGTCACTTCCAACCTCACCCATTCTGTGATTTTGGGGATTTTTTTTTTTTTTTTAATGAGTTACCGCACACATAATTACTAATTTGGAATTATTTACATCTAAAGCAGATTGCTCTTCTTGAGCTTCATCCTTATGTACTTGTTGCACATGTCAAAACTTTTAGGCTTTTTCTGCTTGTTGTGCATAAAAGTTTATGTAGCACATGGCTTTGATTTGAGTCATGATAACAGATTTCCTCTCTCCTCTGTTTATCATATGGAAAAATTAGCTCTGCAAATGACATAGAAAAGCAGGAGGCTGAGCTCATAGTCCTTACGTAGCCTTACAAGTTTTTTGGCATTTTAATTTCATGATAGTGTTTAAGTGTTAAGAGCTCAAGCCGAATTGATCTGCAGACAAAAACGTGTCTAAGGAAGCTGGTAGGAAAATATGAATGAATGTCTTTTCTGTCCTTCACCCCCAAAGAAATTAATTGAGATTGTTCTACACTTAATTGACTCTGCAGCTTTACAGTAGCCACAAGATTTATGGGTTGCATAAAGTCGTTGTAGCAGACTGTTATATTTAGGCAGAAGTTGGTTTTCCGTATTTTATCTGGCTCTTCTGTTTGAAGCTGTTGCCTTTTGTTGGAATTGAGGTATTAATTGCGGTGGTTTGCTCAGCTCTTCTCAGAGCCAACACTTAATGTGTGTTTTTCTCTTTTTTTTTTTTTCTTTCCTGACAAGTCGTACACATGGCTGCCATGATAATTTAACTAGATATTCTTTTTTAAAATGTTAGCAGTCTACGGAGGGAAGGCGGTAGGAAATGAGGTTTTGGGGAGGAGGATTAATTGAAGAGTGCTTTCTTCCTTTCTTTTAATTTCTCTTAAGATTGTTAAAGCTGTTATCACAGTTTTCCATGTTGGAATTTTTAATTAGTTCTATGACTTTGGGATTTATATGTAGATTTAGGCTGAAGTGCTCAGCCTGTGCTGAGATGTCACACATAAAAATGGATGTACAGCCAAATCTTCAAAGCTGTTCTGCAAAATTGGAGGCATTTAGCACTGGATGAGTCAGGTTGAGATAATAGTTTACAGTATACAGTTTTACTTCTATTAATTGTTCAGTAACGGTGTTTTCCCTGCTTTTTGTTTTTGAGGACTGCTTTGCTACATCTGGCCATTAACCTTTCCTTGCTGGGACTACACGTCAAGGAAGCAGGAAAATATGTGCTAGTTTAAAAGCAGAAGTGTGAGGCTGCAAGGCCTGTATGCTAGGAGAACAGTTTTGAATAACACCACATAAGGAGACTAAGCGTGAATCCCCTCTGCCACAGAATCTGTACCCCCTACATTTCCCACCAAAATGAGAAGCCCAGTGCTCAGCTGATAAATATGAAATAGAATAGGAAAGAATTAGAAAATACCAAAGGTTTTGCCCTTGAAGTGGGCTATTTTAAAAGTGATTTTTGTCGAGAATTAAGCACATATTCTTAAAACGGTTACAAATTACATTTGTCTGACAAGTTTAATCTTTCTTGGCAATGTTTGAGGAAGACAAGCTTCGAGAAATGTGACAGAAGGAACTGCTTCGTGAGGTGGTTTTGCCAACTCTTGAACGTTCGTCTGAGAAGACAGACTCAGGCTAAATTTCCTTTAACTTGCAAGCATACGCAGTAAACAAACAGAAAATGTAAAAGGTCCCATTTCAACTTGGGAGGAAGAAATATTTCAGCAGTTGGGTTTTGATTTCCTTTATATCACAACTTAATCACCTGTGGAATGGTCAGTGCAACATCTTTTGTTCTGTGGGTGGCTCCAGAGCTGTTCCATCTGGTGGAAGGTGCTTTGGGAATACCATGGGCAACGTGCTCTGTAGTAGCACTGCATGAGCTGTTTGGTTCGTGGCAAAGTGCCCCTTTGTAGCTAGTGCAAGGGAAAATTTCAAAGCAAGAGTTCAGCTATATAGCTTCTCGGTGCCAGGGATTCTCTAATATATCAAAGTTGTAAATGTGAGGCTAGATAGTTTACATGATAGTGATTTATAACTGTTGACATATCCTCTATTCAAGCTGTGTGCTATTCATGTTTGTGTTTGTTTTTAATGGGGAATGTTTAAAAATGGATAAATATTAACTTTTGTCTGGTCAGAGATTTAGAGGGGAAAAACAATACTTATAAAGGATGTTTTGTTTTTAGACACTGTTGAATCCTCTCTCTTCTTTCTCCCTGAGAAGTAAAAAAAACCCACCAAAATCCAACAAAAAAAGAAAGAAAACCCAACTGTGGTTGTTGCAGTGAAGCCAGACTGAATCTGTTTATAAGTGACCATAGGAGGTGGACGGTGTGATTGCATTCAGTCTGTGTCTCCCATTCCCACCTCTGAGAAGTGTAATCGTTTCTGGCATCCGTGAAGCAAAAGATGGTTTACAAATAAAGGCTTTTGGACTTCACAGTTAAAAATATATATTTACATATATATTACATGCACATACTGAAATACTTTATCTGCTGCAGCTCTTATTTCTTTGATACTGTTTTATTCCATAACTTTCTTAATCAGACAATACTTATAATTACATCTTGGTGTTTTCTTAGAAGTACAGCATTGCAGTTTGTGTAATGGTAAGTGTAAGCTACAGGAAAGGTACTGCTGGAAGGTTATAAAATCTGTAAGTGAAACATGTCTTACCTTGTTTGTGTCCCAAGCCATTTTGCTGTTTGTGTGTATTTATTTACATTTGCACTATATATGTTGGAGCAAAGGAGTTACATACGTATGCATGTGTGTGTCTATACACCCACATCTAAATGAAGGATTATCTGTTGGGACACTATGGTCTGCCTAGAAGTTGAGTTGTAACTCAACTCAGCTGTTGAGTTACGTAGTGAGAGGCTGGGAAGTGAGGTGGAAAGGCAAAATCACAATGGAATGGACTAGTGGTAGCCTGGAAGAAGCGAGGTGAATTACAGTGGGCTTTCTTAGCTACTTAGCATCCTAACAAAATGCTTTGTAAAATAAAAAAAATACAGAAAATGAACTGCATAAAGTGCTGTTAGGACTGAAGTAATGGAAATGAGAGAAAAAGTGAAAGACAAAGAGGCTTAAGTTAAACCATCTTTCTAGAATATCTGTTACTTTTGGTGACCATGACAAAGCCACTGGCAGCAGAAGGCATGAGCTAGTATCCGAATTTGAACAAATCACATAGTTATTTGGTTGACAGTGCAGTTTCTCATACTAGGTACAGGACTTTCCTTCCAACTGTGATTTGTTAATCCCATCCAGACTTCTGTACAACAAACTTCCATTGTGCAACAGTGCAGGAAATACTGGAATTGCACAGTAAGCAACGGGACTATATTTAAGAAATGATAAACATTCTGCAGTTACCTACAAGTCAAATGTAAAGTATTAAATATGTATGTCCAGTAGACAGCAAAACCATGAACTTGTTATGTTCTGCTCAGTTACTTGCGTAAGTGTTCTGCTTGTAGTTATGTATTTGCAGATTGTTAACATAATTAGAGCTGTCTAGTGGAATTGTTAAGCAACTAAACTTTTCAACAAATAAATAAATACTAGCTTGGTGGTTTTGAGTTAGTTTCCAGTTCCCATGTTTAGACTTAAAACTCAAAGGCGACAGGATGAAAAAAGCCCAAATGCATGATTTTATTAAAGAAAATGTACATTAAAATATTTGTATGAGTGGATAAAACTCATTGTTGCAAAACTAACATTTTCTTTTCAGTATAAATCTTAGATTATTAAGTAGAGATGTTAAAATTTTATGGAACGTGGCTTCCTGCTGTGTTGGTTCAAAAAAACCAACCATCATTTAAAAAATGAAAATATATCAGCCATCAGTCCGCTCTGAGTAGGATGAGGCCTATCTAGTGCTTATTTAAGCAATACGTAAAATCTTGTAAGGAAATGATCTATAATGGGAGTAGAGTGACACTGTTTCTTAAATATTTTCATTATAGTTTCCGGTACTTGGACAGCTGGAAAGCCCTATAGTGTTGAATGCTACTACACGTTAATGTTTCTTACATTAACTCGTAGCATAAAAGTAATTGTCAGAGCAATAAATAATTTAGAAAGATTGTAAAGCACTTCGTGCTTCAGAGATTTAATTCAGTGTATTTTTGTGGCATAGCAAAAGAAAAATGTTACCATTGTTTACAGGAGTACTGTATAAGAAAAGTATTTCTTCAAATACATTATTCTAAAGGCCCTTGATGACAGTCCTGTTCTCCAAGATGTCTCAAGAGGAAGAAAACGGGAATGGCTGCTGAATCTTAGTGTGATACTAATATGATATTGGGACATTTTAGGGTTTTTTTTTTCTAGCAATGTCTACATGAACTTGTCAAATGTGCTGCAAAAGTGTAATTGATTGATAACCCCATTTTTTTTCCCCCTATTCCTAAGAGGATATATGGTATCTAGCGATGCATTTTCCTGCTAGCAGTGGCTTAACCTGTAGGAGGACTCAAACACAGCATTAGTCTCTGGTCCTTTGTATTCCACTTCACCCTTTCAGTACAGAATTATTGACTTTATTAGTCTCTTGGTATCACTGACAACAAATACATAAACCCCCCATGTTTAAAAAAGAAAAAGTCTTTTGTGCTAAAAATAAATTTTAAAAAAATTAATTTATTTTTACTTGCCTTTTGCATCTTGCATTTATAAGAATCCTTTTTCTGCGGCTGGAAACCCTAGAATTGAATCTATGATATGTTTACTCATGCAGGTTGTTATCCTCTTGAAATCATGCGATGGTTTTTCTGGTGCCTGTCTGTTATCTCTTTATCTGGAGATAAAGCCCAGGTGTCTTCCTTCTTGTAGGGGCATTTTCAGAAGGCCTGACTTTGCAGTGTGAGTTAGTGTTTAAATTCAGTTAGGAAATAAACCTGCCCTTTTGAGGTTAAAAAAAAAAATTAAAAAAAAAAAATTACAGGCTGATGTGTGTCAGTATGAATTATAGATGATGGATCTTGAAAAACAGGTATCCATGATTTATATGAAAACTTCAGTTTCCAGGATGAGTTTTCAGATGTGTCCTGGCTGTGGTGGTGGCAGTAAGTTCTCAGCTACAGTGCTGCACGAAAGTGTCAAAGTGCTTAGGAAATGCTCGTGGTTTTGCTGTGATATGACTTCTGCAGTTGCAGAATCTTTAATCTAGTTTCAAAAGACGCTGTTTAAACATATACTTTCTCAGAGACAAAACAGCCTTTGGAACTCCTTTGGAATTTGTAGCACATCTACAGGTGAGCAGTGAATATGCATAAGAATGTATAAATGACTTGCATCTATTTCTGACTGCATTTGTTTTCCACAGTCTGTAAGTATGCATTGTTGCGTGGCCACTGGCATGAGATACATATAATAAAGCTGGATTTTTGGTTGTTTTTTTTTTTTTCAGAGGGCTCACAGAGTTCAGTTTCAGCTTCTAATGAGATCCAGCAGAACCAGCCACAGGCACTACACTATGCACTAGCCAATGCTCAGCAGGTTCAGATCCACCAAATAGGAGAAGATGGACAAGTCCAAGTAGTATGTACTCAACTTTTTTCTAAATTATTCCATTTAAACAATCTAGAATATTGCAAAGTTTGCTTCAGTTGAAATGTAACTTTTTTTATTTTTAAAAAGTGACCTCTCATCACATCTTAAGCATGATTTTCAGAAAACAAACATTGAAGGCTTATGAAAAACGTTTTAGTTAGTTGGCAGAAATCTTCCTGCAGGATTTGCTAATGCCGTTGTTGCAAATAAATGCACATTCATTACTGGATGTAGAATTGACTAGTCTCTGCCTGGCCATTTGCTTGCACTTGTCATAATAATAATAGCAGATCTGCTAAGTGTATGATTGATGTTTCAGAAGTAGTTCTAGCTATGACTTTCAAAACAAGAATGCAGTTATTTATTTATTTGCATTTAAAAAAACCTGCATTCTCAGGCATTTTTGAACATCTGTTAGCTGAATCCTTTACATGTGTATTCATTTAGATACATGTATACAAGTAAAAGTTATAAATATTGACATTTTTTAAGCCTGAGACTCCTACCATAACTCAGTCCATGATTATTTTTATATGTGGTTTTAGTGTACTCTGAAAAAACTCACCTTGGCTTTAGTTCCCGTGTGCCACAGTTGGATTACAAGGATTGTTTTAAATTCAAATTTTACAAAAAAGTAAAAGGAAATAATGAAATAATGGCTTGTGTGGCATTTCTGACGTGCCGTGTTCAGAAATAATGAATTATATCTACACACAGTCTTTTGCTGTAGAAACCTGACAAATTAACGTGCCAGATCTGTCTGCCATTAGTTTTCAAAAGCATCGAGCTTTGCAGTTAACAGCATTTCTGCACGGTCGTATAACATAGAGGCTTTTTCACTGATGGTATGAATGTTTTGGAGGCATCCAGAAGTCTGAGTATGGGCCAACACTCAGCTGTGCCAGGCAGTGTCCAAATACAGAACAGAAAGAAACGTGCACCCACGTATGTACCTGTTCTGTGTGCTGATCACAGACACCCACTTTCCTTAGAAACCAGGCTACAAAAACAGGTGGGAATGGGTAAATAAGAATTCTTTAGAGATTATTAGTCAGCAGTATAAACTGTCATACCCAGTGGTCTGGCTGTTGGAAAGGTTTTAGTCAATGCCATTACAGAGAAGAGTCTGAAATAGGATGATAAAGCATCTTTGGTAGATACTTAGAGTATTTTCTCCCCAGGTAAGAGAGGCAGTTCAGGAGAGAAGCAGCAAATGTGCCCAACTGAAAAATTTACACGTAAAGAATGAAAACTCTATCAGCGCAAGGAATACTCAAGTCTAGTCATGTAGAGCTGTCATATAGTCAGCGTGGGAATGGTGAAGTTGCTCAGAAATACGATGAATAAAAAAGGGCTATGAAGGACAGATGCTTTTGGAATGTTATCAAAAAAGACATGTCTGTAAGACCTGCTGGAGGTTTACCAGAGTAGCAGTAGAGAGGAGAATCAGAGGAGAAAAGTGTCATGGAAATTGGGGGAAAATTTCCAAGACGTGCAGCAGATGTTGAAGACAACTGACAGAGCTGTAAGCATTGCTGAAAGGGACTTAAGTATTAGCCAGAATATTTTTTAAGGAGTGCGTGGAAGTGAAAGGGGTTTGAGAAGAAAGTGATTGAGAGTAACTCCAGACAGCAACTGTATGAGTTGTGGAGAGGAAAATACAATAGAGAGTGCATCGTTCCAAAGTGAAAAAGGTTGCTTATTAAAGTAAGAGAAAAGAAAGACCTTGACTGTGGGTGTAAGGGATGCTAGGAGCCATTAGCTGTGAGGTTCAGATGGGGTTGGGAGGTCCAGGCCACCCCTTTCGTGCTCCCAAAGGCCTTGCCCTTTCCTCTTCTGTACCTGGATGCCATATGACATCAATGGCAGTTGAGGAGCTGATCCTGCAGAGTGATTGCTTAATGGAACTAGATCCTAAATGCTTTCAGTTAGTCTTCTCGAACTTGGAAGAGGACTAAAGGGAAGTTCAGTAAATTAACTTGCCAGCTTTTTTTTCCCTCCTGCCAGTCAAGAGCACCCTCAGTGAAATAATGTTCCTTCTGCAGGAACTGGGTGCAAAAGTCCCATCTCTACTTCCCTTTTGCCATAATTTTACAGTATTATCATGTGAATTGCTTTGTCTCTTGGCTTCCCTATATATTTTAAAGAGCTTATCTTCTTAATTGCTGTATGGATCTTTTTATGAGATTTCATTGATGAAAAGTATTTTTCAAGTCTTGAAAGACAAGGCAGAAGGGAAAATTTTATGAAATATGCGGATATAATAGACAAAACAGTTATGTCTGTAGATGTAAGGGATGAGAGTTTGCCTCACTGAAAGATCAGGACCTGTCAATTATCCTTTAAATTGATGGTGGAATCATGAGAAAAATCCACTGTGACTCACAACCACTATCTAAATGTTGTCATAATTTGTCAAACATATAAGGGTTGTGAGATAATCATTTGGATCTTATAGATCAGGCCGAGTCATTAGTAATGTAATAGCTGTTTATACTATATATGTTGAAAAAAAAATTAGTATTGAATTAGTGAACAAACTAAAAGGAGTGTCCTTGAAGGCCAGCTATGTGTCTGCAAAAGATGAGTGAGCAGGTCTTTTTTGGAATGCTGCACGATACAAAGGTGAATAAAGTCACCTTCTCTCCCCTCCCTGTAGTCGGAAAGGATTGCTTATATTTGAAAACACTATAAATGGATCTTTTAAATGTTCAGTGCTTTTTCCTGGGAGCCTTGAGAGCTTGATGTTAAGGAGGGAAAGTGATTCTAATCTCAACATGGACTGTGGCTGTGCTCTAATTTTATATACAGTCCCTATTGTCAGAGTGATACTTTCAGTATGTTTTTTCTCCCTATAAATAGACAGTTTCCTTCCAAAGGAAATGAAACTGTTTGAAATAGAGGGATCTGTGTTTCTTTGAAAATCACATGCAATTGTTCTTGTGTTATAAAATAAGAAGAGCCTTTGACAGAATTCCAAATCATTATCTTTAATCTCTGTCTCGTGCAGGCATATTAAAATGAACACAAAGCCTTATAAACCCTGAAGTAGGTTATTTAGAATCCAATCTCCCTTCAGGTAAATCACAGTAGCAAAGACTTGCTGGGCTAGTCAGGATGCAGAAGGAATTCCATCCACTCTCTTATCCCTGTTTTGATCAAATGGTGGGCCTGATACCATTCTGAAGTGGCGGGTATGGTCAGCAATACAAAGTATTAATATCATTAAAACTGTTAGGGCAGATTCTCCACTAACATAAACCAGTGTAACTGCATTCAAATTAAGGACTTCATGCCAATTTATAGCTGCTTGAGAGCTGGTCTTTAGCATGGCACTGTACCTCGCTGTAACTATGTGAATGTGCAAGGATATATGGATATTTACAGATACCTTTTAAAACCTCACTCTTAGTGAGTGGTTAGTCTTGGCATATTTGTTTTAGGAACTTAGTTTCCAGGGTCTTTAAATGGGATAAACGTTTTGGGCACAATGCTAATCTACCAAAGCAAGTCAGTCCCATACTCTGTGTTTCAGTCAAAAATACAGATACTTTGTCTATAGAGAAATGCACTACATAAATGTTAGTTATTATCACGCCTATTTTAATTCCTCTTATGTGAAAATGAACTGTTCTTTCTTCAAAATCACTTTGCTTACACTTTGCCTAAAAAGATGGGGAAATACAGATACACTTTATTTTTTTTAAAGCTATCTTCAATGGTTTTCGTTGAATAAGCATTTTGCTTCCATATGTTAAGCTGTATTTAATCGAAGGTAACAGCTTCTTTCTCTAGTTATGATTTTCTTCTGATGCTTCTTGGTGTTTTCTTCTGTTGCGGATCCCACAGGGCCATCTCCACATAGCCCAGGTGCCTCAAGGCGAGCAAGTCCAAATCACGCAGGACAGTGAGGTGAGCCAAAAGTTTGGGTGTCCGCGGAGCAGATGTGGGTCAGAATTTAGGGCCCTGATTCTAAAACCTCTGAGATCTGCTACAACACATTGCAGAAACCAGAGGGGGTAGAAGTGAGAGCATGTGGTGGAGCCAGGACAAAATGTGCTTTGTGGCAGTAAATGCGATGTGCTATTTTTGTCTCAGGATTTTTTTTTTTTATTTCTTTTTGTTTGTTTTGTTTTTTTTCCCCTTGACCAGCCAAGACAGCTCTGTGTGTGCATTACACTAACGATTGTTGTACATGGCTGATGGTCTTCGAGTATTATAGGAAACCAGCTTAGGTGCTTGCACTGCCATTGAGAAATGAAATTATTTTAGTTAGGTTTATGAACTAAATGTGTTCAGAATACTTGGTGTCTTTTAATTGTGGGAACTGTTGAGCTGGACTTGGAGAAACCTTCAGACGCCATCTAGTAAAGATATATTGCAGAATGAAGTGAACTTAACTTTGTTACTGCTCGAGTAATCTGGCACTGAAACATTTGCACTTCATAATTTTTTTCCGTAAAAATAGTACAGTACAATGGAAATGGATAAATCCAGTACTGAACCCTCCAATTTTGACCCTTCCCCCCCACCCCCTCAGGCAAAAAAGCTATTAAAGCCAGCTGAATTTACCTGAGTGAGAGTGCTATTGTTGGTTAAAGAATGCATAGAACTGCTAGGAGTGCTGTTAGATTTCTCGGGCACTTTGTTTACATGACGAAGCAATAGCAAACTAAGGTCAAACATAAATGCAGACTACAATTGCAGTCTGTATGATTTCCCTGTAGAGTTTGTTTACTTAACGTCAAGCATATCTGCTTGTGGGTTACTTTAATGCATTTCCAAAGTACCCTAAATCACATCACATAAAACCACTTTTGGTGTGGAGGAATACTGTTAAACACAGGGAGTTATTGCAGAATAAATATTATCATAAATATTATATAAATATTATAGTTAAAGGCAGCCTCCTTTGAAGAGCTTGTCAGACCTAGAGAGAAATAAGAAAGGCTCAAAATGTTCTAGGTCTGAAGGAATGCATAGTATGCTACAATAAAACTGAAGCTGTTCTTGGGTAAAGAGCTACTGAAAAAATTATGATTCAGCAGATACTAATTGTAATTGATCCTGAGGTTCAGGCACACCAACAAATCATTGGCCTCATCTGGAGTTCCTGTATGTAAGATTTTTAAGGACTACATTTGTCCCTGGCAGATGAAAACATCTGGTTTTAAATTTATTACAATGTACACAGCTTCAAATAAGAGGAAGCGCTGCCAGTAAGAGAAAATGCAGAAAACATGCAAATCAGAGAATTGGTATTTTTTTTTCCTCAAAGAAATGTGCTATTTCACTGCAATTCTCAGTTTGGGAAGCTGTTTTTTCCTAATTTAAGCGTACTTTTGGAAGGCATCTCTGAGCATATGAATAAAATTTTTTTTTTTTAAAGATACTGCTTTCCTTTTTAGACTTTATAGCTACAGTTTCCTTTAAAATACTTTACATGATTGAGAATTTTTTGTAATAGATGTAATTCCTCTAACAGAATTATGTTGGTGTTTGGTATCAAATTTTGATAAAATAAATAAAAATCTGTTAGCACAGGAAGTAACTTTATAACAACAAATAGTAAATAGTACTCCATATGTGTAAAAGTGTTACAGTACTAATAGCAGTGTAGGAAGGCTTTGGCTTAAATTTGCAGTTTTATATAAATAAGGAAAAACAAAAAACCTTACCTCAAAAGCCATACAAACAACCTTCTCATAAAAATACCGTACATTATACAGATTTGCTTTTTCAAAAAGCAAAACATCCTGGTGCTGAAAAACCTCCTTGCTTCTTAGTCTGTTTATCCTCTGTGGTTAAAGTGCTGACCATTGAATTGTAGCTGGATTGCCAAAATAACCCTCAGCAGAATTTCCTAAATTAATAGATTTCCTTAATATTGAAGTTATTTAATAATGAGATGAGAAACAGACCTTTTTCAGGACAGAGCAACTTTTTCAATTCCAAAGTTGTGTTTACTGTCAGTGCTCTTATTTTACAGGGAAACCTGCAGATACATCAAGTTCATGTGGGTCAGGATGGGCAGGTAGGAACAGAACTGAATTTTAAGCAGCATTTTACTTTGGTCTTTGAAATTAATGTTACAGTTGGAATGATCTCACATTATTAGTGGTTGTTTTAAAGAACAAAATCTGTTCTGGTCTTTCTGTTTAAATAAACAACTTGCAAAATGATAAAACGTAAGCTAAGTATTCTGTCTGTGGACTCAAAGTATTTGACCAAGCTTATTTCATTTCTGCTATAAGATACTTTATCCCTGTGTTTTATACCTTCTTGTCTTTGGCCTCTTCACCCTGAATTAACTAACTGGATTGATGATATTCTGTACAGTGTGTTCTTTTCTCTCTTATCAACTGTCACTATGGCCAGATGTGGACTGCACTCCATGCAAACCTAAGAACATTTATTGCCGAGGTTTAAGCAGCTATTTTTTCATTATATGGCTGTCTTGGGAGAAACAGATCTTTCACATCTGCTTTTGTTCTTTTTGATAAGATGGCTTTATTAGGTGCTTATGCATACATGAGGTAAGAAAAAGAAGCTTTTACTTTGAGTGATGAATCAATAAGTGATTAAATTAGCAGAATTTCCATGTCAGGTGTCAGCAAAATCGCTAACATTTGATCTCAGACACACTTTACTAAATGTTGAGCTATATTAAAATATCCACAGCACAAAAATACTCATGTAACAAGCTTTCTAGCCACGCCACGTGAATAAATGTGTTACGAATTTTTTCTGTTCCTGTTGAATATTAATAAGTTGAGACATATGGCTAGAACTTGAATTCTGCCCCGAATTGAAAAGACTCACATCATGAAGGTTCTTGAACTCAAAGGCCTTGAGAAGCCACTAGTCCTCTGAACTTTTGGTCACATACAGTATTTGTGCGGGGAAGCAATCTAACTTGTATTTAAGAAATAAAAATAAAACCCTCTAAGTGTTCTTTACTGAGATTCTCATCAGTAATACTTTCAGAGAAGTGAGACTAGGAAAGGTGATTTTTTGGAGACATGTCAGAATCTTTGTTTTAGTACTTATGTTTTTTTCCATTTGTTGTGAAATACTGCTGTCTCAGTCACATCTTAAAAGACTAATACTGGACGGTGGTATGTCTGTGTGAGACTGGCATGTAGATTAAGGTACATTTTTAAAAAAATTACAGCTCAGTACCATTATTTTTCCCCTTGAAATACCTGTTCATAAGAAGTGCTCCACAAATTTTATCAGTCTTTCTTAAATAGAACCGAAGAATGTAGTTTAAAACACTGTGAGTTCAGGCTGGTTTTGAGGGAAATGCTTGGATGACTGTCTCATCTTTAAACCCCTTGTGTTAGGCAGGGAGAGGTAAGTCCTTTCATACAACAGTAGCATTCAGCCGTGTCTCATGCTAAAATAGTCATGGAATAAAAACCTGTCAGCTTTAGAGTAGTAAAAAACTTCCAGAGTTTTAAGTGGCCTGATCATCTGAGCAGTTGCATTAGTATGTGCAGGATAAGGCTGCACTGGAAGAAATGTGTTCTACAAGTTTGTAATACGTGTATGTGTGTGCCTGGGCATGTATATGGATACGTGGTAGATGTTTGGTGAAGCACACACAAAATGGGGAAGAAAAGCATGATTTAATTTTATTTGTATAGTTCACATCAGATTATCTGTATAAAGGCATCTGTACTATCACATAGTATATCATATTTGGGATAATCTTGGTTCTGCCTAAGTGGTTGTGGCTGTACATGTGTATGTAGGAAATCGGTTTCACATCCAATTTTAGTCTTTTTAACTAAGTGTAATCTGCTTTTAAACTTCCCTTGAAAACAAATGGTCAAGTGCTGTGTTTTTTTTTTTTTTCCTTCATGCACTCAGCTGCGTTTTGGTGCAGAAGAGTAACTGCTGTCTCCTGAGCATCGAGAGCCAGGCGTTGTCCTGCTTAAGCTGGGATCTGTGCAGACTCCCAGGAGCCCTCAAGCTCCTCCTAAAGTACTTGCTGCTTAACTCTTTTCCGGTGGACCAAAAAAATAGGAGCAAGCAGATATTTAGGGGATTTTTATCTCCAATCTGCATGAGATACCGAAACCTTCATCAGCAGTTTAAGCCATGTGGGCCTGTTTTGCACCAAAGTGGATGAGTAGCACTCACATGATTCCTTGCAACAGCTCTGTGTGTGTGTTAGCGAGGGGGTAGAGGGGAGGTCTGCGGCTCAACTGGCTTCTGCTCGTCAGCTGATCTGTGTTAAGCGACCATTTTTTGAGCTATTAGCTCATAAAAATTGCAAAGGAAAATGAGTTAAACTAAACTCTGTGGTTTAAGAATGGAAGTTGAAACTAATACATTTTCCTTGGCACTTGCAGTGGGATAAGAGCACAAAAACCTGTCATATGATATGGTTCAGTGGTAATGTAAGTCATAACAATCCGGTAGCTTGCAATCATCTGTACATGACCTGTGATCAAAGAGACTTGTGTAGTTTTCCCACCTGTCCATTACTTTCCAGGAGAGTGGCTTTTTCTTCCGTGTTTTGAACTCTAGTGCGTGCTGCCAAGGGACACCGAAGAGTATCGATAATAAGGAAAGTGAATAATGTGGCACTTCTGTTAGTGAATGTTTTAGCTGACTAATCTATACTTACTAATGGTACTAGATCTTAGCTTGGCTACTAAATATTCCCTTTGAAAATTCATCTCCTGCTGCTGTTTTCTACATCTTATTGTACACTTAGCAGAGTACTAAACCTCACCTCTATTCAGGTAAGGTTTAGTACTGCTGCCTGATGGAGGCTTTCACTCTGAATCACAAGTCAGAGCTTTACAAGGAGCTGGAACTGCAAAGCATAAAGTTGTTAGCTTCATATGAACTAAAGCATAAAATGGCATAAATCTACTGTGAAATTTTATCAGTAAAATTTCCAAGGTGATAGATACATTTTAAGCTTTGTAATACTAGTAATAAATACGAGCTTCTCTGCAGAATGCTGCCAGTTGTTGATTTTAACTTTTTTCTCCCTCTTGAATTGTCTGTCTTGGTAGTTGCACTGAATTTAGATTTTGTTTTTCTGGCATCCTTGTTCGTGGAACTAATGAAATCAGGCCAAAAAGAATGCTGTCTACCTACACATGTGTTCTATTAGCTGAAAGTTTCATATTTCAGTGCACGTTTAATAAAAATACCAAACTGCAAAAATAATTAGATTTCATATTAACTAACACTTGAAGCCTTGGACCAGTGGGAATTTTTTTGGACTTCACATTTTATACTTAGGAATTAGCAGAAGTTTTCTATTTTGTCCCTCTCTTTCCTCTGATTACCTGCCCTCCTTTTTCCCTAACTATCTTTTTCTTCCCTTGAGCTTCAGTGTTTTGCTTCCCAGGAGGTGATCAGCGTGTGTCCTGCACAAGCTGACGTAGTGCCACAGTGTTCAGAAATATATGTGGGGCGTAAAGAGGTAGAACAGGACAATTTCAGTAGTTTGACATTCCTTGATTCTGCATTTTAGACATTCCATTTTGTACATCCCTGCAGTGTTTCTCCAATTTAGAAATTAATTAAAATGACACTAGGCAAATGGGCTTCAACTAATAGCCTTAGTTCTTAAATTAAAAAGTTAATGCACTTTAAAATCTAAAATATGATCATACATTTTCCTGTAGAGCTGACAATTTGTTCTGCTCAATGAATGAAAAATTAATAAGAGTAGCAGCATTTAGTTCACGTAGTATCTGTAGGTATGTTAGAAGAAGCAGGAGAATCCAGAACAAACAGCATATATGATAGGTTTAGCAGAAAAAAGCTAGCCAGTCTAAATTGCTTCTGTAATATCAGTCTTCTTACTATGTGCATATGAAATAAAAATGCAGAATTACTTCTGCTACATTAAATTTTTTGAAAATAAACTTGGCATCTTACATAACTGTAGACACAATCTCTTCCAGATAAGTTTGTAATCAAAGTGGTGCACTGAGACCCATCCATAACTGTTGAGTTACATATACGTAGAGAAAGAGGGGATCGCATTAATAACACATTTTGCTGCTTAATGAGGTATTTGTATGGAGCAGTGATTGCATTATCTTTTTCTGAACTTTTACTCTGACCTGGCTGCTATGAGCTGCTTTGCTTTATGGCAGCTCTGAGGTCTGGGAGAGTTCAGATGCAGGGCTGTGGAGGTAGCTCATCAAAGAGGCTTTAGAACAGCATCCTCATACGCGTAACGATCGTGTGAGAGTGTATGGATCCGTGATCAGTGAAGATATTCTTGGAAAATTGCTGTAGTGGTGGAGAAAATACAGCAGACTTCAGTGCTGCAAAGTAGCAGCTAGCTGCTGCTGGGCCCGAAAGGTCAGAGTATAGATGTGTATGAGAAATACATCAGTGAGAGTTTGTCTTTAATGTCCTCAGGAGGAGTATGAATCTGATGTCTCGTTCAGATCTGGTTTCAATACACATAGTACGCCCTGTAATACAGCTCAAAGGAGGTATGACCTCATCACCTATGTTCGAAACATCTGTCCTGTTTCTCTGCTCTGCTGTAGTCTGAAGTGAAGGGCAAGCTGTTAAATCTTAGAGGAATGGAAAAGGGGAGAAATGGTTCCAAATGTTCAGGGGAAAAAAAAAAACCAAACCAACCTATTCTACTAATTCCACGTAATATCCAGTGAATCTTACTCGCAACTGGATCAAACTAAAATGAAAATAGGTTGGTTTGTGGAAGAAATAATTTACAAACCTATGGGATTGTCTTCAACCAGTTCTTTTAACATCTACTTTTTGTATCTCTGTTTACCTCCCTGGTGGCCATTGTTGAGATATTTACATCTCGCTTTTCAGTGAGGGGCACCATGTTTTTTTTAAGGTCCAGTTTAATCCATAACTCGAGCATGATTATCAGTTATACAAACAAAAATGTGTTGACATGTTAACTCAGCTTCTGCTCGCTTTTATGCATTTTGGAGATGTCATTTTATTGGGAAAGAAACTGTTTAATGTATTCTCTGAATATGCATTTTAATTGCCTTTACTAAGCCTTTGGAATAGATACTGCAGTTTCTATCGATATTAACAACTTCAGTAATATTGCCCAAAACTGAGAGAACTGTCTTCCACAGTTTTTAATTTTCATATAATGCATCTAATTAAAAAGTTTTAGATTTAAAAATACTCAAATTCTTTATTCATGTTCCTCAGCGAAGAATTAATACAATGTAGGAGGTTTTTTCCTGTCCCTATTTTTTAAGCAGTAGAGGGCAGTAGTATTAAGATGATTGTCAGTTCTTTTCTCGTCGAAAGCTTGAAGAAATGAGGAGGAAATTTGAAGTGCAAGAAATGTGCTGCTCCGACATCAGCCTTGTAAAGTGTCGTACCGTGGGGACAGAGACACACTGGCAGCGTGAGTCTTTCTGCGTGCGTGAGTCTTGCTGACACAGGGGCTGTGTGCACGGTGTGTGCTGGTGTGCAAACCCGAGAAGGGAAGACGACCTTCACTTCTGCACCAGCTCCTCTAGTAGATTGAACAGGCTTTTTCTCGTTTCAGCATATCTGCTTTTAATAATATGCACGGAGAAACAAACAGAATTGTGAGAAGAAAACCAACAAAATTAAAATCCCAATGTGGTTCAGCTGGACCTTAAAAACTGCTCATCTGGTTTAGAAGAAAAAGATATTATTGCTAACTAATGCTTCTTCAACAATAGATTGCACTAAAGCCTTGCAGGTCTGCTCTATTTTTAGGAGCAAAAATTAAGAGAACAGTTTTGAAACAAAATGTGCTTTATGCAAATTTCACGTAGAAGCACAGTGTATTTATGGATCAAGTCAGATTGCTTAAAATACTTAAGTGTGAGCATTTTAATTGCAGTATTTTACTGGTTTTTTTTCTTTCTTGAAGATAGTCCTTTGTGCACATACACTGTTTTAATTGGGCATTCCATAGAAGAGGTGTTCTCCACTTTGTTCCTCAAAGTAGATCATCAAAAACAGTCACCATACTTTTTAGTTCTGAAAACTTAGTTTGCTAGAGGAGCTAGTATTTTATCAAATTAAAATTGAGAAATTTAATTTTAAAGCAGGTAAGTGTATTAAAACTTACAAATATGTATGGTTTAAAAAAAAAAAATCACAGGGAAAGAATCCTGCTACCTAGGTCATCAGTAACACAAAATTTCTCTAGAAAAATTAATATTAAAAGAAAAAACAGTAACACATTCGTGTTATTAAGTATGGGTAACTAACAAAGTAGCTGTAATAAACTATGTTAGGTGTAGTTTAACCGCGTTTGTAGAAGCTTTGCACCTACTTTGTAACGGTAAAGCAGGGTAAGACGCTCTCCAGTAGAATTACAACTGGTCTCCAGCAGTCCTGGTTGTCATTGTGCTGTATTCGATCCCTGAAACAAATCTGTGCAAGTTATTTACTCCAGGTTATTAAATTTGACAACAGAACAACAGAATTCTCCTCAGTGTGAGGAGACAGTACTTGGGGAAAATACACTCCTTTGATGGCAGTCAACAAAACATAACAAAACAGGGAAAAAACCACAGAAGGGGAACTGCTACTTAAGGGGTATTGATGACAAAATACATTCTCTGCAGTTAAAAGAATGCAAAACTAATTCTGGTATTTAATTGAAAATGCCCTATGTTTTTTACTACATAACATCATTTACCCACTTTTGGGGAAAATACTGAGTGATTTAGAAGCTCATTGAAAGTCAGCAGGCCTGGCTTGTGAATGAGTTAACATTTTTGAAAAACGTCTACACTGTAAATTCAGGGATTCTGTGTTGTTTCGTTAAGACTTAAATTTTAATGCAGTTATGGTGACAGAACCATTTCTTTCCATGTCCGTGCCTCTGCATTGGGAGATCCTTCTGCCTCTCAGCTGTCTTGGAGAGCTGAAAGTGAATGTGCTTTTTTTGAAACAATGAGAGTATGTACTGGTTCTCTGTGTCTAACTACTGCTGTTAATTATGTAAAATTTCAGAAATGAGTTATTGGATGCCTGAGTTCACTAATCAGTACAGAAAGCTCTAGCAGATTTTGAAAGCCACCGTGATTGGAAAATAGCTTCAATTTTTATTCTTGCAGTTTTAAATTTCAAAACGTGTAAAATACTTTCTTTAAAAAATGGAAAACCTGAATATTTTGCTAGCACTTTTTTTTTTTTAATCTTCTGTTACATAACAAGTGATTAATAGTGGCTTTTAAAATCTTTTTAGATTTAAGATAAAGAAGAAAGGCAGGAGTCTTTAAAATTTTTAAATTTTGTTTTGGCGAGAGATTCGCTGTATTAACCTGACCACATCCAGTAATTTTTGTCACTTTTTTTATTGCTTAAAGGTGTATTGTAACTCTTTTCTTAAACTAAGATTTGTTTAAGAGGGGGTGTGAGGGATGACCCTGCAAATTTTGAGCAGTGTACAAAAAGAATACCTAGTTGCTGCTGTTTATACAAGTCTTCTCCTTCACCTTGTTGAGATTTAAGTTGTTTTTCTTTCCACTGTGCTGTCTCCATCTTCTTACTCATTTATGGTGCCTGCTGCTGTGAAGGCAGTAAAAAAATCTTTTGTACCAGAGAGTCAGCGGTATCAGATCCCTGCAGACGTTATTGGGTCATAAGTTTCATTTACAAACTGGCTGCATTTAGTTTTCTTTCTGCACTATTTTGTGCCAAAATAACTGCTTTATTTTATGGAGAAAACCAGCTCTGTCCATGTCCAATACATCACCAAGAGTAGTATCCTCAGCTGGGTCAAGAAAAAAAACTTTTTTCCCCAGCAGCACGGCCCATTCTTAAATCTAGTAATTGTTACACCTGACTGCCATCAGTACTTCAACATTTTCCACTCTAAGACATGTTTATTACTACGCTTTCTGTTCCAAGATGTAGCAGGTATACATTGGCACTCCCGTGAAGTAGTTTAGTCCTCTTGAAATTGGACTTTATTTCAAAATATTCATGGTGGGGGACTGTTTCTCCCCATTTTCAGAGTGCTTAGCAGGGACTTCTAGAGCCTCTGCCCCTTCTCCATGTGTTAGTTAAGCTTAAGTGAAATTGGTGACAAACAGACAAAATGAGTCCCTGGTGTGTGCAGAAAATGTACAACTCTGCTTTTTAGGGGTTTTTGGTTGTTTTGAGCAGTAGTGGCACCATTTCCCAGCCTTTTCAATACTTCACAAAAATCAGCTATCTAAATGTCATGCTGCTAACAAAAAAAGAATAGCTTAGATGAATTTACTTTCTTTATGATATTGAAAAGAATCTTTTACTGGTTGGTTGCTGATCCTGAATGCTGGGTTAACTTGGTTTCTTTTCATCAGCCTTGAGTAAGGACTGATTAAAAGACTCTTTGCAAAATTAGCAAATATTTTTGCATTTTCTTCTCTCAACTTCAAAGCAACTTTTATATGATGGTGAAATAAAAGGCAGCGTCTTTGTGTAAGTGTGGGACGACACAAGCAGTAACTGTTTTACATTTGTGCCCTTAATGCACAAATGAACTGATCTGATGTGTGGTGAAGTTTTCATCTAAATGGAATAGAGGGTGGATCGTACCTTGTGGTGCTCTTCAGAGAAATGTATCCAAATAGATTTTAGATGTGGGAAAGGAAGGAAACAAGGAAGAAAGAAACAGGCTTAATTAAATTTATCAGGAGCGGAAGAAAGGAATTGCTGCTTTGGAGATAAAGCAAATACTAAGTTGGTTTAGTGTACTTAAGGTTTGGTGTGTAGATATTTATATGTTGTAGTTTATCAAAGGTTGTTAATAGTTCTTCTGCAGTTCAGCACCTGGTTTAAAATGTGAGTTTAGGAAGTCACGGGCAGGCCAGCCCTCTGCTCTGACTCCACTAAGGTTCACTAACGCTCCTCAGGTGCGTGGTACTGGGCTGAGACTTACAAAGCCAGTTTTGTTTTACCATTGGGTAAAAGGACAAGCTTCTTCAGCCCATAGCACTGCCTGAAAAATGCTCAACTTTCTTTTGAATGCCTTCGTGCTGGCATTTGTTCTCCTTTTTTTAATGGGAAGTCCTCGTCTTGCAGGCAGCTGTAATTGTGATGCCTTTAATTTTATTGTGACACTACTTTGTCTCACCAGGATCCGAGTCTAGCACCTAAGAGTTAACACGTAACAAAGTTTGCGATTGCCTTTCAAGTCAACTTCTGTAAGTTTTTCCCTCTCCACTCGTTATCATTAATTACCATTCATCAACAGCCACACAGTGTTTTGTCTTTTTTTTTTTTTTTTGTCTTTTCTAATTTGAGACCCAGCCTAACTTTATATGCTGAAAAAAAATAGTCTCTGCTGAAGGCAAAGGGAACGAAGTCTCCAGCAGCAAACTCATATTTATGGCATATTTTTTTTGTCACTTCAGCTTTTGGCAAAGTGAGACAGTTAAGAAATAGCTTCCTGTTAATAACAGAGGATTCAAATTTGACCCCGCTTTCATGCTTCATTTCGGTGATGCAGTGACGCAGGTGAAGATTTGTTTTGGGAGCAAACAGTAAATTCCAGCAGATACTTGGCTATAAGCACATAATATAATGTCTGTGTTTTAAACGTAGAGTTTTTCCCTAGTGCTTCTCAAGGTTTAGACATTATGTCACGCAACTATTTTTGTCTTCTGGTCAGAAGTCCCAGTTCCCAAAACAATGTCTCTCTTAATGACCTGTGGAGCCTTGCACTGTTACCTTTCTCACATCACAAATTTGGTTGTTTTTCTTTGGCTTACTGATCAAAAGTAGTAAAATATACAGAGATATGTTAAAATCAGCCATTATTTTAATACTGATGTATATTAGGTTTGGTGGTGTTTTTATTTTTTTTTCCAAATTACTTGTTTCCATTTGTAAAAATGTTCTGACTGGTGGAAAGAATTAATAAAGGTGATTTGTTAATCTCTTGTAGGTACTTTCTTTGATACAATCCCTGAGCGACAAGAGTTCGTAGTGATCTGTGGTGGTTGTAAAGCAAGACTGTTTAATGAAGGTTTTGGAAAAGGATAATATTTTCTGTCATCTTTTTTTATTTTTCTCCTAAGAGGGTGGGTTGTTCCATTAAAATTCCATTCAAGCAGACAGGAGCATTTATAATGCTCCAAAGAATATGTTCTCTATTTTGGAGCATATTATGTTCTTTATTCACCCAAATCTTGTTTTAATATTGCTGTAAACTTAATAAGAAGAGATGAGATATGAAGTGATAATCTTTTAAATATAAGGAAAAATAATTTTCTCCACCTTCATAGAAGGCATAGGTCTAAGCTGTCTCTTATTAGAGATTTTGGTAATAAAAATCTCTGCTTGTAGAATAGCAGTCATCACAAAGCTATCTTGCTCTGCTAATCTAGAGAAATCATTTCTTTTTTGTTTTGTTTATTTTTTTTTAGTGCTCTTCATTTATGATTTTTCTCATCATGTGATACGAGCCCTGTTCTTTATGCCACGGATTTGCCCTTATCCCATCCCTGTTCCACTTTGTATGCTCTAATAGTTCCATGCTCAGTTATTTTAAATATTAGGAATGCCTCTAGCATCATCTTGGTGTTCAGAAATCACTCTCCCACATTTCAAATTCCAACCCAAGAAGGATTTTGGGAACGGTTGGTACAATTGAACTGTCAGTGTCCGTGATGGGTTGATGCTGGATGCAGAATAATGCCAATATCCTTGGCAGGATACCAACTGCTTGCCTGCTGCTGGCAGACCCTGAGCACTGCTTAGCTGTTTGACGTGGAGAGATCTTGTTTTATCCTGATAAAATATAAAATAAGTGTGTGCATGTGTATCTTGTCAGGTTACTAAATGGAAAGTATAGAGTTCAGGCTATTAACACAATTAACCTTTCCACTACGTTAAGTGCAACAGTAAATCTTGATGACTTAAATCTGTTTCCAGATTTCCGTGTTGTCTGCCTAGGTTACGTGATCGATGGGGTTTTGTGGTGTTTCACAAATGGTGCTGATGACTTCTCCCCGCTAAAACAATTGCCTTTTGTCACGCGTGGTCACAAAAGCTATCCCTTTGAAAGATTAAAACACAGCGGCTCGATTGCAAATGAAGAATGAGCTTATCTTTTTAGAAGGAAACCTGTGTGATTTCCATCGAGTTTTCAGGGTTTTTAACAAGATAATGCTATAAACATAGTGAGATTTGACCAGTTGATTGACTTTTATGTCTGTTGTGCAGGTATCTAATCCTTTCCATAGTTCCAAATATATTTTCAGTTCAATTTTCCAGAATGCCTAAAAAATGTCAAACTAGCTGAGTGAATATCTAAGAAATTGAAGAAGGAAGATCAAAGAGCCTGATTTTGTGATTTGCATGCTGGTTGGAACGAACCATACAGGATGCCATGTAGTACAGTGTATTTTTTAATAGTTAATGTGCGTTTCTATTTCAAGTGCATACATTAAAAAAACTACAAGATGACCACTTTGCTTAGTTTAAACATTGAAATCCCACATCAACAGCAGAGTTTTCTGTTCTCAGATGCTATTTTAATTTGCTGAGATGTATTTACTTTATTCAGAGTATGTCTGTGTATTACTGTGAGTAACATTTGGAAAGTATGTTTGGAATATCATCCACTGTAGCTTGCCGTAGCCATTTCTTTGGTGTTCTGTGAACAAAATTCTTCTTTGTGGAATAAGTACTCTAAATTATAAACTTGCTTCATTTTATTTGATCCAGTCTGCTGGGATTAATTGTTGTATACTGGCTCCATCAATTATTCAGCTCGAGCTATCAGTTCCTGACTGGTCTGGACTCAGAGCAGTGCTGCTTTACACACAGATATTCTTTTTCTTTGATTAGAAACTCTGGGCTCCAACCAGGGTTGAGCTATGAATGAATCTGTTTTATAAATCGCTTCTTTCTTTTTTTTTTTTTTTTTTTACAACTATTTTTATTCCTGAACGATGTCATTCCATGCTTCTGGAATGTTGCTAAATATTTGTGTTAAACAGCAGAAGTGTGACAGAGTTCACCAGGAGGAAGCGTTAGAATTAAGTTATTTATCGTGTTAGTGTGATTTTTTTTTTTCTAGTTAACTATTTTGTCATAGGTGGCTTGTGATGACACTGAAGATGGGCTATCTCAGGCCCACAGTAATGACACAGAAGTAGTATTGTCTTCAAATCCAGCCCATCTTGCTCTTAGTTTGTGTATGGTTTCCAAGACTCGCTCTGTTTTCCTTCTGAGTTGGTACTACAGTGTGGACTCCAGAGCTGTGTCAGGTCACGGGTTTGCCCGGTAAAGACCCTGAGGGTTGCAGAAGTTGCTGTAATGCATCAAATTCAGTCAGAGGCAAAATGTCAGTGGTGCCAGTAAATAAGTAGATGTAACAGCTAGCAGTGAAAAAATACTGATCGGTACTTCTAAATTCCAGAACTGTGTTGTGAGATTTTTGGGGTTTGAGTTTTTCTTTTAGCAGAAGGGCATTTCACATAAATAAAAAGTAGGGAAGACAGTAGCGTGCAGTTCAGGGGTAGGACATTCTGTAAATATGAACAAAGGAGGTGTTCATGTAGAGAGGAGAAAGTCTCAACCAGAGACCATGCTGTGCGAAATGAATGACATTGTTTCACCAATGGCCCAGTGGTTTTTGTGGTTGACTTTGGTGGGATCATGTTTTCCTTCAAGGTAAGTTTGTTTTACAGTAGGTCAATACATAAAAAAAGACCTTGTCAGATGGTAGAAAGGGGTTGAAAGCCATGTAGAAAAGAGAATGTGTCCCAGTGTTGCATACAGAGATGTGCCAGAAGTCAATAGTGAAGAAAATATTTTTGCTTACGGTATTGGCTGTGTGAACCCAGACTGTAAGTCTCCAAAAGGAATGACTGTTCTGTCTGTATCTGTCCACTACTAGACAACAGGACGCTGATCTTCAAAGGCGTATGGTGAAACACTAAATGATTTTATTTTTTGGTGTGTATTTTTCATTGCCAGTGGTGATATGTCCGAGAGACTATCTGAAACCTGAAGAAAGGAGTGATCAGTGAATCATCTGTTCTGAATTAAACAAAATATAACTTAGACTTGCGTAGCAGGAATGGAACTGTCAAACCCACTTGTCATTGGCCTCATTCTTTTTCGGGTGATGCTAACAGTTTTACCATTAATTGGAGTCCATTTAGTCCAACACTGAATTCTTAACAAAGGGGAAAAAAAATCACCCAGGAGTTTTGTGATTGTATTGTGTGACCATTCATGTCAGCATGTACTTAAAGCCCCAGACATGGGGAACAGATGTTCCTTTTTCCATGAAGATTTTCCAAATTGAGGTGTAATTTGGGTCTATGTATGTTATCTGGAGTAGCTAAGGAGTAGTTGAAATTCAGGATTCTGAAGAATTGACCTAGAAATGGGTAGGTAAAACTGTTCAGGGGGCACTTTCTTCTGCTCTTTTAGAAAATACCATTATATAAGGAAATTTACTGTGTACATCAGTATATCTTCATTAGAAATGCTCTTTTCTTTGGGAAAATATAATTTGCTTTGAAGAATATGAGTCTTGGCATACCAATATCTGGGACTTTCTGGACTTATTGAAGATACACAGATGTTTTAGCTTTCCGTGTGTTGTATAGTGTCTTTTTCATTATTGTGGGAAGATAGTGGAATATATTTGGAGACTGCTGCAAACTTGAGTTTTAAAAAAAATCTGTTGCTGAGCTTTACAAGAGCAGAATTTTGTCTCACTGACGATAGTGTAGATCGAGACTGACTTGGTTAATGAAATAGGAATGACACCCTTATGAAGTCAGAACATCTGAAGTCAGCACTGGGCCCTCTTTTTCCCTGAGCGTTTTATTTTTTTAATAGCAACACCACACATTTAATAACGTGCAACCCTGCTAGAAGCCACAGTTAAATATCACTAAATTGCAACTGTCCTTCTCACCCCATAGTAATTCCGTATCACTTGATTTTCTGGAAAGCACTGATGAAAACTTGCAGCAAAGTGAACGGAGTCAGAGGAATAAAAGAATTCCTAGAATGTTGCAAAATAGCCGGCGGAACGGACGCTGTTACTGCTCTGGATCTCGTTGCCATTCGCAGCAGCACCAGTGCACTAGTATCAGTCTGTGGTGTGCTGGAGCCCTTTGCAGTGGGCAGTCACCCTCTAGCAAACCCTTAGCGCAGGCAGGGCTTTGGTACCTGTGGTCAAGGCTGATGACTCCGGGAAGCCGGAGTCTTCCAGAGTCAAGTACCGACGTTCCATGTTTTTAACAGTTTTAATCATATTTCCTGTTCCATTAGATCAGACTAAGCCAGATTGTTTCATAAGCATTTATTGTTCACTTTATAATTTTTTCCCTGGCTGAAATATTAAGTAGAAAAGCTTTTCCTTTCAGACTCTATCTAAAAATCTGTCTAAATTGTAAAATTATAACAGTGGAATCCTACTCCTCGGACTTTGTCAATACTGACTGAGAGAGATTTCGACATTCCTCACTGTTTCTCTCCCTAAGTAACCGATATTCCCAGGCAAATCTGTATTTTTTTTTTTCTTTCTCTTCAGAATTTCCTGTAATGAAAAACTCACATCCTTTTAACTGTGGACTAGTGCCTAATTATAACAAAGGGAAGTGTAGTTCATAAAGAAAATCAATGCTATTTAAATTGTCCCCTGAAAGCAAATAGTATCTCTTCAAATCTGTTTTGCTTAGACCAGGAAAACACAACTGACAAGTTGGTGGTTTTCCCCAGCTCCTATTCTGTAAGGGCACATGGCATCCAGCAGCTCTTATTCCGAGCATTTGCTAACGCTAATGAGAAAGAACTTAAAAGTCACAGACTTCAGCCATTGTGGTTAATTGGTTTGTTTTCTATTAGTCAGACCTTGATGTCAGTACAAGAGCTGACATTTATTTTGAATTTTTTCTGAAATCATATAAATGCCATATTAATTCCAAATGTTGAATTTGTTGAGAACTGCATTTTCCATTTCAAGTAAAACATTTTATTAAAATGATAAATTGATTTGTCATCTGTTTGCATTTTTACAGTAATTTTTATTAAAGCTGAAATTGGTGCAAAATGTTTGAATGAAATAAAAATCTTTGCTTTTTTCAGCCCAACCGAGTGCAAAAATCAAAAGCTAAAAAATCCCCAGACTTCCTTTTTCTTGATTTGGAAAGTTCTTATTGTATTTGCTTCAGTGAGAAAAAATAAAATATAATAAGCGGTCGAAGTAGGGAAATAGGGGAGTAAGAACACACGCACAAAAACATAATTTATTTTGCAGTATTCAAACAACATGTCAAAAATGAATGTTTTTATGAGGGGAAAAATAAAAGTAAAAATTTTTTTCAGTGTTAAAAAAGGATAAAAAAAAAAAAAATCCTGTCTGCTTTAAAATCATCTTTCTGAAGAGCATGAACTTGCACAGTAATAATAATGATAGCTGCCTCCTGTGAGGCCGTGAGGTATTTAGTGTTACGGTCCATTAAGTTTTATGGTTCATGTGACACTATCTGCTTTGTTGGTGATAGCATCTTGCTGGAAGGAAGGATTCGTGCCAGGCTACATAAGCAGCAAGAGCTCGTGTTTAAAGAGAGTTGTCTGTGTTAAATTTTCCTAACATATGTGGTCCTTATTCCTGTGAGATTAAGACTAAATAGGTGCATAGGCAGGTTTTCCCAGGTGTGTAGCCTGCATAGCTGTGTTGCAGGTGCTGTGGAGTGGAATTAAAAAACCCCAGTGACTTCTGAGTTGTGACCGTGCTTGGCGTGATGCTGGGGCACTGAGTTTGTGATGCATTCTTAAAAAAAATGACTTTAAAATGACGCCCGTTCCTTCATATCTGCAATTGTTACGGACAGCGCAAAGATTGAAGTCTGTAGCCAAAAGGAGAATTGTTTTGAGAATAGCTACTTTAAAAAGAAAAAAATTTGGAGGAACAGTTCCCATATGCCTCTCTCTGTGAAGCCTGTTGCTGAAATACTGTTGGGGAATGATGGTGTCACGGCCAGCGCAGTAGTTACAAAATACAAACTTAATATTATTTTCTCTGACCGATGGATGCTGCGAGGAATGAAAAGAACAGTTTAAAGACATAATTTGGTAGCTGTGGGCTTTCTCAGAAAGACTTTATCCGCTGTAAAGGAAATCTACTGTTGAGCAAAAATATTTTGCTGCAGCGAACAAAGTTTTACAATCTAACAATAAAAACAGGGCTATAGGGCAAGGTTAACAACAGAGGGGGATACTGGAGCATCCCGAGGCATTTGCATTGCTCAGCAACAGAAATGATTCTGGCTGGGATATTTTTACAAACACACAAACCATGATCCCTAAGTTTTGTTGTTAAGCCTTTGCCTGAAGTGTGAATGCTTCATAGGTGGGACCAGCCCTTATTCCTGATCAAAAGAAATTGTGCTCCTTCCATTAGGAAATACATGTAATGCTTAAATATACGGGTATAAGAGAGTTTGGTTATATGAAATGCACCTGTGTCGTCTGGATAGAAAAAAAATGTGTTAAGTAGAAGTTTGCAGCATCGATGGGTTTGTTGTGATGTTAAGTACAGCCAGCACTTTAGTTACCCTGAGTTTTCACTCTTAATTATTTCCTTCATCTTCATGTATGTTGGACGCTAGGCAGCATTTCTCCTAAAATCTCTGTTTTAAATTGTGGAGGACATGTAACATGTCTTTTAAGCTGTAATGTTCCATTGTAGTCTCAAAAATATAAGAGTTGAACAGAAAACTCAATGAAATGGAGGATCCAGATGCCTTTTTAAATGCGGTTGGATTAGATGCCTTGCCTTAAAAAAGCACAGGCCTTTTTAAAATATTTTGGAATCAGTGTTGGTCGGTAGCAGGGAATCTTTGGTTTTGAGACTATGGGCTTGACAGAAGCCAGCTCTTTGACTTGCACAGTTTTTGCACAGACTTCTCTGGCGCTAGAATATCATATTCTATGTGAGCTGTAAATTTACGGTTGCTTTAGAATTATTTTGATTATGGAGGTTTTTTCCTGGGGAAAACCAGACACGGATCAGATCTTCTCAGGATTCTATAGCATTATCTTAAGAATTAGCTTCAATAAAGATTTCATTTTTGTCCTATTATTTTGAAGCCATTTTGAACTGCTCTTTTTAGGTCAAAAAGTAGACGTTCTCGACTCTCCTACATTTTATTTACAATAGTCATCCATATGTCTAATCAGCAGCTTGTTTCTCCCTCAGGATAGTCTTTGGCATCTTTTTTCTTTAGTTGCTCCAGGAAAAGTTTGGCTCCTTAAGAATCTTCTTCTTTTGGCTGTGCTTTGGTTTCCCCTGGTCTCTGTTCTCACAGCCCCATCAAAGGCTGCCTTCCTGGCTCCTGGCTGTCCTGACATTCCTTCTTGGTTGTGCTTTTTGCTGAAACTTCATGAATATAACTGCGCTAGTGCCTTTGAAGTGTGCTTGTGCCACTTTTGTGTAAGTGGTTTCAAAGACCTAACGGCCTTTCTCAAATTCAGAGTGATTTGGGCAACTCAGTCCCTTGGGTTCCGTAGTGACTGCCAGGTAAAACTTCAGCAGCTTGATCGCTGTCAGGCTTCCAGCTCTTTTATCCCAGCACGGGCAGGAGCACAAAGGTTCTGGCACAACACCATAAATGTGATCTCAAATTATGACTTCATGTAAAAATCACAATATTTGAGTGTGAGTGGTAATTGAGATCAGAAAATACAAGGGAGCGCCACTTTTTTTTTTTCTTCTCATTTTCTGCATGGTGGTTAGATATTCCTGCGTTCGTTGAGTTGCTTGAGACTGCTTTCCTCATCAATACCGTGTTTTTCATTATAAATCAGTCCTGTCTGTGTTATTTAGTCAATCCTTCCTCCACAGCCTTTCTTGGTAGCAATGTGAGAACTCTCAAATACTTGAGGAAAAAACTTCATTGTGCCAGGTCTGCCATGCTCTCACTAGCAAGGTGCAGTGTTAGGGACAGCTTCTTCAAAAGCTGAGGTTTTGAGTCAAAATACATGTAGAGGGTTGTGAAGGTTGAGTTGTTATTTTGCACAGCCGACTTAGAACAGGATATGTAATTAAAAAACCTGACAAAAATACGCACATGCAGCCTTTCAGAAATCTCGTGTGATGGCTGAATTCCATGTGGTACGAGGCATAAAAAGAAAGTAGATCTCTTCGGTGGGAGAACGGAGGCTGTAAAACATGCATCAGAGATGAAATTTGCTAGGTGTACAGGAAAGTTTAGACAGGAATGGACTGAGAACAACGAAAAGGAATATGGCTGGAGAGTAATAGCTGGTTTTGGCACACTTGAGAAACTTAACAATTTTCTTTTAACTCTGAAAGAGAAAGGTAACTGTGAAATTGAAATAAAGAAATTGGAGCAGTGCTGCGTTCCAGTAAGCTTTGAAATACAGGGGGGAGAGATGCATTTTTACCTTCGAAGACGGAAGGTGCTAAAAGTGGTCGAAGTCTTAGAAAACCCTGTGGCTAATCAAAGTTTCAAGAGTCATTTTTTTCAATTTTGAACGTTTTTTTAATTGTTTCTGTGATAAGAGATCAGATTGTGATAGCCATCTGATGAAAGAGCCTCAGAAGCAAAATGCTTTGTAAAACAGTAGAATTTGTCCGTCAAAGCAAGCCACTTGGTTTGTGTTTAGAACTAAGGATACAGCTCTGCTGCTGTGGGCACGAGGAACATTACAAAATACGACAGGAGAAGAGACCTGCAGCCGCAGACCACATCTATCATAGAGCTGGACTCCAGCAGAAATATATGTGTTAAATATTTTCTTTTGTTTAATCCAGCAGCTCTGCCTCCTCATGAGGACATGTGGGTCATAACAACAGCCCATAAAAAACACAATTATGTTTTTATTTGCGTTTTAATCTTTTTGAAAGAGACAGTTTTCTTAGATTATCACTTGTGTTCAGTTCAACACCAGAGATGCTCTGTTAAAAATTACAGCACGGTTTTGATAGCACAGAGAGCAGTGATGGCCAGTGGACAGCCCAGGGGGACAATTTGGCCTGCCAGAAGTATTTATTGACTGGATGCATGGTCATTGCAGCAGTCTCGTCTGTATTCATATGCTAGAAAAATCTCTTTTGAGTCTCAGCAGCACTGTCACTATATTTGGATATGTACTCAGCTGGGTGGAAAGGCGATAAATAATATGCGGAGTTAGTCTGACTTAGGGTCAGCAGAGCTTGCGTGCTGGAAAGGGCCCCATGGAGAAGGCAGAAGATGGCGTGTGGCTTGAAGTGAAGATGTTCAGATGGTGGGTCAGTTTGTGCACTGGGGGAGGATTGGAAGCCTGGGGACAGGGAGGAGGAACGAAGGAGCACTGCTCTTCTGTGGTTTCTCAGCATGCAGCTTGGCTTAGACAGATCCAGGGCTAGTAAGTGCAGGAGGAGAGGAGCTGCATTTCGGTGTCTGGAGTCGTAGATTTAGAAGAGGTAGTATAGCTAAGTTTAAAGTTTAAAAAAGAGGCAAGAAAGGACTGTGAATGTAGAGTGTCAAATCCATGTAATGTCAGTAAGACATTTGGAGAACCACGAGAGAGTGTGCAGAAGGGTCACCCTAAAGGTATAGCTCTTCTAGATGGACTAGGAAGAGAGGCAGAACAGATTTCTATGTGAAAAATTGAATTGGCAGCCTAAGAATGCTGATGGGTAGAGATAACTTATGAACTTGATTGTAAATCCACAAATTCTGCACCCTGCTCCCCCCCACCCCAAAAGCAACCAAATCATTGCAAGCCCCAGGCCTGTGACAGTACCAAAATGACTTAAGCTTTCTGATTTTGTACACTTCTTTTACCTCTGTGTAATCAGGACCAAAGCTCAGCAACCGGTTTGTGTAGTTGCTAAAAAAAATAATTATGCACCAGTACAGTCAGAAAGAGGAGGAGGTTTTGGCTTTAATACAGCTATGTGAAAAGTTTTCGTGAGTCGTCTTTGAGAGGCCAGCTGACCATCAGCCACTAACTGGTATTGCCAAATAGAGCAAATGGGTGATATCCCACTGGAATATAAAGATTGCTCTTTTGACTGCAGATATACGATTAGCCAATGAAATACAAAAGTATTAGACATTTTATGTTTGCAGACATTGTTTCTAGAGCTTTGGCCAAAAACACAGTGGAACAAAGACCAGAGTTAAATTTAGTACATGTCAACCTGATCAAAACCAAGTATACACAAACAAAGCCTGTCCAGATTCAGACACAATGTGGCCCGCAGTTGCCAGAGCTACCACAAAGGATGGGATCTTGCAGAAAATACTTCAAACTGCTACAGCAGGAGGCTCGAGGCAGCGTATCTCTACTGCCAGTGTGTGAATTCAGTAGGCCTGGTAGTGACTAGAGGAGGTCTTATTTAAGATAGCAAACTAGAGTTTTCATTGTTTTGTTCAAAAAAAGTGTTTAAGAAGATACACCATGATAGTTCAATCTTTTTTTTTTAATTTTATTTATTCTGAGCCAAAAGCTTACAGTAGGCTCAGATCCATTAAAACCCTTGCAAACCAGCCTGTACTGGACACTGTTAAATTGCAGAATAGCAGCAATGAAGCATCGAGTATTGCCTTTTGATGTTTTGTCCAACGGAAGAATGAAAACAAGAATGCCTACACTGCATGGAAAGTGATGTCTGAAAGACTTGGCCTGAAAGATCTTGTGAGACTGACGTAATCGAGGAGGGCAACGGAGCTGGGGCAGGGTCTGGAGCACAGGTCTGCTGGGGAGCGGCTGGGGGAACTGGGGGGGTTCAGTCTGGAGAAGAGGAGGCTGAGGGGAGACCTCCTGGCCCTCTGCAACTCCCTGCCAGGAGGGGGCAGAGAGGGGGGATGAGTCTCTGGAGCCAAGGCCCCAGCGCCAGGCCCCGAGGGAATGGCCTCAAGCTGCCCAGGGCAGGGTCAGGCTGGCTCTGAGGAAGGATTTCTGTGCAGAAGGGGCTGTTGGGCGTTGGAATGGGCTGCCCAGGGCAGGGGGGAGTCCCCGGGATCCCTGGGGGGGTTGAAGAGTCGGGCTGAGCCAGCGCTGAGGGATCTGGTGGGGTTGGGAACGGTCAGGGGGAGGGTCATGGTTGGGCTGGAGGAGCTGCAAGGGCTTTTCCAACCGAGAGGATTCTGTGATATTAATAATGTTTCTGTCTTATGAAAATGACACTGTGTGGGTCTGCAGTGGGAGGGAAGCGTCACAAGGAGCAGGGATGTCTCATGAGCTCGTCCTGTGGTTGTGTGTGAGTCTCGACCCAGATGGGCACAGTATACAGCAGCAGAAGATAGGTTGCACAAATTCTAGGAGGAAAGAAGGTGGTTTTGCCAGAAAACATTTCAAACAGGCAAGGGCTATAGGATGCAGCATGAATGCCAAAGCAAGGAACTGGTGAGCGAGCCCCGTTACCGTAGCAGCACCAGTACTTCGAGGGAGCCCAGAAGGTCCAAGCAGTGGCACAGAGAGTGTTTTCTTAGCTGAACAATAAATAACTTAACCACAAGGTTGACTGTAAATATTTAATGTTATGTTAATGTTGGTCTTTAAATCTTTTAATGTGTTTCTAAGCTCTGACTTGGAAGAGGGAACGTGATGTTAGGGACTTTTAACAGCTGAGCTTCCCTGGCCTGGAGTCTGGGCAAGGTGTTGTGAAACACTTTCTGCCTGTACGCAGCCAGTTGGAGAGGAAGGCCCAGCAGAGCCATGCTCCAGCAACTGTTTCAGCACTGAGTGAGCACAAAACCACCACACGAGGCCAGATCTTTCCAGCTCCTTAAATTTTCCTCTTGAGCCGATCTTTTAATTTTAGGAGAAATAAACTCTTCCAGCTGTGCAGAACAACCTGTGTTATCTTGTCACCCTTTCCCTTTGAGTGCTGCCTGTCTGGGTATCATCAGCAGGAGAAAATGATTCTTGAGTCCTTGTACCTTTCATTTCTTCCTTCTGAAGAGATAAATCTGTTGATAAATGTTTTCACTTGTTTTGTGTCAATTAATACTATGAGATTGTTCTTAAAGTTCCTTCAGACAGCCTTTATCTTTTGTATCTTTAGGGTAGTGTTTGTGTATCGATGTTTACAGGGAATTGTCTTCACAACAGTCTGTGTATTATCTCTAAAGCAGATTTTATTCATTAAGCCTTTTTACAGCCACAGACCTGATCAGAATATGAAGTATTTCACAACAGAGTAAACAAAGGCAAGTTTGCGGTCACAAGTATCCGACATGCTCTCCCAGCGAGGCTGGGAAGCATTGGTTTCACGTTCTTGTCATTGCTGTGGCTTTTAATTCCCATTGCTTGCAAGCTCATTGGAGCAAGCAGAGTGAGGATGGAAGATACCATAAATTTCTGAGCATTTAAACTTGGGAAGTGTGAATCATTTCTTTCTTGGAATAACTTTAATAGAAAATTAGAATCCAACCTGATGAGAAAAACGTGCAAAACCTTCTCTTTCTTTTATTTTTCCTGCTCAAATGCTTTTTTCCAGACTATTTTTATCATGAATGCATGAGCAGTTTGAAAAACCTAAGCAACTTTGAGTGGTAACGCTTATGGAATTAGAGCACTGTAAAGAAGTATTTTGTTAGGAGGATTTTTTAAGGAGCGGTAGAGTTTCAGCCAATTAGAAAAGAAATTTATTTGTGTCTGGGATAGTTTGCATTAGATTTTAAACAATTTGTGCAGCTTATGGAAGGTTAGAAATTGGTTGGATTTCCTTCTGAGGAGATGTAACATCATTTCTAATATATTTTATAGCAACATCAGATGTCAAAAGCATAAGAGAGCTTATATCTCACAGAGGCAATGCCAGAATATCGTGATGTGTTCAGTAATTCCCTGGTTTTACAAGAAACTGTGGATTATATTCACTTGAACCTTACTCAGTTACTGTGTCATTCTTTGGACGTTTTATCTTGAAGATTTCAAAATACTGAACAAGCGAAAAACACAACCAACCCAGTGAAGATCAATGTAGTGTCTCCCATTCCTAAAAGAAATATTGACATACTTTGTTGTTTTAGGACTTGAATTTATGGTTCTTGGGGATGTAGTCCATTCCTTAATGTCATATAATCCATTGAGT
Source organism: Athene noctua (assembly GCF_965140245.1). NCBI lineage: Eukaryota > Metazoa > Chordata > Aves > Strigiformes > Strigidae > Athene > Athene noctua. The sequence goes on from NC_134045.1 coordinate 25,466,137, forward strand.
GCTGAACAGAAAGCCAGAACTGCTACTTCTCAAATCCTGTGCTTGCCATTGCTAAGTGTAAATTTAGAAAAAGCACCATCACTATCGATGTGGAGTGCAGCAGCTGATAGAGTGCACAAAAAAATGTGAGGCTATTGCTGGATTACGAAGCTTCTTAATGTGGAGTATTTTCTCGTCGTAGAGACTGAGCCAGTCCAAAAACTTGACATACAAACCATGAAACTGCATAACGTGCAGTCTGTCCCAGCCCAGGGCAGGGGTTCACATTGACCTGCACTCTTTGTGTAGCTGGAGATTGAGAGTTTCCCTTCCTGTTCGCCCTCCGTTGTGTGTGGAAAGGAGACGATAAAGAGGTACCACGAATATGGCTTAATGATTCTGAAATTGTGGTCTTATAAATAAATGATTGCTGTGTTCTTAATGGAACTTGAATTAATTTTGCCAGGTGGCATTCATTCTAACAAGTTGAAGTATTTGGGGGCAAAACTGTTCGTTTCTGAAAACTTGAAATGATAACATATCAAGCTTAGTGTAAACAAGCCTGATGCTGCTCTGCGCCAGATCTCTGGTCTTTCTCGGTCCTTCTAACTCTGGTGAATTGACAGACTGACAGTTAATAATCAGGAAATTCTTCATCTGGATGCCACTTCTTTTGGAGTGCTTTTTTTATAATCTGTCTGATTGCCCAGCACCGCTTTTTAACTCTGCAGGATTATCCAGTGGTTTTGCTGCAGTAGTGAAAAGGTAACTCGAGATTATCCAATGCCAACTTAATCTGCACCAAGGAAGAGCAACTGTGATTACGGTCTTATTGTGGGCATTACCCATGGTACGTAGCTCTCACATTTACTGTAATTTTGTTTGGCATTTTAAATTGCCCAATACAGAACCCACTGTTACAGCACAGCCTGGCGGAAGCAAACCTTAACTGGGTCTTCTCTGCACCATTCCATTTTCGGGGCACCTTGAGCGGGGTAGAGAAGGTTGGGAAATGTTTTATGTTGGAATTAATGAAGTCCAGAGAAAATAGAGCAAAAATTCAGTTTAATTTACAATGAGTCCACATGATCTTTTACTCCTCAGTGACAGACACATGAGACAAAATCTCATCTTTGCTGATAAGACTCGGATAAATATCAGTTGGAAAACTTGTGTGTTTATCCATTGAGGAAGTAGCTTTTAAAAACTTTTGTGAAGGGATTTATTTTCAGAGAAGTATTTTCTTTGAGGTAAATTAATATGTTTATAGGGCCAAGCTCTAGTTGCGTAGCATCTTTGACTTCTGTAGGTGCTCTGCTTCTTATTTAAGCTCCTTTAAGATCTTTAGCAATTAGGCTATGCTGATAAAGCTATGTGTTCTTATCTTGTCTCTTCTCTTAGCTTAGAGGAAATAATTTGTGCATTATATCAGGGATAAGAGCTAGAAAGTGTGAAATCTGATTCCAGTTCTGCCACTTGGTGACCCATAGGAAATTGGTTCACCGCATCGTTTCAGTTTTCTTGTCTGTGTGATAGGTAAATGCTAGTCTCATCTATCTTCCAAGGTATTCTGCAGCTCTTGGTATTGAAAAACAATACCAAATATTTTAATAAGCTTCTCTATGTATCATTTTTATTGAAGTAAAACAAAAATTAGGTTATCTGGAACTTACAATAACTGTGAATTTCAGATTAACTGTGAAATCTTTCTGCTTAAAATCAGTGCGTCCCACTTGCTTGGAAAGATTTTCTATTCCATTATTCATTACAGGGGCCTTAAAATTATACTCTAGTGACAAAGCCTCTATTTATTTTTAGACAATTGGCATCCACTTCTGGCTGACCTAGAATGTTTCTTTGATGACAGTGTCTGTGATCCAGCTGGGTTTGCTGAATGGTTGAATAAACAAAGACAGATAGTAAAATGTGGGAAAGAAAAGGCTATTTTTATTATATTAGAGAATCTGTCCAGCCAATTCCAGGCCTGATTCTAAATGTCATATCTGTAACAGTACACTTCAGTTAAGTGCCCTTGTGGTCTCCATAATATCTCTGGAATTTTATCATTATTGGATTTCGAGGTTATGAGAAGGCTAAGATCAAGAAGTTCAGAATAAAGGTGATTCACAAAAAGAGGCAATCAATTTGTTATCCGGCCTCTTCCTTCCTGAGGTATGTAGGTTAAATACATGGAAGTAAGAGGATAAGTCTAAGCTTGTTTTCTCCCTTAGCATTTTTTCATTGTTGTTTCCTTTGCTGGCCATTTATGTTTTATTGCAACAGCTTCAAAGTCACTTAAGTTTTGGATGATAATGCTGCCTGTAGGCAAAGAACTCCAGGTAGTAGAACAAACAGAAGTCTCTTGTTTTGACTGAAATCAAGAGAGTATTTCACTACACAGCGTCACAATCTGAATTTCTCTCTCCTGTTCAAAAAGAAGAACCTAAAGCAGTTATTGGTTACTGTGCAAGAAGGTGTCAGAGGGCAAACTTTGGCCGCGATTCAAATTTCACTGTAAATTTAGGGAAAGTTTTATCTATCATCTGAGCCTGAAGACCCAAGTGGCAAGTAACTTGCTCGCGTGTATTTAAATTTAGTTTCTACAGTACAAATAATAGATAGTAATGAGAAGAACACCCAGATATTCTAGTTCTGCCATCCCAATTCCCAGTTATAGCCTTTGCACTAAGTGCAGCTCACAGCAACTTCAGATTCTCACTAGAGCTGCTGGCAGAGAAGGAGACCCAGCAAGCCCCATCGTTCTACGGGGTGTAGTAGCAGCTTGGGCCAATAAAAACCATTGCTTCCACCGTAAAAAGCAACGGCACAGCTCAAGAGTTCCAGCGTGAATATTGTCAAAATATTTTAACAGGAAAAATAGTTGGTTTCACAATTTTTTTTTAGTGGTCGTTGCGTGTCTGAACAAGAAGCCATTTTAGTGTGTGTAAAATAACCAGATGTGCTCTAGCTTTTAACTACGGCTGCTGTCCTATCAGTAAAGGGGTTATTTCCACCACATGAAACAATTAAAGTACTCGACGAATGCTCTGCAGGAGCATTCTATAATCATAATCATCATGTTTGTCTTGGATTAGGAACTTTGAAGGATTTATTTAGAAGCCTTTCTGTTTATCTGTTTCCAGAATGTAAAAAATGGCCTTTCACATATAATATGCTAAGCTCAATGGCTTCAGTGTAATTTTCCACGGTTCATACTTTCTGCGGTAATAAATAAAATGTAATAAGAATAAATTATAAATATTTATAAGACTATTTTTGTCTTTTATTAGGTTCTTATGATTTAGAATTTAATATCCCAGCCAAAGCTTCAGTCAGAGCTCTTCTCTTTAACATCAGAATGACTGCTCAGAATTTTACAGTTGAAGACTGATCTAGTTGACTGCAAAAACCCCTCACCTGTATCAATGCCAAGGAAAGCATCCGGTGAGATAGACCAAACAAAGTCAGCAAACCTTAGACATCCAGATTGGGGTTAGGAAGTTCATATGACCCAAGCACATTCCAGCTCCCATCCTTGTGCCCCTGCCTCTTGATTAGTCACTCTTACAGACTTGGTTACATGCCAGGTGTACCAGACATGTTTTCTGAAAAGTATTAAAAGACAAATAAGAAAAAGAAACAAGAATTCATAGGTTTCTTGAAGACTTGCTTTTTATAAATGAGTAACCTTCTGTGCTTAAATTCGTATCTCGAATAATTCTAGACAATTTAACAAATGTTTTTTGAATGTTTCTCTTGTAAAGTTTGGACTTAATTTATATGGAAAAGAATGTGGTTGATGGTACTAGAAGAGAAATAAACACAGTCGTCTTTTAGTTTCTGAAAAATATTTAGTCCCTCTTATTTTGTGCCCAGACTTGAAACTGAAATATCTCCTTAATTTGGTTTATGCTGAGGTACAACAGTTTTGTTTTTCATTTCCCTTGTAAAACATGTTGTTCTCAGTGCCATGAAAATCCATCCATATGTACGTTCCTCTGCGGTTGTTCATACACCTCGTACTCCTGAACTGGGAGTTGTATTTTGTGTCACTTCTGTCATTTTTGTGTGCCTCGCGCTGGGGCCATAAAGGGCAACGTCTGCTTCTTTTCACCCCCGGATAGGGGAAATAGATGAATATAGCATACCGAGATTTTTCTGCAGTTTGCATCACTTTTTGAGTTCGGTACTTTTATATATCAGGGCAATGAAATTAGGTTTTGCAGTTGTCACTGACAACCTCTTAAGAGTCTTTTAAAGCCAGAGGGAAGAAAATTCTTGTCCCTACAATGGCTTCCCTGTTGTCTTACGGGTTCGGATTATGGCATTGAATGTGAAAAAGCCAAGTAGTAGGCAAAAGGCTGTGAGTATCTCTGCTCATCTGAAGAGAGCCTTATATCCCAGGAAGGCCTGTATCTGCAGGTATTGCACTTGACAAACCTCCAGTGACAAGATGGTAGACTAGCAGATCTCTCTTTTGAACAAGTTAATGATGGTGGCTTCAAACCCAGCTGCCAAGGACGGACCCAAAAGACTCAGAGAAACCCAAGAGCTCTTAGGTGGCTTGCCTTCATGCGTTAAACAAGGAAACGTTGTTCGATGAGATAGAGGACTAAGCAAGCTCGAGAGGCAGATTTGCTTTTCCATTCACATGGTTAGTTCTTTTTATTAAATATTGGCAGAGTTGCAGTAAAACAACAAAGAATTTGCAACGGGCTTACAGAAGCTGCAGGTTTATACTGTGCAAACTGGTTGGCCACAGTTGCTGAAAGCCAGCATCTTTGGAAAAGTTTCCCAATCAATCCTGCTGTCATCACGGTTTGTTACTACCCGTAGTTAGAATGTGTTTCTATTACCTGAATGTCTTCTGATAATGCTTAGATTGTTGCATGGGTCCTTGGGTTTCTTCGCAGTTGTTTTTTCAAGGCAAAAACAATTTCACCCCAAGAGAGACACTTGGATACAAGCTGCACTTTCAGTGCATTCTGCTGTTTGGGGTTGTGTTGGCTTTGGATCTTAGTAACAGTTGTAGCGACAAAGCTGGGTTGTAAAACGAGAGCAATTCAGTGACAGCGTCTGTTCCAAGACTGCTAGCAACCCTCAGCAGCTTGTGCTCAGTGACTGTCCCAGTACAAGCCCAAGATTCAGACTGTGCAGCTGTACAGATAAAGAAATATTCATTTATTTTTATCTTCTTTTTTTTTTTTTCCCCCCACAATGAGTTGGAGGAAGAAGGAGCTGCTCTGCACATCCCAGAGCTGTCAGAGTTCCAAGATACTCAGCAGGAGCAAAGCATGGATAGTTGTCTTGACTTTAATGGAAGGACTCAGTCCTTGCAGCTCTTCTCTTGAGCAAGTTGATTACACTAGCTTCAAACTAGAAGACTGGATTAAGTAGGTAATAAGCGTATGCTTTAGTGCCAATGGTTTGAGGTCAATAATGGCCAAGCTCTTTGTTAAGATACGTACCAGACTTGCAAGCAGCTCATTTTCTTTATAGGCAAATTATTCCCTGATGATGGGGAGGAGCTGTTGTGAGGTGAATTTGCACATTGGCCCGTGTGTGTTCACTGTGGTGGTCACATCGCGGTCAGTCCGGCTGCTTGAGTCAAGCTTTTTCAGCAAAAACCGAGTGCTGTGAACCTCCTGGCTGAGGTGTCCAGCTCCAGAGCTGCCCCGTTTTGGTTTGTCACCTAGACAGCCTTGAGGTGACTCGTGTTGGAGAAGCTCCGTATGGTCTGGTGAAGTAATTTAGTGACTTTCTAAAGTAATCTCTTAATTAACAATGGGCTCTTCTGTCAGCTCCAAGCATCTGCATTGCTGAAAAGCCCATCCAGCTGAACACGTGTAAGGCTGTATTCAGTAAATTAGAGCTAGAATTGATCTTTTTTTTTTCCTAAAATTCCAAGAACTGAAGTCCAAATATCACTGCCTCTGCCTCCCTGCTGTGACGTGGTGCACGGGGAGTGATAAACCCTCATGTAGCTCGTGCCCTGTTAGTCAGCTGTGTGTAAGGTGCAATATGATGAAGATTCCCTCTTGTAGGGAAGAGTCTTGAGTTTCAGAAGTATCCTGGCAGAAGAGATCACTGGCATTTAGTGCATAATTAAACACAAAATCTAAGAAAAAGTTTATTTTTGCATGTTACCTCTCCAGCGTGTTGGGAAAAAAATATCCTACAGCCTAAGTGGAAAAAGGGAACTCTTGGTAATACCGTTATTAAAGCTCATTTTTGCAAAGCTTTAACAGTCTTGCCAAAGAAAAGAACAGGTTGGATTCTTTTTTTTTTGGTTAAGAAGTGGTAGAATAGCAAATGTTTTTCTGTTCCCTTGAGTAATTTATTCCCTGGGCAGCATGCTTCATTGATAATATACATTTTTTATTTTGAAGAATGATCCAAAACCTGGCCAGAAGATAATAAAGTAAAGGAAATATTGCACAAATACCCTACTGAATATGTGCTTTCTACTAGTATTTTGCTGTTTATTTAATATCCTGTATAAAAATTTTTAAACCCGTATGGGTGGAGGTAGGTTTTTACTGTATTGTTAAAATACACGGGCTTACATAAAAATACTCTCTAATTTACTACCACTGTTTATACTGCTGTGTCTAGGCTGAAGGATTTTAAAGAAGAAATTTTATTTTCTTGATGTCAAACAGATGTGTGAAAAAATTTTTTTGTTGTTGTTTTTTATTGTTTTCTGCAGGTTTTACTGATGGGGGAAATTTTTTTTCATGTTTTTTTTTAATCTGATAATGATGTTTGTAGAATATGCCGGTTATGAGGTTTTGAAAAAGTATTATTTGGATGTTTGTGTAAAAAGTCACAATGTATAGGAAGAATGAGATAAGGGTATTTTTTATTAAACTTAAAGATGAAAGTTCTCTAAACTTTTTCAGAGATTGATTAGAAAATAACATTTTCTCCTATACCTGTTTGGCAAGGAGAGCCCTATTAATAAGAACTTTGCATGCTAAGTTTCAGTATATAATGTCTGTCTTTTCTTTGAGCTGCTTTTCCAGCTGCGTCTGCTTTATTTCAGTTGACAAATGTTTAACTCTGTTCAGTAAAGTAGTAAGAAATATGTATTTGGAATGAACATCCTGAAAATTTTAGCTAGCAGATAGTGAATTGCTGTAAAGAGGGTTTCAGGAGGAATGTTAAAGATGAGCCATTTTAGAGCGAGGAATTCTTCCTGACACTTAGTTTAGATTCTGTATCACACCCTGAGGTAGTGAAGAGCATGAAGTTGGTAAGAACTTACATACTTTTAAAATATCTAATATCTAATAATTGTTCTTTAGTCTCTTTAGTTTTCTCAGGTTTTTTTTTTGTTTGTTTGTTTGGGTTTTTTTTTGTTGTTGGTTTTTTTTTTGTTGGTTTTTTTTTTTGTTGTTGTTTTTTTTTTTATGAGGGTGCAGTAAATTCATCTGGAAGTCCGTGGAAGTCTTTTAGCAGTTTTTAATAAATTTTCAGTATTGACCAAAATGAATAAATATTGTTGTCAGTCACTTCAGCTGCCCTCATACATCTGTTTGCTAAAGATATGCTGTGCTCTGTAGGATCAGTTTCAGCAGTTTTGTCACCTATTTAAGTTGCAGCACTTAGATGTGTTTTTCAACTCTATGATTAGGTCTTTCATTAAAAAAAAAAAAAAGAAAGAAAGAAAGAAAATCTTCCTGCTGCTCAAATTCAGTTTGGAATTTTTCTTAATTTGCAACAGCAACGAAGAAAATTAGTTGACTATTTTGGAAACATTTTCTATTTATTTAAACTATGGCTTCATTTAAAGAATATTCCACTCTTTTTATCCAAACAACTGTTTTCCCCTTACCACTCTTGTCTTCTCTATCCTCAGCTCACCCTGCTGTGCTTAGGTGTTAGAGCAGCATTTTTTTAATGCTGTTAGTGTAGCGAGAGGACTTGAGCAACGTGTCAGCGTAGTAGCATGAGCTGAAGAGTACAAGAGATGAGCTCAAGTATGCGTCGTGTCCCTCGACATGGTTGAAGTTAATCTTTGATAACTGGAACTGATGTTATTGGATACACAGAGCGTGTGCTACAAGAGCTGAAATAACGGTCAGTTTGCATTTGGAAATTATTTAAAATGCCGCAGAAAGGCAAAGCTGAAGAGCACCTCATGATGCTGAACTTACACCACTACAGTGTAAGGAGATATTTTTAGTCAGTGCCACAGGGCAGCTAATACAGCCCCCTCGTGCCTCTTTGTAAACTTCCCAACCCCTCTTCCACATGATTGAACTTTTAATTCTTTGATACATTTTACTACTTTACCCTGGGCCACTTTCTCTATTTTCTATTGGGTTTGTTTCTAAGACTGAAAAACTAAAATGGAATGCATACTTCAAGGCACAGTGCTAAATACTCTTTTACAAAATGACATAACACTTCTAATTTCCTTGTTTCTGGTGCCTTTCACATCTGTTCAGCTCGACATGACAAACTCTGTTTATCTGTTTTTTTTTTTGGTGAATGTACATAGTTAATTTGTAAGTCTGTGTGGCATTAATTTGCACTTGGGGATGAATTTCACCTGCTGCTGTGCTGCTTTGATGTGTTGCTGAGTTGGTTTGGATTCTCTTGCAGAAGTTTTTCTGCTATACGTTATCCTGTTGTCATCAGAATGGTTCAGTATCTCCCAGGATGTGCATGGTGCTCTGTCAGCCACCTTTCTCAATGTTAAGGTTAAAAAAAAAATTCCTGACAGTTCAAAAATCGTGTAGCATTTCTCCTAATACTGGGAAATTAATACAATTCTTGGCTAAAGATTTCCCCTTCCGCAGGTAAGCTGACTAGCTACCATGCTCAACAGAAGTTTCATTTATACTGTTATTAAGGTGCATTTAAGAAGAGCGTTCTGTAAGCAGTATACTTTGAGTAAAAGCATTGTGAATTACTTTAACATATTTTTTTCACTGGTAAATATGACTACAGCTGAAACAAGGACTGTTTCCCTCCTTTTAAGTTGTTGATAGATATGGTGTGTTACTGCTAAGTTGTATGTAAGTTCTAGATTTCTGGCATTTCTCTTTTTTTAGGGGAGGAAAGTCATTCAAAACACTCATGAGGAATTAAATCCGTTTTGTAAAATCACTTGAGGGGAATTAGATACATCTGCTTAGATAGTTCAGTCTTTCTAAATTGTATTAAACGCTCTTAAACAAGAAACACTCAGCATCCAGCTGCCTCGGGCAGGACGCGGAAGGTAAAGCTGTGTGTTTTTCAGCAGACACCCAAGGTCTCTGTAGATTTGGGTAGTAACGGTTTGTGCTGCAACTTAATTTACCGACAACGCGTAGCAGCTTTGTGCTTAGATCTTCCATTTTATGCTAAATGTGTTATCGCAGACATCAGGCAGACAGTAAGGAGCTGGCGAGCAAGCCTGTGGCCAGTCAAACTTGCAAAATTTACAAACCCGGGATAGATTTTGACCGAAAGAGAGCATCGACTCTAAACTTCCCTCCCTCTATATTCACATACACAAGAAAAGAAAAGGAAGTAATTGTTTTAGATGAGGAGATGCTTGTTCTGCCTGTTGTGTATTTTCGTAGCACTAGCTGTGAGGTTTTGGAGAAGGAAGAGAATTGTTTCTGTAAGTGTTATTTATCTCTCTGCAGATAGAAACAGGTTATCAACACATTTGCAGTTATGTGCAGTTATGTACGGGCTAATAACTGAAGAGACAATTAAAAGCAAGGAGACCTAAATTCTGCTTGTGTCTATAATTATTCCTGTACTCTTCCTAAAACAGGAATAAAAAAATATAGACACTATTTGCCTAATCCGGTTTATATAAAATACAGAGTTGAAGCAAAATTCAATTTCTTGAGCCACAGCTGAACCTGAAAGATTTGCTGATACAGAACTAGGACTGAATCTCTTTAAAATACTTTGTATTGCTAGTTCAAAATAAACAAAAATCTCTAACCTTTGCACAAGGCATCCTTTCAGGTGCAGGACTTTTTTTACATGGTGGGTCTACAAAGCACTGATGTGCTGTTGCTTCTCCCTCTCTTTGTCCCAGTGAGCCCTTGTTTCTGCACTGTGACACTCTACGTACTGCAAATCCTAGTAGGGATTTTATTTTTTAACGCAAGAATTCGATCGGCTCTGACTAGGCTGCTTGGAGGGAGGGATTCCTGTCTGGAGCACAGGCAGCGCTCCCCGGGCTTTCCCCTCGTAATCCCCCTTCCGAGTCCTGCTGCGTGTGCGGTTCTGAGCACCTGCTCTGGGCGTCGGTGCAGGGTCTTGGATATACAGGTGGCAGAACAGGATACCAAGAGGATTCACACCCTATCCGTAACCTCTCTTTGTTTCCTTGGGAACAACACCTGGGTCATTTCTCTACTCGCTAAAGCCCTCAAGCTGTGCTTGAGCTCTGACAAGAGGGTAGGATTTGGGGAGTTAGAGGTTCCCTTTGGCCGAAACCTCCGCCTACGAGTCTTTCCCTTTTAAAATTTTGCATTTTCAACGCAATTTTAAGTTACTTACCAATTAAATCACTGTTTGCCTGAAACATCACTGCAGAAACGCACTGAAAACTGATCCAAAAACGCAGTGGGTTTGCGTCCAGGTTTTAAGGCCTAATTAACTAATGTCTGCAGGGGTTTTAAGATTCTTTGGTTGCAGCTGGATTTAGAAGGGTGAAATAACAGTAGCAGTGTGCTGAAGAACTGCTGAAGAATTTTTTTGGCATTGTGTGTCTGCTCTACTGAATTAACAGTTCAAAACTTGCCATTAAATTAAAAGGTGAGATTTGGACTATATCCAGAGTCACCAAAGTCACTTGGTTCAGACTTGGAAGAAGCTTGAATCCAAGTATCTCCTCAAAGGTACTTGTCACAAAGGGCTACAAGGAGCTAATGGGACTTGACTTTATCTGTGACAGATTTTTTTTTTTTTTAATTTTCTGTTTTCAAAATTGTGGAGTATTTTTTTCTATGTATAGATTTGTATACTGTTAAGTCTCTTTTCAGTTTGTGTCTTTTTATGGAAATAATCACAGATGTAGAGCTTTTTCCTGTGAAAACACTTGCCAAGCAAATCTTTATTACAGTTATCCAAATGAAAAGCCATTTTTACAGAGTTCTCCATATATATTTTCAGACAACTCACAAAGAGACAGCCAACAATAGCAGTGGCATCTTTCAACTTTAACCTTGTGTTCTTTAAAACTTAACAAAAAAAAAAAAAGAAATTCTAAGAACTTCCGTCTTTTCCATGAAGTGATTCTTTTGAAAACTCAGATAACAAAGGACTAGGAGAAATGTGAATGTTCAACTTTTTTGTTTTCTATGCATGAAAAAAATCCTCTAGCAAAAACATTTTGTGTAGCAACTTTCAGAAGTATTTGGCTATCAGTAATAGTTTGCCATATGAAGCAGAATAATACCAACTCAATAGGCAGGGTAATTTGTTATTTCTCTTGTAATGATAGTGTTCCTTTCAGGCAAAAATGTTCTTGTCTTGCATGCTAAAACAGAAACAGAAATCTTGGAGAGCCTAGGTAGCACAGGGAATTAATCCCTTATGGGAAACCCATCCCTACCAGAATTAGTGGAAAATAAAATTTAAGCCATAATGAGTCAAGAAAAAGGGTTTGGTGTTTATTAGTTCCAAGAAACACCCTAGTAAAGTCTCAAAAACAACTGTACATCAGTTGTGAGTCTGGCAAAGGTGAAGCGTGGCCAAAAGAGGCCCAGGACAGCAAGAGCCGGACAAATATCCTCTTTCAGAACGATCTCAGCAGGCGATTGTGCTTTGTCTGTCCTGCCTTTTTCTGAGTACTGGACATGGAAATTATCTCATTGCTTTTGCAGTCATAATCCTTCAATATTTACAGTTACATTAGTATCTCTCCTATAAAAACTATTAGCGACTACGCTGAAAGTTTCGTTTAAAAGGTGAAAGTTAACTCCAATTTTGAGATTGTGCCTGGAAAGGCAAAAGACTTCGTCACAGCTACAGTGCAAGTGCTCACGAGGGAGAAAGATAAACAGGAGAGCCTCAGCTCTCAGTGCAGTGCTTCGAGGGGCTTCGCTTTCTGTAAATTTAATGAAAATCCCTAAGACGCAGCTGTCAAAGTAAGCACAGGTATCAGCAATATATCACTTGCTCCTGGTTTGTTTTTACACACGTGACTTTAATTGGCGTGTATTTGTGTAGATTGATGCATTAAAATTGTATCGGGATTTGTTCCAATTTCTGTGCAACAGAGCGTATTGAAATGAAACCATCGTGTATTTGAATGAAGCTGTTCTTGCAAAGATTTTTCATGGAGTTACTTCTTGCTGCCATTAGCTACAAGTATCTGAAACTAGAAACAGAGCCCAGGAATCTCCTAGAAAATAATTCTTCATCAGGCACAGGCATGGACTTCCTCAGAGAAAGGGAAACCTTCAGCATTTAATGACTCTATTAATAAAATTTTCAATAATTTCTCAGACTGTTGAAAATGTGTAGATGTGCTTGATGGATGTGTTAGGATATTCACTGCAGGAGGCTTCTAGGTAAGTGAGAGGTTTTTTAGGTTTTGCTTTGGCAGCAGTTCAAAAGGGATTGTAAGGAGATAAATGGAAAGCATGAGCAGCGTTCACAAAATGTGCATATAGGTTACGCTCATGCACGAGATGTAAGTGCTCTTGGCTTTCTTTGCTTTTAACATGTGAAAAGCTGTATTGTGCTTTAGATGGTAGTAATTAAACAGTAGATTTGTGATCCACGTACTAATATTGTATTAGTGTATATTGTCGTGCAAGTAAGAATTTGTGCACTCCTGTCACATGGCAATCGATAGAGCAGTGGGTTGTTTATTTGTGGCTGAGTAACGATGTAGGACGTGGCCAAACTCTGCAATAATTAAGGGCTATCGTCAAGATTGTGAGTTATCAGTTGAATGTTCATCTTTCCAGATTTTTCTCTCCTCGCTTTTATTGAACCTCTCACGTGTTGGAGGTGTGAAAGATGGAGGTGGAAAGTAGAATGTCCCCTGCAGGTTCTGGGGATCGTACACCTGCAGCATGATGTCAGGAGCATTTTCAATCTATTTCTCATAAAGTAGAGGGTGCTGGTTCTCACTCCAGACCTGGACTTGGTGTTGGCAACAGTTCCCACATTCCAGGAACATTTGTCTCCCGGAGCGAGGGGAATACCCAGAGAGATTTGTTTGGATGGAGGTAATACACAGTCCTAATAGAGTTATAGCTGGAACTGGCTGGCCTCCAAAATATCGGAGCATAACATGGTCCAGGCATTATTACAAAGGGCTGGTGATGGGAGGGAGTCCTTTTCTGGGGTAATCCCGGAGCGGGACAGCGTGAAAGTAGAGGATTATACTCAGTGGACCTGGGGTTACTATATACAGTAAATAAAGCTTTCTAGTCAAAAAGGGAAATCTAATTGCATGAGAGAGAAAAATGTCTGTTGCGGACACTGATTGTAATAATCCTTAAGATGCTCTTCTAGAAGGTTGGATTTATTAAAAACAACAGTGCATTTCCCATGTAATTTTGAGGAACGTTGGCAGTCCTTTGCTGACTTGAAAGACTGAACAGTAACAGGGAAAATGTGAGATTCGTTGTGTTCAGTGAAGACTGCGTGGACGGGTGTCACATCCCGGGGTGCCTGCAACACACATTTCTTTACCAAGGCCAGCAGTAAACAAAGCGATAGCAGGTGATTGTTGCGTGCACCAATCTGCATTAAAAATGGGAACAGCTTATTTTTTATATTCTGCTTTGAAAGCATAATCCAAAAATTACAGACCTGTGTATGAGAATACCTTTGATAATTCTACTGAACTCATCCTTCCGAGAAAAACCTGTGTTCTTTTGGGCTTCTCTGTACAAGAATACTTCAAAAAGCTTATCTCAATTAACCAAAGATAGACATTTAGTGGATTATTTTAAACTGTAATAAACCCCTGTGTGGACACTATTTTACAGAATTCAAGCGGATTTAAGTCACGTATCTTAATTCACTTTTGAGTCTAATTAGATTGAATTTAATGAAAGTCACTTGAATTATGAATGAGAGTGCTGAGGGATTTAATGTAGTTTAGCTTATCCACTTCATTTTTTTTTTTCTCTGTTCTGTTACAGATAGGCACTCTTAAATGTTTACTTTTACATATAACAGGACAATCTACTCGGTGTAGTAGGAATTAGGCTTTTTTCAGCCAGACTGTATAATTCCAGCTGATCAGAACTACCACACAATTTTCTTAGTCTGTTTAGTCAATGTAAGAGCAACAAAATATTCAATATATACTCGCTATTTGCAGGACGTGTCCCGCTGCAGTTGAAAAAGGAAAGATCCAAGATTTTATGAGTGCATGTGCTTGTATATATATTTTATCTTAACTCATCTGTGGCTATAGTTTTCCTAATAATGTTATGTGAAGATGGGGAATGGGAAGGCAGAGTGGAGGTATTAAAGGAGAAGTATTTAGTTACACACTTGCAGAAAAAGCTCTTCTGGCCTTGGACAGGGTAAAACTTTTTGTATTTACCTTAATTCTCAAGGTTACGTCATGCTACCACAGCTTTTGGGGAGGGCATCTTGGGTTTCCCCAGCTTATCTCAAGTATCACAGCTCATATGTCTGTCACTCATATTCTCCACTGAATTGTTTTTGCTGAGTGAATATCAGTTATTTATACTCTTCATACTTTTGTTTCGTGCTATCCCGTTTCAAGCTATTGGAATTTTGCCACTGATTTGACAGGACCTGGGATCGCAGACCTTGAAGTTTTCAGCTCTAGCTACAAAAGTTTCCTTATTTTAGTTGCTTTGTATTTTCTACTTTGTAGCCTCGGGAGTCAGTAATAGTTGAATCCAGCATTTGGTTACTGCTTGTCATTGTGTGGTATGTCAGCTCAGGGTTCCATTTTCCTAAAATAGATATTAACTGTGTTATATTCAATTGAAACTTTTGTACTGCACTTAGAGCAACCCAAATCTTATTAAGATGAGATTAGAAGTGGATTACCTCTCTCTGTTTTCCTCTACAGTTGACAAAATCCTGCAGTCACGCTCCTGGCTGTGTTCTTTCTGCCTTATCAGTTCAAAGTTTAAGCATTCCCAAATATTCTGTAAAAAACTTTTTACAGTCCCTTGTATGTTCTCTCAGGATTCAGAGTCCAAGAATGAAATATGTGTGATATGTGTGAAGTGCCCCCCGGGTTTTGGGAGGAGGTAGAAATTGGTTCAAATTGGCAAAATATGCATGTCTGACAACACAAGGGCTTAAAAATTTGGTGATTGGTTTTGGTTGTTGGTTTTTGTTTGGTTTTTTTTTTTTTTTTTAAGAGAAATTAAGAGCATATTGAACCACTTTCCCTAATTGGCCAAACTAGTGAAATATGTATGCATATATATATATGCGCCATATAAAAAAACCTGAGTATTGGAAATATCTTCACTCTGTGACAAATGTAACCATTTGTTACTAATTTTTCATAGGTTGGAGCTATGCTAAACAGTTCCCAAGGCTGGGAGAGTCAAGGGGAAGGGGAGAGGAGTGGGTTTTATTGTCACGAAAAGATCATCTCTG
Organism: Athene noctua; assembly: GCF_965140245.1. Taxonomy (NCBI): domain Eukaryota; kingdom Metazoa; phylum Chordata; class Aves; order Strigiformes; family Strigidae; genus Athene; species Athene noctua. The sequence continues at coordinate 25,481,692 of NC_134045.1, forward strand.
ACTGGAGTTTTTTCCCTTCTACTTGCTATTCTTGCAAGTCACCTATGAAAAGGAAAATAATATCCATGAGATAAATTAGCAGAAGATAAAACCCTTTTATTCTTACAAGGTTTTTTTACACATAATGCTGTAGAACACGTAAGAACAGGGTGTTGGCTAGAACAAATGCTTTATAAACCTTGGTATATTTGCTCTTGGAGAGATGTTGTGGAAAAAAAATTATGAAGACTCTCTAACTACAGGAAAATGATAGAAAAGGTTAAAAAAAGTAAAGATGAGAAGAGGAATTCATACAGACCAGCTGTTGTGAGCAGAGCAGTGAGGATAAAAAATTAAGTTTTAGACCACAAGATATGCTAAATTAAGCAAAGATTCCACAAGCAAAACTGATCTTTTGACTTTAAAAACATGGATTCTTTCTGTGGACTTAATTACATTAAGGTAAAAGTTATGCGCTTTTTAAAGAAGCTTTCTAGAAGGACTATTTCAAAAATATTGCTGCGTGTGTACACTGCTGGACCACTGTATATTCAACAAATAAAATGAATGAAAGAGCATCTAAAACAGTAGAAAACCTCCTGGTTTGTGTGTGTGTATATATATATATATATATGCATGTGTGTCAGCTTTTTGTTGTTTAGTCTTCACAGATTTTGTGTTGGTTTGTTGTTTTGGTGGTGGTTTTTTTTTTTTTTTTTTTTCAGTTGCGAATTAAATGCTGTCCAAATAATCATAATTAGCACATTAAAATTTGCCCGTCTTCAGCTGAATAGAGCATTAACTTTCCATGGTACTTGCAAAGTTTTCCTCTTAATAGGATAACAAATAATGTTTGAGATACAGTGTAAGGAATAGAATATTGCTAATATTAAAGCAGAGCTAGTGTTGCTTGATTATGCATGATTTAAAATCCGTAAATTCACAATTAGACAGCAATTGCAGAGTATCTCATTAATGATTTTTTTTTGTGTTGCTCTACCTTCGCATTTTAACAGACCTCAGCAGGAATCTCGAGGGGTTGATTACAGATGTTCTGCATTATTACAAGGTCCTAATGTTGTTATCGTTTCAGAAGTGCATCGATTAACGAGGACGTTGTCTTTGAATTAAAATTCCTTCCACGTGAAGTTCTTTGACTGTCAGTATGTCTCTTGAATGGCAATCACCGTTTCTGTACAAAAAAATTTGTGTCCACCTCCTATTTAGTAGTAATGTTTTGACTACCGAAATATCAGTTAGCTGCCGGGTTAATAACAAACAAAAATCCCAGACAGTAGTTGTGTGAATATTTCCAACAATGGAAAAGCATATAGCCACAGACGAATTTCAGCTGAAGCTCAGATTCATAGGACCTTGTACAAAGTGAGAGAAACAAAGGGCAGAGGAAATTCCGGGACATAAAACCTCATCCCGTGTAAAATGTCATATTCTAATTGGTTGCCTACTTCCAGCGGGGAATAGGGCTTTATTTCCTGTTTTAAATCTGTTTTTAAGTGCAGCTCTGACAGCGGAGCTGCTGCCAGATAGCTGTAGCTGCTAGAAGCAGCCCATACCCTTGTTGTGTGTCTGTCTGTTCCCAAATGTCCCTGTACAGGAGTAGTGACAGCCACGTTGTACAGGTGGAGAGGTGGAAGTGGTGACTTGCCCAAGATCACTTAAGCTGGTAGGGAACTAAGATAAGAAATTATAAATTCTGGATTTCTCGTCTGCATTTTTGAGTATTTTCTTTGATTCATGATAGATTTTGTCCTGCTTTTGCAGAGGAAGAAGCCAAAGCAATTTTTCTTTCTTTTGGAGGAAAATGGCTTAATTCCCGCTTTGCTTGCGATCACATCGTAGCCCTTCTTCCTTCCTCAGGAGCTTATGACTAGTAACAGAAAACCAATTTTTCTTCTTCTGTGATTTAGCAGAACGTGTTTTGCTATGCACAGAATGACGCAGGAAAACTCTTTCAAAGCCCACCGTCCCCTGACGCTGTCAGATTGAAACCACTTCTATAAACCCCGTTGGATTTTCGTTCGCCTGTGTTTGCAGAGCTCTGATGCATGGGGCAGGTTGCCGTGCAGTTCCCCGAGTTAACAACTCTGTTCAGACGCTCCATGATTCTTAGTGGACAGAGGACCTTGATGTATTTGTGAGAGGTTATTCCCCAGAATCTTTGAGATGGGTTTGATTTCCTTGTTACATTTCAACTAAATTAATTCTCCTTTGTTATGTGGCAAATGCAGTTGTTTCAGGACGCTTTTCATTTAGTCGATAAACTTGTTTATTCTAAATTATATATATATATATGTAATGTATATATACACACGTATCTAAAAACCAAAAATAAGAAACAAGGACTGAAAGGTTAAGAAGCTCCTATTTCATCCTTTTCTCTGTTAATCCATCAGCTCCGGGCTGTAGGCTCCGCGTGGCTGAGGAGGAGGGTTGCAGCCTGTTCATCCCACGGAGCCCCCATCTCATTCATTTAATAGAATGACCATCCACGAGGGCAGGATTTCAGTTTGCTCTCTGATTTCTGTGTGTTTGATTTACAATCTGAATAATCTGCTGTTTATGTTGTGTACCATTCATTACATGGGTTTTCAATATTGGTTTTTGATATGCATATTCCTTAAAAAACCAAACCAGATTCTAGCTAAGGTCCGTGTGCCTGTTACAGCGAATTTGAGCCTGCTTGAGAAAAACTTGTTTGTAATCAACTGAAGTCGAAAGATTTTAGAAGTACTTCATAGATTCTTTGCATCCCTTCTGCAAATGTTAGCAGAAATAGCCTGAGGTCAGCTATCGGTGTCTTTTTAATGAGTTTGGTTTTAATCTTAATATCTGAACTAGAAATATTTGTTTCTCGTTAGGTAGCTGCATAATGTTTCATTCATCTAGCAGTTGCCTACAGCTGCATGTAAAACAAGTAAAGGAACTTAGAAGCATTTGCTTTTAGCGAAAATATATACTTACTTTCAAAATGTTTTTATGAAATACCCGTGGCAGCTTTGGAATATCTTCATCCTTGGTTTTTATTCACTCTTTCACATCATTAATTTACAAGCTAATGAAAAGGTTACAATCACAATAAAACAACACAGAACAATAAATTACTAAGTCTGTAAAAATACTTGGCAGTATTCAGTTAGATACTAGTTGAGATAACATTGTATTCTGTTCTGCAGAAAGGGTGCAAGAACAGGGGACCCACCTGGAGTTTAAGCTTCAGGTCTCCTGTCCTAAGCCAGTCTGTGTGTGCCCAGGTTAAGTAAACTCAGATTGGTAGATCTGGGTGAAAAAGAGCTCACTGCTTCTTGACAGTGAAGTGCACCTCTATGCTCTGCGAGTGGAAGATGCAGCGTAGCAAAGTGTTAGATTTCCTGCTAATGCAAGGAAGAATAATCCTTTTTTTTTTTTTTTTTTTTTTATCCTTCAGTTGTGAAGATAAATACTGGCAGAACCCATTGCTGTCGCTGGGGATGTCACGTAAAACAGAAGTGTTTAATACATAATCTTAACTTTGAAGGTTTTCCCTGTTTATAGAGGCAAAAGTATAACTTGTCCTCTTGTCACTTTTGCATTTAAGCAGTACCGGGAATGAAGTTCACTGGTCTGTCCTTCAGAATATCTGCTCAAGGCTTTTATACTGATATCTCATTTTATTTGCTTCTTGCATTTTTCATTACTGTTGTGGCTGTAATGCTTTCCCAGGTTACCACAAAATTCTTCACCTTGATGGAAACACTCTGTAGGAGAATAGATGATAACACCATTTAGGTATCTCTGTAAATTTAAAATGCAGCGTGTTTTACATAGAAAAATTCAGGTGGTTTCATTATATAATAAATCTTTCATAGCCTTTGAACATTCCTTCAGTTCAGCCTGTCCCGTAGGAGTCCTTCCACAAGTCCTTCCTCTGCATCGTGTTTCCAAAAGCACGCGGCTTGTCTTGAGCCAGTTTCCACAGTCTTGGACACTTTGCTGAGAACATTCTGTATCTGGGCAGTTCCTATTTACCTGGGATACCAGTGACTTAAGTCACTGAGTTTCTCGACAATTATTCACTCATTAGCCAGATATTTCAAAACCTTAAGTTTTTCAGAAAAACTTTTGGTCATAGTGCTGCCCCATAAATCAAAAAAGTAACATCATAGATGTTAAATAAAGCCCCATAAATATTCTTCATTTGAAATTCTTGGCTTTTTATAAAAATAGACAATAATGCTGTTAAAGAAATTGAAAGCAGAACTTTCAAAGTCAGGAAAATTTATCTAATCCTCAAAAATTGTTAATCTGATGCTTTTAGCTGTGTTAGTCATAGGTGACCAATAGAAACTATATCCTAGTAAAGAAATTTTGGGACCATTCACTTTTGTTACCATTGAGTGAGTAAAAGCTTGGAAACGTGTAGAAGATTAGCACCTTATTACTCATTTTTTTGTTTCTGCTTTTGAGGTCTACGATAGATTTTATCTAATTAAATTTTGAAGTAAAATCATCCTCTCTTTCTTTTTAAATACACTCAATCATCATGATATTAAAACTGGTTTAGCTTTCCAAGTTGCCTGGCATGCTCAGTAAATCAACTTTATGAAGGTTTTATCGCACTTTTTTTTTTTTTTTTTTTTTTTTTTTAAAACAGTGCACGCTTTTTTTCTCCGTCTTCTCTGCCCCGGTCTGTGTGGCAGGTGTGCTAAGTGTTTGAAAAACGTGTGCGTTATCCCAGGGATGATGATGGTTTACAACTTTAGGTACTTGTTTAAAAGTGAAGTAAGTGCTGAGGAGAGATTTGGGGGGGGGTGTCACGAGTGGAAGGGGGACGGCAGAGGACCTGGAGTGCTTCATCCACGCTGCAGTTTTGGGCCTGGCTGTACGAGCTCGGTGGCCAAAATCTGCGAGTACTTCAGCATGAAGCAGCTGCGCCCAGAGAGAGATCGAGGCCAGAAACATTTAGAATATTGGATAAGCGTGAGAAATTTTTGGTCTGTAAAGCTCAGAGCTGTCTCTTTATTAGCACGTAATTTAACATGATTTGTATCCTTAATATCACACAGACAATCCTCTCTCACCCTTTGGTTTGTTAGGTCAGGTTCATTACTTTATTTTCCTTGGATGGAAACCTTCCCCAGTTATCAACCAGTGAACAAACATATTTAGACATAAGACCGAGTATTGTTTATCCTTTCCTTTCAATCTGAAATCTAATTTCCAGCCACGGTAAAAACAATAAAACTGATGTTTGCTTTTCTCCTTTTTTTTTTTTTTTTTTTTTTTTTTTCCCTTCAGTGATAAATACGATATATTTTGAATTTTATCTACGTATTGAAAATATTCCATTGGAAGCTTTTGAAAGATAGCATTGCTTTTACTGCACAACTGGCTCCTGGTCGAGTGGTTTAAGCTGTATGCATGAATAGAAACTTTTGTTATTTATAATAAGTACATCCGTTGCTGATGTACTTTGTAATTTATGTTTAGAACTAAGTGTAATTTCTCAGATTTTAACTATTTCAAATTGACTCTCAATACAGAACTTTTTCCCTTCTGAGTTTTTAATGAATCTGGCACAACAAAAAGTAATTGCAATTCTGCCTACTGCTAAATTATCTTAGAATCTAATATTTCATGAACATAATGTCTACAGATTTTTCTCAGCTATTTATCAAGATATAAATCCTATCCACTGTGCCCTGTGTTTATCTTAACATACAGCAATACATTTTTACCCTGTCTTTTGTGTAACTGCAGTGCTTGGCAGCGCGATTTTTAATTTTTCTTTTTTCTTGAGTGCCATCAATGTTCCAGTGTAACTTTTATCCTGCGGGTAGTCTGGGAGTCAAATAGATGGGGTGCTTTGAACTTTCCGTTTTCTCTCTTAATCCTTTTTGTGGAATTTCTGTTTCTCCTTGCATCAAATTCTTTAGGTAAATATTTAAAATGTGTATGAGCACCGAGATGCACTTTTCCTGCATGATATGCATAAACGTGTTCAGATTCATTCTCATGCCATTATTATAGTTTTGTCCGCATTGAGGATTTTCACATGCACCTTTATCCCCTTCAGTACAGGGCTGTTTTGTTGTTTGCAATGTCCAAATGCTTAGAAACTTTCTTCGTTATTAACACGTTAAGAAATTTCAGACAGATTTTTCCAATGTCCTTTTTTTTTAAAAAAAAAATTTACTCTTTGCCTTTGTGAAGATCAGCACTTGTTACTTATCTGAAGAAGTCATGTTTTCCAGTCGTAATATTAATAAGCTCTATAATATGTAGTTTTGCTCATTACTGAAAAAAAAACCCAAAGGGGTGCACAACCTCTGTTGTTCCTTTGCAAGGCAGGATGATGTGCCGCACAAGCGGCGTGACAGCGCTGCTCTGTTTCTGTAGGTAGCTCCTACGTTCTGGTCTCTTGCTCGTTAGAGACCCTGAAAAGTCCAGAGGGAACTGTATAACGTCACCATTTCCCTGTGCCCTAATGCAGCAGAAATTCATTTATGAATGTCAGCCACCGCAGCTAGGTTTTATGTAACGAGATCTGTAATGGTTTAAAGACGTGCATCAATCTATAGGGAGCTGGCTCGGGCTCTCAAAGGAGCTCTTTGTAAATAGAGCTGTCATAGGTCTGGGACTGGCCTCTGTGGGTCTCTGAAAAGACCACGGTAAAGGTCACCAGTAGTTTGGTTCAAAATGGCAGTACATTTTTACAGTGGTAGAAATTAGCGCTCTAACAAATTTTGAACCAAGTGGAAGAAATATCAAAGGTTGTCAAAGGTTCAAATTCTAATATTTCAATTGTAAATGTTACTTACGACTAACCTTATCTCACCCCCCAAAAGTTGAGTTTTTTCCCCTTGAGTTGCCTCTTGACATTTTGGATTGTGTTTAATACAATATGCAGCAAAAAGTCTGGTGTGAACCCAGCAATCCAGCAGGTCATTCGCCAGAACAATGCTGGTATTTGCCACTGCTTTCAGGAGACACGCAGGATTTCAGAGGGGAAAAATAGTTGAAAAATCTGCAAATCGAAGGGGCGAACCGGGAGGGTGGTTTTATTTGGAAGTGACAAACGCTACAGCTGAATTCACCATTCGTTCAGGTCTGCTCCCCGGTACTGTGGATAAGCAAAGTGTTGGATCGTTGAGCCCTAATAATAAAAATTTAGGGATTGCAGGCAGAGGAGGATCATCCCTGGACAGTGCAGAAGTTTGCTTCTCTAAAACTACTGGCAGGACGGACTCGAGCGTGATGTGCACACAGCAGACGTGCAGGCTCGAGCTGCTGCACGTTTGCTGCACACAGCTCACGCACTCCAGGCGGGTGGGACAAGATTTCATAGTCTTCCTCATCTCATTATTTCCATCTGTCTCTCTGGACACTCAGGCAATTAAATTAACCCCCAATCAGTCAGATACAGAATGTTGTTACTGTTAGGAAAATGGCTGGAAATTTTCATTTCCATGTATTTTGAAGATTAAATTTTTTACAAAGCGCAGATGCTCAAGCCTATTAGAAAAGTTTACCTGCTCACTGTGTGCCTGCTAGATGCTGTCTACCATCATTTAAACATAAAAATCTAATTATTAACTATTATTGCTTTCTTTTTTTATAACACTGGCTGATCATGCTCTGTGATGTGCAGCGGTTTATTGTTTATCTCAAATGCCAGGATGGATAATTACTAAAGATTTTTTTTTTTTTTAACCTGACTGTGGTTAAAAGGGAAAGAATTTTTTAAATTAATCTTTTCCACTGCCATTTTGTTACTTATCTCCTCTGTGGCTTATTTACTATACAATGGGTTTCTTTGTGCTTTCTGTGATCTAATTTCTAAGCCAAATATGTGGGAAAAAGCAGCGTGTGCGTCTGTAGGTAAATAAAAGCAAAGTATCAGAGGGAATACTTGGTAAACTATAAATCTCCTGCACCCCTGGGGAGTCTGTTTTACCCCTTTCTTCTTTCCTGTGCTTTTATCTTCTTGCTATGGCAAATGTGTAAGGACCACTTCTTCCCCCCTCCTCCTTAAGTACAGTTTCCTCCCTTCTCCCCAAAAAGCATCCCTTAGTGTGAAACTTGGATTTAACGGAGGTCGTGTCATAACTTGTGGTGTCAAGTTTGGAGTCCTTGCACTTTGTTGTGATTACAGCAAGATACAACCAAAGATTTTTCTAGAGGAAAACGGTGGTACCAGGAGGAGAATAGGTTTCTAAGAACAGCTTGGTGTTCAGAAAGAAATGATAAATCTAAGAGGAAATATTTCCAGAATTAACTGCGAATTCAGGGCCCAAGTCTGGCAGTGTTACTCAGCTGGAGTAATTTAGTGAGTGTAAGTAGTCTCACCGGTTGGTACACTGCAGTGAGGTCATTCAGGGTGCCTGTCTTAATGATGATGTTTGGCTGAAGTTTAACATGTAGAATTTTTCAGAAAAAAAAAAAAAAAAAAAAAGCATGCTCTGTATTAGATACAAAAAAAAAAAAAATATTTTTATGAGCACATGCTATATGGAATCTTTATATTAATAGCATCTTGGCATTTTACATTCCCAAGGCAGTCTCAGAAACCATGCGAGGGCTGCAAATCTGGTTTATAAGTGCTGTAATTTGTATCAGGACCAGTTTTGATCAAGTCCAAATGTGGATTATTTTTTTTTTCCCCCCTAAAATGCTGAATCCATTTTAAGCCTTTATGCATCTCTATAAGAGCGACGAGCCATATAGAGTCAGACTCAGACTGTAAGATGTAAAGTTACTGTGCGAATAAAAATGTGAGTCAAAATAATTTGTGCATTAATGGGCTGGAAGAAGGAATAACTTTTACTGACACTTCTTTAAGCTCCTTTAGTAACATTTTACGAATTGCTTTCAAACTGGGCTCACTGGGGTCCTTGCTTCATGCTTACCTCTTAGCAGCCTTTAGGATAACATTATCAGGTTGTCACTTTTATTGCTGCACGACTTTTGATTTATGTTTTGGCCATCAAAGTTGCCAAAAGATGATGATTTTATATACAAGATTCTTCTGTAGATTCAGCTTTCTCTGTTCAGCAATTTCCTCTGTGCGCTCCAATAGCCTTAGTTTCCTAAGAATTAAAAATTTTGTTACCAGACATTTGTACTTCCCACGGACTGGAAAGAAGAAAGTTTCAAGTTGGTCAGGGAAAAGATTGTCGGCAGCCTGGGGAACATTCCTGCAGCACGCTAGTGTTAGACGCTTTGATAATTCCTTTCTGATGTTATGAGAAAACCACATTTTAAATGTCTTTGCTTTAAAAACTTGTGTTGTGATTGTAAAAATAAGTAATTTTAACCTAAAAGCAAATTTTTATGCCGCTCTAGTGAGTTTTAGTTGCAGTTTCCAGTTGTGTGGCCACACACATGCATGGTGCCTGGTTTGGGGTGCGATTTCCCCCCCCCCCCCTTTCCCCTTTCATTGATACAAACTTTTTGGTATGAGAGTAGAACGTTAGTCAAGTTGAACTTAATGCATACAAGTATTACTGAACAAAAATATGTGCTTCTAGCATTTATTTTAGGTTATACGCTAGTTTTACATTATCCCAGCTGGGTATTAAACTGAGTTACAGAACTGGCAGTATGTTGGGGAAAACCAGATGTGTACTCTAAGAAAACAATAGTTTTGGGTCCAGAGCTTTCATTGAAGTCTGCTTCAAATTCACACTCCATATTCCTCTCCCTTTTCTCACAAAAAAAAAAAAAAAAAAAAAGAAGAAATTGAGAGTTGTTCAAAAATGCATTTAAAAAAAAAAAAAAATCCAAACGATGATCGGAAAGTTTAACATGTATGCAAATGCTATCTGGATATGGCTTCAGAAAGTAAAGACCTTTGGCTGGCCTGGAGGCTCAGCTGGTAGCAAAATGTATTGCCGTATGGGAGACCCTGATTTAAGTTCAACCACAGGCCATTAATGTCTGGAAGCTCCACATAGGTGCAACTTTCAGCTCTACAGCATAGTAGTAGAGGATTCGGAGGCTGCGTTACTGATGGATGGTTCATGTAATTACATCCCGAAGTAACCGCCTGCCATGGATTTCACTGAGGTGGAAAATGAACGCAAATGGTAAACGAATGGACGAGAAGTGACACAGAGAAGTGCACAAATCCTTGGAGAACCACCGAGGCTGGTGCTCTTGAAGGGTAAAATTGCCCTGACAGTAGACATATGGTTGAAGTTTAATTCACAGGGGAGAACAGGCACTCAACTACTGTGCCAATTGTTTTCCGCCCCGAAAGCAAAGATATTTTAATGATTTATAGCAGAAACAGGGTGTATGTGTTACCTAATGTGTTTAGAATGACTTGATACAGTTTTCTAAGCAATGCAGGAAGCGAAGTGGATAAACAATCACTTCGTCGTCTTCTTTGTTCCGAATTTAAACAGCAAAGTTTTGGTTATCATCTGTAATATTAGTTTCTCTGAAAATGCTTTCCCATGCAGAACTTCATGCCGTAGGCTAATACATGCAGGCAAAAAAAAAAAAATCACTACCAGAAAAATGATTTTACTTGTGTTCTCAACGTGGAATGTAACTGGCAATTCACATTTTTAACAATCTGTATGATACTTAAATGTCACGTTACTGGCTCCAACTTGAGAAAAACGAATAAAGGAGGAAATTAATTCAGTAACCAAGAATTCATTTGCAAAATTGGGAAAGTATCATCTGCAGTACCGTAACATGTAGTACACAACTTAGTCAAACAAACTGACACTGTTAGGACTCATTTTCATTTTATGACTTTAAATTAGAAAAAGCATGTTTGCATCACTGCAAAGGCTGGTGTGAAAGAAGCACCAATTCCCAAGCTCTTCTCCAGGGTATTAAAAACATTTGTCCACTTCGTGCATTGACTAAAGAGAAAGCACATGTGAAGTTACATTACTGAGCAGGCTTCTGATGGAGAAGCGAAGTAGAAACGGTATGGCTTCATGTGGAGAGAAATATATATAACTGATGTCTTATCTGTGGACTTTGGTGGAAGTCAGAGGACGGTGATTTGTGATAGTCTAACATTAAATCTGTCAAAAAGGTGATAGTTTTCAAAATGACAGCGGATATATAGAAGAACATCCACTTTAATGAAAGAAATCAATCATTTTTTGTAATTCTTTTTGTTTGGGAACTATTGTTTGAAAATGCTTTTGACATGAAGCATAAGATTTTCTAAGGTGGAACATGATATATAGCTTCTAATATACATTACATCTGCTTTTAGTTTTGGTCATCATTGGAACACACTGAGCAGTTTACAGCGACACTTGTTGGGTGTGAATAATTTAAATGAAGTAGATAAAGCTTCCGTTATTTTAGATTCTTTTTATATGAACTTTATTAGTAGATAAAAGGCAAAGTTAGGGATATACTTACGTATTTTAATTCTTTTCCTCCTGGATATCCTTTAAGCTTTTGTAGGGGTATCCCGAGTAGTCCAGGTGGTCTTGTATGTTTTTCATTCTGGAAACCAGCCACGTTGTATGTTTATTTCTAGCCTAAATTCTGGAGTACATATTCCCCTTATAAATGTTATATCCCACTATAAGATGAATAAAACTCCTTGTGGTTGTGGAAGGGTTCACGGCCAGGTTGGACGGGGCTTTGAGCAACCCAAGTCTAGTGGAAGGTGTCCCTGTCCATGACAGGGGGGTGGGAACTGGATGATCCTTAAGGACCCTCCCAACCCAAACCATTCTGAGACCCCTGTCTGTCTTGAGATTTGGGTGGCAAGGCAAAGCTAAGGAAGACTGAAACCCTTTGAAGTTCTGGATTTTCCTGTCCATGCCAGTCAGAGAGCATCTTCCCTTGCGTCGTGGGTTTGTTACAGGGAAAAAAACTTGGAGTCTTTGAACCTGCTCTCTAACTTCTGTCAAGTTTACACTTTTTCTTGTCCTTCCTGGGATTTTTATCTTGAATTATGTCTACGATGTTATTTTTTGTGCAAGTTTCTTTAAGAAACTTATTAATGCAATTCAGGTAATTCTCAGGAGTACTGCTTTATTTAAGTATTCTTTAATTGACAAGTACTGCCTTATGACTTTCTCCAACTTCTGATTTATAGTCCAGGCACCATTACAGTCAACTCCTCCTGACTGTGGTTGCTCCTACCATTCTTCATCTGCTTTTCTTTTGAAGCCATTATGTACTTCTGATACTGATTGATATAAACGGAGCTGATTACCTCATTCCATAATTAAAGTGCAGGAGGTAGTATATTCATTTTCTTTTCATTAGGACTTTTCCTGGACGTTGCAATAGGAGAACTTTTCTGTTCCTCTGTGTATAAAAGGCTCATGCTGTTGTCGCATGTGCTTTTTTTTCCCATCCGTATTTCTCCAACTTAATAGGATCCTGCAGTGTACGGTAGGAGCAGTGTTTTGTTACCCTAGCAACAAGAGCCAAACTTTCAGATGTTATTTTGCTAGTATATAAAAAAAAAATCACTGCCAGTTATGATGTAAACATTTGCAGTTCCCCCCAAATGTCTTTTCTTTTTGGAATCAAAGTAAAATCACTGTTTTGAGGGGAAACTGAGAAATTGTTTTAGACGTTTTAAAGCAAAATAACAGATGTGTGTGATTCTGGTAGATCCTCAGCGATCTGGTCTTACTATTTTTAAGTGGCATATTTACTACTAGCCTCATTGGAGGAGATGTACCCTCTCATCAGCACTGAGTCCAACTTTTAGTTTTAAGTTATTTCTAAAAGGATTGAATGCTCTTTCTGCTGAAATTGCCTGAAGACTTTAGCAGAATTTCATAGTAAATGCTGCAAGTACTTCAGCATTTTTCTTGACCTTTTGTTTTGAGCATAACTAATCCCATCAGGAATTTGAGACTGGAGGGATGGGACCAGCACAGTGACATTTAAAGCCGTGTTTACATTTATTAGACTAGCAGGGACTTGTCACATAAAAATGTAAAGCAAGACAGTCCTTTTAGGACTGAGTTATCCTCTCCCTCTTGGCTAGGTTATGTCACAACAAAAAATTTCCCACCAGACAGATGCTGTGTGAGTCACCATTTATTATTCACTCGAATAACCTTTATCAGTGCTGGTCAGTTGGAGGGAGTCTGGGTCACTCATGTACGACTTGTTTCTTGAGCTTTTGCACTCGGCAGCTACAGTTTAGTAAGATTTTTTGACACTGTAGTATTTTTCTCTGAACGATCCAGCCATTTCTTAATAGCACTCAGTTGTATGTTGAATAAAACCCAAAAATAACGTTCTGTTGGGGGGAAAAAAAAAAAGCCAAAGGCTTCTTTAATATTGCTCAAAATAGTGAATTATCATAGAGAGATTTAATTGTCCACTCTTGAAAAATCTTCCTTTTGGAAGGAGTTCCATCAATTTTGCCATACTTACTGCTAACAATGAGCCATTTCATCACAATATGTTGCAATTGCATTGATTTGAATAATATTTACTGTTCTTAGATTGAATTAACTCAAAAGATTTTGCAAGTTTTAATAGAATGTCGAAGGCTGAGCTGAGCTGAAATGCTTAGTTACGATTTCTGTCTTTTTTTTTTTTTTTTTTTTTTTTTTCTTGCCAAAAGCTGATTGGGATATATGAAATAATTTTTGCTGGGCTGATTACCTGGCAGTCACAGCTCCATATGCGTGCGTGTAGGTCGTGTGATGTAAAACATTGACTCACCAGGAAATAGATTGATTAACCTTCAGAGAACCTGGGCAAAAACGACTAAAACTACCTAATTTAGAGAACTCTGGCAGGTGCAGGTACATCAGACTGCTTTTTGTGTTACAACTGAGATGAAAACTGTAGGTTATGGTTTGGGAAGTGCAGCATTTGAAAAGCGTTTTCAGTTAACCACAACGTTGTTTTGAGAAGTTTCCCTTGGTGGGCGATTCACTAAGAGCATCTTCATAGAAAAGATGAGTCAGATGTACGATACAGATTTACTTACAAGCCTCATACTTGCAAATAGCCTCTTTAATTGGATACGGTGAATTTACATGAGGAAACTCTTCTTTCCGTAACCAAGTAATTTTTATTGAAATTACATCTGTAGTTGAACTACCAATTAATTCTAATGAAGTTTTGCATATGTGCTAGTTTAAAGTGTCCCTTCAGTGGAAGTCTGTGGTTTGTTGTGGTGTATTTTACATCTTTTTATAGGGCCTGAACCCATCTCTACTTGAAGTCAAAGGAAGGACCCCACTTGGCTCCTATGGGATGTGACCCCAGAGCATCTTGAGACAATACCTCTTTCTTTGCTTTGTTACCCATTCATGCTGGCAGATGCAGAATCACAGAACTGCCTAGGTTGGAAAAGCCCTTGAAGATCATCCAGTCCAACCATCAACCCAACATTAACAGTTCCCAACCCCACCAGATCCCTCAGCGCTGGCTCAGCCCGACTCTTCAACCCCTCCAGGGATCCCGGGGACTCCCCCCTGCCCTGGGCAGCCCATTCCAACGCCCAACAGCCCCTTCTGCACAGAAATCCTTCCTCAGAGCCAGCCTGACCCTGCCCTGGGCAGCTTGAGGCCATTCTCTCGGGGCCTGGCGCTGGGGCCTTGGCTCCAGAGACTCATCCCCCCTCTCTGCCCCCTCCTGGCAGGGAGTTGCAGAGGGCCAGGAGGTCTCCCCTCAGCCTCCTCTGCTCCAGACTGAACCCCCCCAGTTCCCCCAGCCGCTCCCCAGCAGACCTGTGCTCCAGACCCTGCCCCAGCTCCGTTGCCCTTCTCTGGCCACGCTCGAGTCACTCAATGGCCTTTTTGGGGTGAGGGGCCCACGCCATTACATACATTACTCTCTGTCTACCTGTGATATTGAGTTAAAATAAATTACTGCTCATGTAAATGCAAACTGCTTACATAGAGGATTTCATATAATCTCATTGTATTTAGATCACATGATACAAAGCTTGATTTAGGCTTTTATTTCTTAATAATTAACTTTACATCCCTTTCAGCCGGCTTAATAGTTCACAGATAAAGTTTTAATTACACTGATTACCCTTTTGTATTCAACACTAACCACTTCTCAAAGGAGCTGTTAGTCTGTTGAGGGACCCCCAGCTTCCCATGCGAGGATCTATGTGTTGACCCAGTAAAAGTGCGAGGTACTTTTAACAACTGCACATTTGTTTTTAGGTGTTCACTTAAATTCAGGCAGGATGCATTTAACCTGGAGAAAAATCATGAGCCTCATGTGGTTTTCATGCATTATTTGTTTTTTAAATACTGTATGTGGAAAATAATGGGTCAGATTGCTTATTTTTGTTGGACTGTGCTTAGGGAAAGGGTCAGAGGGCCAGTGATGGAGAGAGCAGGTGCTTTTTTTAAAAAAGCATATTAATTTGGGGGGTTTTCTGTGCTTTATGTTTCTCCAGTTTATTTACCTAGTGAGATGTGAACACTTTTCAAAGACCTCAGAATATTCCTTGGTAATTTTTAAGAAAAATTTTTTTTTTTTTGGGGAAAAAAAAAAAGCTCCTACAGGGAATGTTAATAAAGATCATGTCCCTCTGCTATGCTTTCTGTTTGAAAACTTCCCTCAGTCGTATGTATCTCATTTTTCTTTGCTCAGGGCCTGTTACAGCATTTCGCTGGTGGCTGCTACTCTCCATAAAACCACAGTGCTGGAAAGTGTTGGTGGCTTTGCTGCATAGCATCAGTCTTCGGAGGCAGAGGCTTGGTCCTGGGGCTCGCTGAGCCCTTGGGGGGGATCCCTGAAACGCAGCTCTGGGGAAGCAAGGTGGTGTGTTGGGAAAGGGCTTTTGAAGACGCAGATGGTTTAAATACACTAAGCCCCAACTTGCCATCACTTATCTAGCTCAATCCAACTGCAGTAGCCAGAAAGATAGACGTTTTTGTCAAGTTTATTTAAGTAACCACAATAGCTGCAGTCTGTGTTCATGCGTTTCTCCAGGTTTCGTGCAGGCGCATGAGGGGAATCTCTGAGTAGACATTACCGAGTAGATCTGTGCTGTGGTATATACTCAAAGTAAAAGCAGATGAGATGGTTTATTATTTGTTATGCAAGGAAATAATGCCGCTGATAAAAACGTATTCTGGAATTATTGTTTTCATTTTTCCACACTTGGTAGAGCTGAAATCAGTTTCGCTTTTCATGCCTTTTAGTTTGGGGAATTTAAAAGAGGTGCTCTCAGTTATATGACTCTGTAGGGGTGTTAGTTAATGAAGTTTTGACAGATTTAAGGTCACATTTTGCATGGTTCAATTCAGCACACTTAGAAATACACAGCAGGGAGAGTTCCTCTCTCTGTGAACTGCTATATATTAGACTTTTATATATGCTGAATTTATTTTTGTATTGGCACATTTTATATAGGAAATAAATATCAAATTTAGATACAGGTTGTTTTTGGAGTAAGGAATGAGTAAAGCTTTATGAACTAGATCATTAACTTCAGAATGATAACCTAATCTTTAAGAGCAGTGGGTCCTTTTTATTTTGGTTTCCAGGCACCCTTAATCAAACATACTTTTATTCCAAAAGAAACATATTGGAATGTTAATGGGAATATATTACCTTAAAGTTACCAAAGCCCTTGCAGTGTAATTTTTGGCAAAACCCTTATCATACAGTGCTGGAATATTTGAGGACAGGTGAGTGGAACAATTTGATTTTGGGTAATGGAAACTGCCAACAAGATACGTGATCTGGGGACTCCAGCTTTGGTAGTTGCTTCGTTACTGCTGGGTCTCTCAGATCCCTTTTTTTTTTTTTTTTCCCCTCTATTCTTTTCTGCATAGCCCAGTCCCTACCTGGATGGGGACATCAGAGCCAAATTTTTTCTTTGGCATCAGTTGTCTGGGCACAGACGTTATGAGGAGCGTGTTTTTAAATCGGTGAATATGCCCAGTTCAGAGGAAGTGTTTAGAAGGTAATTAGTAAAGAATTAAAACATGTTAGCATGCTTAATGTGAATCAGCATTATTTTATTAAAAATGGGCTTGTTTTTGTCAGCTTGATTGACAGCGTCCTTATTTGCTTTGTATTTCCAATCATTTGAAAATGTAGCCCTATAGCAAATGATTGAAGCCAGTGTTAAATTTATTTGAAAGAATCGAGTTGATAAATTGCAAAAAGTAATTTTAAGCCTTCCAATTTGTATTTTCTGGTCTTTGCCCACAAATATATCGGACTAATGCTATTCAGTATTTTAATCAAAGATATGAAAGAAAATGAATAATTAGTGCTATGTAAATGGCAGTGTAATGAAAGTAACAGGTCATTTTTACACTCTGACCTAGATTACTAGATATGATTGACTCAACCTGCCTTTTAATAAAGCTAGATGCAAAGGAGTGTATTTTTCCAAGAACAAATATTCCAGGATTGGGTTTTTTTTATGCTGGTGAATGTTTGGTGACCTGTGTGATAAGATAAAATACTGTCCTACATCTCCCAAACCTTTTACTGTAGGGAGCAATGAGAAGACACAGAAGAGCTGAAGTATTTAAAATAAAGATGGGATGGCTTCTGAAAAAGATGTTACACTTCAAAAAGCAGCGATGGTTTTCATGGAAATCGCTTTGTGTAAGCGTCTTTAATTTATGCCATGTAAGAAAAACTAGACAATGATCAGCCCTTTGTAACAGTAGAATAGAAAAACACATTATGGCCTAGAGGCTTTTTCTCTTGTGTTGGTGCTGGTGGTAATGAAATTATAATCAGAACAAGTTCAGCTTGAAAAATAAGAAATCAATATATGTAATTATTTTGGAAAAAAAAATGTGAGTGGTATATATTGTGGCTTTTTCCTTTCCTTTAGTGCGATCTTCGTATAGTTTGAAGTTGGACATGCAGCAGCCAGAAAAAGGCACCCTAAAAAGAAGAGAGGCCTCCTAATTTTGGAGGCATCTGCTTAAAAAAGGGTTGCCAATAAATGATCTAAAGGACGGGTTACATCTTCCATGTGCTTCCTCACACCTCTGTATGCTTCTCATCACTCGTTACTGAGAGAGAAAAGCTGCAGATACTCTCTGCAACGCTGTGGGCCATCTGTCTGCCTTATCTTTTTGGAAGAGGAACTTCCAGTCTTTTATTGCTGTTAATATTTTGAAAAGTTTGGAAGACGAAACTTAATCCTTAAAACTGTCTTGTAATTCTATCAAAATACTTATTGCTTAATTTTAAATACGGCGTAGGAAGAATGCAGCACCAAGTGATCCTTGGGCCGTATTTTCAGCTGTGGAGTTGTTCTGAAGAATTGCAGGTTGAATGTGAATTTATTTCTTTGGAAAGATAACACATCATCAGGCTATATGCATTCTTACTTTATATACATATGGGATAGATTAATAGAGCACAAGGGTTACAGTGGTTTTCAAATAATGCTGCTTAATCTTAGCATGAAGAGGATTGCTTCTTCAAGAACAGTTAGGTCAGTCTGTCCTTTGCTGCCACTCCTTTTTGTCACGTTAATACTTGAATTTTATTGCAACAGGACTGTAAAATCACCAAAATAAATTTGTATGAGCCACCATCAGACATGAGGTTTTCAATACATTTGACCTTGGTTCAATTGAACTGGTGGCTTAAAGAGGGAGTGTAAAGTAGATCATGTTACTGATTTTCCTTTATGCTTTAGTATCCTCCACACTGGATTTGTTTCTGAGTGTTGGGTCTTGCTCTACTTCATCAAGTGAAATTAAAAACTACAAAAGACAATCTTGTGGAAGAAAATCTTGGGGTTTTTTCATACAGCTCCATTCTGGCATTCTGCTTTGCCTGTTGTCCTGGTTTCAGCTGGGACAGAGTTAATTCATTAGTAAATGCCAAAGTGATGGAGACCTTGATTAGTCTAAGTCTCTGATGTTTTCCAGGACCTCATTAATTTCTGATACAAAGAAGTTTTGAGTTTTGCACCTAAATATAGAATCTAGTTGCACCAAGTAAACTCATCTCTAAACCTGTAAATCCGCTAAATAAATGTTTCATTGGTACTGAAGACAGTGGATGTTTTTAGTCTTAAGATTCCATGAAGAAAACTTTAAGACTGAAAAGAATCAACTAGAGGGAGTTATTATATTTAAGTGAACATGTTTATCAGCAGAACTTCTTATCATTTGAAGGAGCTGTGTTTGCTATTTGAATGTGTTCATGTAGTTTCGCCATCAGTGATGAATGGCAGTGTAGGACCAGGTTTTTTCTTAATTTTTTGTTTCCTAGGAATCATCTAAACCCATAACTGTCCTTTCTATCAGTGTTTTAGCTAGAGCATATCACTGAGATGTTTCCTTTTACCTATGCACAAATCATTTCTTTTGTGCAATTTTTGCTGAAATGGTTACTTGCTGGCTGTAAGTGTTAAGTGTTACAGAATTTTCAGATGTGAATCTTCTATAAATAACCAGTCTTCCAGTGATTTGAAAAACTTTTTTTTTTTTTTTTTTTTAAAGAAACATCATCTTTTATTTTATTCCTGCAGTAGAAATGGGAAGAAATGATGGAAAAAAGACACCAAAATCCCATTGTGTCTTGTTTTTCAGCTTTTTATAGGTAGGCAAACATATGTGCTTGCCTAGATTAATAAAAAAGCTCACAATAACAGTAGCAAGAAGATGTTTTAGAAGGCTCAATCTGGCGAGAACCACACTGAGGAATGGGCTTTTTTGGTAAGCAAACTTCAGCTATCCCAAAACAGTGATCTGTTTTTGAAGGTTGGGGTCTAGAGAAAAGTTCTCTTATGGGCTGCTAGAAGAATAGTTCTTGGTGATAAGTAAAATCAGCAGAGGACGTGATATGAATTGAACCATGGTTGGAAACTATGCTTGAATAATTTTGGAAGAAACTGAAGGAAAACCTATTACATTTTAATCTTTTTTAAAAAATTTTATTTCCTGCCCTGGCAGTTGAACGTTACATGGGAACTCTTAGTTATGGGCTAAAATGGTCTTTAAATGGAATGGAAGGGAGCAGAGAAAGAAGCTGGTTTTCATTATTAATACTAATTCTATTATTACATTTTACATGGCAAGCATCTTACACAAAAAGGCATGAAAAATAGAAATGCAGGACTTTCGGGCTCAAAAGCTTGCATGGCCTAGATCATCAAGACTTTGGAGAGAGAATGCTAGAGGAAAAAAGGTAGAGAGGGAAGGGAAAAAGGAAAAAAAAGCCCAAACAAAGAGGCAAAGATTGGGGTCAGTGGGATACCACTGCAAGGGTCTGTGTTTCTGCTGAGGAAGCCTGGGTTTGTGTTAACGCTGCTGTAGGGAGGGATGGAGAATGTGCATATGGGCACCATGTGCTCTGGGTGGGTAGGAGGCAGCTGTCTGTCCCTTCGCTCATCTCATCAAATCTGGCAGGTTTGTGTCTCTCACTGAAAGCTTATAGAGCTTTAAGGAAAATAAATGTTTGGTCAAATAGACCGTGGTTCTGTATTCACAACCAATGCCAAGAGTTCACACTTCATTTTAAATATCCGAACAAAGTACTTTTCCTTCCGGTATTTCCAAGATCATTTAAAATTAAAACTAACAGAAATGCATTTATATCTCTGTCTGGGGGTGTTGGGGAACACTTTCTTATTCTGAAAAGTGGTGGGAGTAGTGAGCGAAGGGGCTCGCTCATGCTTGCTTTTTAATTTAGGCAAGTTCTCTTCACCAGGGTCCCCATGCAACGTGCTAAGCGGTGACCTTCGAGGCAACAAGGTTTGGGACACAAAAGATCAGGCCAGGTCACAAAATGTGCTCAAGAGCATTGGCAGCTTTGAAGATACATGAAGATACATGTTCAGAGATACATCTCAAAGATATTCTCAACTATCTTACAGATATTTCCTAAAGTATTCTGAATTTTCTTAAGAAACAGTTTTCACTAGGTTTTTCTATTTGGGGAAAAGCGTGTCTCCGTGGTTGGAATTGCAAGCTGAAGGAGCAGAAGCACTGAGCGAGCTGCTCTGTTGCAGCTCTGCAGTTGCTTACGCTCGCAGTGGAGATAATTGTGCAAGGTGAAGTGTGGGCTCCGGCTCCGTGAGAGCTAAAGGGCTTGTCACTCTCAAGACAACCTTTTACCACTGACAGCAAGCAGTAGTAGATGACCAAATGTACTTTTTCTAAATGCTCCACTGAATTATTTTAGAAAAAAAACCCCATTTTTTTGGTCTGCTTGTCAATTTTAAAGGCACTCTTTTTTAGGATTTTTCAACCTTGACTTCAACTCTCGCTAGCCTGAGTTAGCTTGAGCAACACTCCGTGTCAGATACTCTGTGCTTTTTGTGCTGAAGTTAAAGGGAAGGGTGACTTAAGGCTTTTTTGTTCTGTATGTGTGTAAGAGCATGAATTAATCTGTTTTATTAGAAGTGAAGTTTATTATTTTTCAGCTTAACCATATTCTGTTACCTGGTTTGGACCAGCAAGGCAGGATGTTAAAGAAGCCCAGTGGAATTGGGGACAGTGGTTCATTTTCAGGGCAGATTGATTATTTTTTTGGTACAACTCTTCTATTTTAAGGTCGAGGGCAGGTAAGAATTCCAAAGTTAAAGTGTTGGTTTGGAACTCAAGTGAGCAGCCAAAGAAAAGCCATGTATTTGTACCTGCCCCGTTTGTGAAAGGCTCCGCTACCCAACTGCTCCACAAATCCCATGGTATGGAAAGTTGTTGATCCCTTGATGTCTTTCATTTTTGCAGCCTTGCTATACTTTGCTATAAAACTTGTGACACAAACAGAACAAAACTATTAGATGAGGCTGATTGAAGTTACAGGGTGAAACTAAATCCCGCTTTTATCTGGGGAAGCATGGTCATACTGATTAGAGAGTCTGTTCAATCCACTTAAATCCACTCTATGGACTCTGTCCTTTATTATGTTTGTTTGTATCTGTCTGTCTTTCTGTCAACATGTATTCTGTGATAATTTCTTCCCATGGGACCTTTCTCCCCTGTGTTAAAGGAAATGGGGATATCTGTGTTCATAAGGCACTGTGCATACTGTGGAAGAAAAAAAAGTTTTGCAAATGCAAGGAGAGTCCAACTTGCCACTTGAGCTGAGCTTTTTCTGAACAAAGTGTTTATCAGTACTGCTGTTTGTGAGAAGTAGAAAGGGTGACATCAGTCATAGTTCTTCAGCATAACAAACTTTTAGCATATTTTAAAACTAAGAACTATAATAAATTTATCATAATCTCCAGTAATGCTTAGAGAAAATGTAATTTATGGCTGTTTTTAATGTCAGTTCAGTTGGATTTTCTTATCTGGATATGCCTGAGATTCATGATAAATTGTGTTATCTTACGAATACAGTGTGATTAGTTAAGTGCTATCTTTAGTAAACTGCAGGTCATCATCCTGTCACGTTTGACACAGGTGTTCAGACATACAAAGTGGGATCAAATGTTCCAGGCTGAGCCTGAGATTGGGTTGATCCTCTCTTTGGCTCAGCAGATTAAACACAAGGTACTATGCCACTGAGACTACAGAAACAGCTTTATTTCCAAATCCCTTTCCAAATAAAAAGGGGGAGTGTGTGTGTAAAGATGGCAGTTCTCCCCTTCTGCTCTCATCCATTTGTATCTTAATTTCAGAAGCTGTACAGTAATTGCAATAGAAACTGCAAAACAGGCATTTTTTTCAGTGCTGTATATAAACTCCTCAGATATTAAGAAGAGCTTGTTGCTCATTACTTCATTTAAAGTTCAGTCAGATGGTTTAATTTAAGACTGGGATCTTTTCCCTGTTCTTGCTTTTGTTCTCATTTGTTTAGTGACTGATTATATAGCCAGTTATGCCACAATAACAAACTAGGCAGTATTTAATGACAACTAAGACAGCTATTAATGTTAGCAAGTATTAAGTGGAAAATATTAAAAAGTCTTTTTCAGCATTAGATTGTTGTTCTTTTAGTTTTCAAAGTCCAGATGGATCTTTCATTTTTTTTCAAAAGTGATTTTAAACAGGTATTAAGTAGATTGTGCATGGTGAGCAAATAGATAAAGAGAAGCCTAAAGAAGTAAAATGGTTCTTAGTTTTGAAAAACAGCCTTTTCCTGACTTTCAAGCATCCTGACATGTTTTCTAGCTATAGGGAACAATACAAAGGCAGCTTTTGGTAGAGGATAAACATATTAGTATATTCATTTTAGAGCCGATCACCTGGTTTGCAAAACCCCAAAAGTTTGACATAACACTAGTGGACATGAATCTGTCTTGCTTAGCCACTCACCTTCCATTATTGAACAGGGAGTCCTTGGGGTCTGCACAAGCAGGATATGACCAAGAAGGAAAACCTGTGTTAATTGTGACTTTTATAATGTTTGTCTTATCTCTCCAACTTATTAATCTGATTTTTTTTAATACTACACGACTGGAAACCAGGCACACTGTATGTAACTGTCACTGCTGTCACCTGGAATTGGGATTGGAGCATGTTTAAGTTTAACTGAGTTGGTTTTAATCTGGGTAGTTGGGGGAAATGGAGCAGCAGCAATCAATCTATGACCTTGTCAGTGGAACTTCATAGACACCTGGGTTTGTCAGCCCCTGCTGGTGCTGGCATATTGTCCATTTTACCTCTGAAAACTAGCTCAGCTTCATCATTACATCCTGTAAAAATGCTTTCCCATCTCCTTGTGAATGAAAGCTGATGTACAAATAGTTTATCCAGCAGGAAGACACAATAGAAAAAGCACATCACCATCTGCATGGAACCAATAGGGAAGTGTAATTTGACAGCAAAAAGTATTTTATGCAAGTATTGCTGGGGTTTTTTATTGTAGGCAGGATGGTAAAGGTAGATTTTCACTAGGAATCTAATAGGTTTGGTATAACATACAACAGAATTATTTGGTCTCCTCCACACTGTGTGCTATAAAAGGCTGTGCTGTAACTTTTGAAGTGCGATGGAAGGTGTTCAGTTGAGAACATACAATAAACCAGGGGAGCTGGTAGTGTTCCGAGCTTTAGGCTTCTTTGTCGTAAAACAGTTTGTATACGAGGGTGATGGGCTTGTTCAGTCACTCACAGTCGTTCTGAAGTTTGTTGTTCAGAAATAAATGAACAAATAGACATTTAAGACCTGCAGGTAATCAGTAGGACAGACTGTGATGTGGTTCCGACAGCGTGTATCATATAGTTCCAAAACAAATACTGTAGGATGAGATAATTTCTCTTACTCCTGTAAAAACAAAATGTAGCATCCTTTTACAGTGTGATGCTGACTGTATCTCAGAACACCCAAGATCCCTATAAAATCCTGACAACACCCCTGAAGGTCATTTATGGAGGTCACCTCTTTTTGCCTCCCACACTCCCTAGAGAAATTCTGGTCTACCCACTCCTTCATGGCCACCCACCCGCAGATCAGCTGAGAAATCATACTTTGTTAAGAAAAACCTTTGTTAAGAATGTTATTTTTGATCTTTGTTCTCTTTCCTTCATTTCAAAGATGTCTTTTGTTCGGTGCAGCTCAAATACCGTAGTTTGAAAATCCATCAGTTTTAATTTCTATATGCCGAATATGTATATTTTAGCTGAATTTAAACAATGAGATTGGGGACTTGTCATCGTTTACATACATGTATTTATTCTCATTGGTGTTTCAAGAAGTAAATTAAAGTTAGTCTGATCACCACAGCGTGTTTAAGCAAGCACTTTTAGGTGGATCAAGTGTTCTTTGGGTTTTGATGCCTACAGGGGACTTACCTGCATCTGACTGGTGAAGACTATGTGTTTAAAGTAAGCGTTAATTAGCAGTAATTCTTAAATCTGTACCTTCATATACAATAGGGATATAAACATTACTGTAATAAATTGTCAAAAGCTGAATGCCTTTGGCTGTGAGAAGGAGCAACGTGGATCTGTGTCTGTTCATGTAACAGTCGAAGCGTTACTCAGTGATGCTGTTGTGCGTGACTGACATTATCACCCTCTTGGTGTAACCTGCACACTCTCTCCCACTTAGCCTTTGTCATAATCATTAACAGAATTATGAATCACATCAGGCAAAATGTAGTGACCATCTAGTTTGGGAATCATTCCATATGTGTACCACGTCCTCTCGGAAACCCACATGATTGAAAGCAACTGTTACCCATAGACCAGTTCTCCGGTGTTTCTTTTTAACGGTCCTTGGTTTGGCATGTGTTTTCAGTTAGACGGTGGGTAATGCATTTCTGCCTGGGGTTGTTTACAAGCTGTGCTCTCCCTTGCTTTCCCCCACAGGTGTTGCAGGGCGCTCAGCTGATAGCTGTTGCTTCTGCTGAGCCTGCGTCGGGGGGTGTTGACGGATCCCCGCTCCAAGGGAGTGATATCCAAGTCCAGTATGTGCAGCTGACACCCGTGACAGATCACTCTGCCACTAATCAAGTATGTATATGTATCTTTTTGCCATTTGAGTGTACTTAACTTGATTGGAACATCTGTCAGATGAACTGTGTATCTATCCACAAATACTGCAGTCCCAGTGAGTTTATGAATTTGTTTCCAAACTGTACAAAAAAAAAAAACCCACACCAAAACATCTACAATAAGAAACACCATTTTGTTAAAGGTATAAATGGTCTTTGATTATTCCCACTTCTCTGTTCTTGCTCAGTGCCTCCAGAGAGTAGTTATGTTGGTCATTGTTGTTTTTCTGTGTCCTTGAAGGCAGAGTGCCATGTTAAAGGACAGGGCAAAAAGCTTGCTTGGAATCTATCCAAAAAGTATTTTTCAGACTGAGGTTTCTTTTAAAAATGTTATTCCCTTTCTGACAGCAGTTTTCCAGTTATTTTGATCAACAGCCTGGATTTCCCGCAGGAGTCACAGTGTTAGCAATTGTAAGTGAACACTTGATCCTCTCAGCTACGGTGGAGGAATTATCTTTTTGTTTTTTCCTTTTCAAAGCAATTTGGACAGCCATGTACCTTAGTCTAGAAAAAGTTTCTCATCGGCTTGAAGCTGTGACTGGTGACAACAACACAAGACTGTTGACAGAAAACATTTGACAGAAGTTTTTCTGAAGACGGTTACACATTCTTCCATGAACCCCACTGTAGTGGGCTTCTTTTCTAGAGAATGCCAAGTGGCTGTGAAAAATAAGCTGTCACTTGCTAGCCAAACTATAATGATATCCTTAGCAGCCAATATTAGAGTGGAATTTTGTCTGATACATACCAGTTTTGTAGAGAATTCTGACCTGCACGAGCATTTTGCATAGTGAGTCTTCTGAGGGGGAGAAAAAAAATTCCGGATGAAATCAAGGGAATCTTGTCCAAACTTTGTGTAAACAAAACTCAAGTACTTAGTGCTTCTTCCATGAGCAAGGTGATCTGCAGATATGTGAAGTTAGAGCACATCAATTACCCCAATGGCAAAGGGGCCCTGGGACAGAAGGTGGAGCTGCTTTGCGTGTTGTTGGCTGGTGCTGGTAGGGAGGCTGGAGCTTTGATCTCTTTTAGTTGCTCCCGTCCACGCTGGCTCCTCACCTGGGTGCTACAAAGTGCTTTTCAGAAAAATGACACTCCCTGCCAAAAAGGACCAGACTACCTGGCATGTGAGTGTGCTGTAAGATTACGTTTGAGTTTTCTGCACGCTGATCTTCCTGTGTAGAGGAGCCCTTAATAGTTGTTTTTCCCTCTTTGCTAGATTTGTGTCTGCACTAAATTCAATATTTTATTCGTAGTCACTTGTAATAACACGCTGGGCAATAGGAACGTTGCTACAGGGATTGTGCTGTAATTACTTCTTGTAAATCCTCAAGTACTGGTGGTCCCAAACAATTAATAAAGCATATAGGCATCAGGTTGTGAGAGGTGTTTCTTGTGCTGCTGTCCTCACTCCAGGCCTGAGAAATTCTTAAATTTGCCTCCCACAGACTTTCTCCTGGGTCTGTTCTTCGTGGCTGTCCTCCCTTCTCAGGTAGCACCTCTGACGGGCAGGAGGTTCCGCAGTTTGGTTATAACCATCAGCATCCATCTCCCACACGACTGGCAGCTACCAGAGGAGTTACTTTCCTCTTCAGGGACACTTTGCACCGTGTTAGGTTTTAATATTGTGGTTAACCACAGAGATTTATACAAAGCTGAAGAGAAGCAGAAAAGGAATGTGAAATAAGAAGAGTATGAAAGGAAAAACAGACAAGACTAAAAATAAGTTTGCCATAAATATTTCCTCAGTTTACACAAACTAAAAAGCTAAGGATCTGTTAATGAATTGGAGAAACCAACTTGGTATTTGTATTACTCTGAGTTATATGGATGGTTCAGTAGACTTTTTTTTTTTGGGGCTGAAATTATGGAATAGTCCTGCGTCATTTTAGAAAGATCTATCTGAAGAAAAAAGTTTTATCTCAAGAGAAAACCCTCTCAGTGAGGCTGTAGCGACACTTTCATCTGTTTTCACGTAGTTGTTTGTCAAGGTACTGAGACGTTCTCAATGATTTTGTGTCTATTTATCAATCAAAGCTTACAAAAGTGGAGTTTATTATCCCCCTGGGCTGGATGCTGTGCCCTACACAAATTCCATGTTTGAAACACCACAAGTATGAATCTATTTAATGTCTGAAAACAAGATACCAGTTTTCTGAGCTTTTTTTCTTGAGAGCCATGCCTTTGGAAGCAATTGCACATGCAAAGCTGAAGGTAGGAGTGAGGCTGTTCGAAATGAATCCCTTCTCTGACTTCAGCTGGAGCAGACAGCAGTGTGCACTTCAACTTGATGTTTTCAGGGTATTCATGGGAGATTTTGTATTTGCAAATCAGTTGTAGGCAGAAGTATTAATAGCTTGGATTCTGACAGTTTCGTAGTGACCCTAAACCACATGTGAAAACACAAGCTATTAGTGTATTAACGTGTTTTGCTGGCATAAAGTTGCAAATGCCTGTATGGAGGGAGGTGTTGTTTGAAATCAGGTGCATTTGGGGGATTTAGCTTTAGTTGGCTCGTTTTCATGTCTCGATAGCATTTTTACAGCACCTTGAAAAACTTAGAAATACAGAATGTGATGATGACAAAGTGTATTCGGATTAATTCTATGCTCAAATTCATATGCTGGTGGTAAATTTTGTTAGATTTTTTGGGGAAAAAAAAACCAAATTCAAATATAAAGTGTGCTTCTAATCTCAAATTCCAAATCCAAAAATCCAAATCTAAAGTGTGCTTCTGATCCCTTGGGGCAGTCTTCTGCTTCTGGTCTGAATGTTGAATAAAGATTCAGCATTGCCGTTGTCGCTATTATTTGAGAATTATCTCACTTCAAAAAACTTTGATGGTCGCTTGAAAACATACCTGCTATCACATTTAGCAATCTGATAGAACTATTCACCACTTTGGCACTAATTTATTGAACTTTTAAGTAAACTCCAAATTACTGATAAATTTGAACAAGAAAAAAATCTTGTAGCTGGGTGCAAGTGCTGGCAACAAGGCACAGAAATGAAGAGAAATAATTTTGACAAGAAAACCTTAATTTAGGAGCAACGTTTTATAATTTTGAACTTGCGGTATTTTCATTTGAATAAATAAGTGGCGACTCTATAGTAAAACCTAAAGGATGGGAAATCCAGTTGAGTTTCCATCCCTGAGTCTTTGTGGATCATCTTGCAGATGTGAGGCCGAGAGCATAAAGCAGAGATTCGAGTCAGAGGTTTTTTTTCATAACAGAAGTACTGCCACAGAAATAATTCCCTATCTGGAGTGTTACATAAAGCATCTATTAGATGTATTTATGGAGGGAAAATCCATCAAGGGCAGATCTCTGGAATCTGTGGGAGCGTACAGGAAAACATCGTTAAACGCTTGCTGTTTTCTTGCAGTTTATCTCTGTTTGTGATACTGGCTGCTATCAGGGGAAGGCTTATTGGGTGTGATGGACTTTATCCAAGCCAATACAGCTGTTCTTAAATGCTATTCATCTTATAGCTCTAAAGATGGAGCTTGTTTCATAGTCTAGTTTTCTTCACTCCAACTAACTTGGCTAAAAAGACAGTTTGCGATGGGATGACCCTTTCACAGCACTGTCAGACTGCTGGTAGGCAGCACGGGAATTTTTAAGGCCACTTCCTTTGAAAGCTTAAGTTAGTTGTGTTTGCTTCAGATTTCTTTCTCGGAGGACTGTTTTTGCTTAGAAAGCGAGTCGAATCAGGCCTGTAGGAAGAATTTCATTTGAGAAAGACGTTCGCTATAGTAGCGCTATTCTCATTTTACACAAAATAGAGAAAGGCTACGGTGGGTAACGTCAGCAGTTTTAGACCGTATCCTACACCAGCTGGGGAAATTCCAAGCACAGGGCAAACAGGTAATTTCACCCTCCTTACCTACAGTAGTTCTGTCACTCCGGGACTTCCTACTGTCTCTTCTACGATCACCCTTGGTGGCTTTTCCTTCCATAAGGCTGTTGGTACACGCAGCATCCCGGGACTGGTCCTTCCACAGCTTCAGCACGTGTTGTGCCAGACACGGGGTTTATTTTGTTTCTTTTTAGAGCTGATTCTTTTTTGGGAAGAGAGGGGGAATAATTGTTTCTGTGTGCTCTCTTCATGCCATTTGTGATTTTTTTAGATCCTTATCACGATTTCATTATTTTAGCCTTTGCTTTCCAGCCTGAAGGTTGTTAGTCTGCCTAGTCTTCATGTGAACTCTTTATGTTATTTTTGGTGCCTTTGTAAACGTATTCCCATTTCAGCTCTCCCATAGACCTGATACCCATGCACGTTTTTCACTAGTGTCTACAAAAACTTCGTATTACAGAATCACAGAATCAACTAGGTTGGAAAGGACCTTGAAGATCATCTAGTCCAACCATTAGAATGTTAGAACAATACATATAAAACCAAAACATCCACATTCCCTTGGCTACACCAATGGAAAGCACTTTTGTATTGATTTACTGATGTCATGTTTCCTTTTGCAGGGCACTGACACCCTTCAATCAGCAATCCAGCCAGAAATGCAGATAGAACACGGAGCAATCCAAATTCAATAAAAGAATTGCAAGAAGCTGGGTCAACTGGGATGTCAGTGAGCCACAGTCAGAAGTTAAGTGCTGTAGTCTTCGTGCAACAACAGGAGAATGGAAATGCCTGTTAGACTAATGGTCACACCTCAAACATATCCTGCACATAGCAGAGTTCTGATGATCTGCTTCTCCTCACCTGGAATAAATCAGACCCACTTACTTAAAACATCACAACATCAGTTGAGGATCTGGCCTTCAGAAAAATAAATGGCCTGTCCTTAGGTACACGTAAAGAGGGGGGGAAAAAAAAAAAAAATCAGAAAGAGGGAACGTAATCTAATGAATCAAAACCATGAGACTAAATTAATGTTTCATCCTGTTCATTTCTTCTGTGAAATACTCCATTTGAATGTCTGCAGATACCTTAGGAGGTGTATTGCTGCTTTGCAATACTTGCTTTACCACGTATAGAAGATCAAGAGCTCAAATATTTTTCACTGTTTAAACAGCTTTTTTTTATTTGCTATGGTGTTTATAACAAAAATGGAAAATATTTAAAAAAAGGAATATCCCATAACTGCAAGTATTAGCCTTTTGCTGGTGTTTTCTGTTCAGTGTAATGAAAACTGTATTTGCAGAAGACTAACAATTTTGTTTGTACTGTTGCTTAACTACTTTTCTAGGGGAAAATGCTTTTAAATGCTGTAATTATGCATTTCTAATGAAAAATAAATGTGTATTTATGAATAGTGCAGCTCTAAGTTGCTCTCTGCTTTAGGAATGAACATGGTTTGACTGGACTGTGCTGTAAGAGTGTAGTTCTGGAGTATCTGAAGACAGATGCTATCTGGCAAGCTCTGCTGTCACACTGAGAAGTAAGATTAAGTCTATAAGGAAGATATTAATCTTAGATCATGTTATTATCTAAATTTCCAGTGCAAGAAAAATGTGATAGTTAAGCTTCTGAGTCTGCAAATCCTACTTTATACAATGAATTTATGAAATAATTTTTTCTAAAATGTGAACAGTTCTTCTAAGCTCTTTCCCTTATTAGTTCTTCCTACCTCCTTTGTCCAGCCATTCGTGGCAATACCTCAGTTTGGGACTCATCCATAAAAAGCTGGGCTGCAAAAGTGCAATTCCTGTCTTGATATCCAACCTGAACAGCAAGGTGAAATCTTCTCTCCACTGAAATTTATGGGAAATTTGATGCTGATTTCAAGAAAGCTATGGTTTCATATTTACTAAGCTTGAGTGGAAAACGATACATGTTTGCTATCACCCGATTATCTTAATGGTGCACTTTTTAGGGAAATATAGTTTATTGGGGGAGGTGTTGCTTTGTTTTTCATCTGGCTTGCTGTATGGTTGTTGTCAATGTATGACTCATAATGCATTTAATGTATTAATGAACGAGGCACAGCCACAACTTCTACATGGTTGAATTCAGAATAACTTTTTTCTATTTTATGAAAGGAAGGGTTAAGCACACCCAATTTCTGGGAATTTTGTCCCTGGTAAGTATTACACTTTATGTAAATTCCTACTTCTCTTTAGGATATTTCTTGACGCACAAGTACAATGCAAACTGAACCACAGCTTATTGAATACAATGTCTGCAACAGGCCAAGAATTTGGCTACTCTTCAGTTTCTTTTTTTAATAGTGTTTCTCAGACTGGGTGATGTTTGAAGAGCTTGGCATCCAAATAGAAGCCTAAAAATATAGCAAGGCCTGTACATTTTAGCATGGCTGTTTAATAATAATTTATCACTTGGAAATGACAGTGAGAAAGCTGGGATGGCAAAGCTGCTGCGTGCTACCACATACCACTCTCTTGTTCTATTCATGTTGGCCACGGCAGCTCTCTTGTCATCTTCAGAAAGTTTCCTTCTGTGTACTGGGCATCTTCTGCTTTTGAGGGGAACACACGTGCATTTAAACTGTAGGATATCTTGTCTTTGGTTTATGGTGCAATTACGAATTCTGTTCTCTTTGCATTTTTCAGCTCAGGTACAAGATGAAATTGAGTTCAGGAGAGGTTTCCTTTAGCCACGAGACTGCTGCATGCTCAAGTCTCTTCTGCTAAAAGTGCTTGTAAAGGTGTATCGAGCAGTGAAGTAGCATTCGCTAGACTTTGAGAGAGTGAAATCCACTTCACCAGTGTGGAATGGAGAGTGTACAAATCATTTGAAATAGGTAAGGAGAGCAGCTTAGTAAGATCCTCCACCGCAATCACATGTTAAGGCGTCATGTTCCTCAAGATTGAATTTTTCTCAGTGTTGTGTCAATGTTTACATTAGTCTAAGCTCTGTCACATTATGTTTAAAGAAGAGAGACTTCAACATTGAACCAGGTATTCCTATGAGTAATCCCTGTCCCTGTTCCCTTTCTGTAGATTTTATGTCCTTGGAAGATTTATGTCCCTGTCCAGGGAGGAAATGTCTTCAAGAACGTTTTATATATTTTCTGGACATCGCAGGGTGTGTCATGTACAAATAATTCCTTAGAAGAGTAATTAAGGAGTGAATTTCCATCTAGGAAATGTTTCTGACTGTGAAGAGTCTGTGAGGTTCTGTGTGAAGAGTAAGTCCATGCAGAGGATATTTTAACAATAACATGTCAACGTAACAGTAAGAAATCCTAGAAGTATTATAACTCAAGGAATGAAAGTCTTGCAGGGGTACTGAGGGTTGTGCCTGGCTCTGTTCAGGTAGGTTGGTGTTTCACCGTGGATGTGGTTCTGCCCTTGAAGACTCTTTGTGTTCAGTAGGTCAGCTAGAAATCAGTTCTCATGATGTCTCCTTCTGTTATTCCCAGCCTCTGCCTTTTTAATGATAAGGTTCTTTTCCCTCAGCAAACCTTCTAACATCCTCATTTTTAACTCTTTTTCTCCTCATGCTGCTTTTGTCCAAGAGGCAGAGACTGAGAACGTGTGACCAAGAATCTTCAGAGGGACGTTTCTTGTAAGGTTAGACTAGGATCAGCTGCGTATTTTATTTGTAATTCATCTCGTGACCTGCAGAATACTGTTTTCATGGGTTTGATTTCATTTTGTATAATAATGTTTAGGCATGCAGGCTTTGGGAGAGGAGAGCCTCTGGTTACCTGCTTGTCCCCATTGGTTGTTTTTGATATGAAGTTCACCATAGCCAGGTCCTCCTCATTTATCTCGATACACTGAAATTCCTGACATGTTGTTCTGGCTGCACAGGCAGTACGGTACCATTATCAGTGACCTTTCAGATCATTTGATCTTGAATCCCACCTGAAAGAGCATCCACCTCAGGAATTCTTAAGGATTTTGTGGTTCTGCTGTAAAAAACTAATCAAAACGTTACGGTTTGGTGGATTGTACAACTAGAAATTGGTCTAAAAAAAAAGCGAAGGATGTGGGTTACTTCTTTTCTGGTTTTCTTCTTGCTTTCATTCCTTGTTAGTTTTACGTATTTTGTCTTGCAAAACAAAACTATAAAAATGAACGCCCTTCTATGACTCAAAACTGGAATGCCCTCACTAGCTGCATTTTTAGGCATCTCAGTATTGACCATTTGCCTGTAAAGCAAGGAATGCTGGCCAGAATGTTGCTCTAGTGCTTGTCTGCATCATGGAGATCCTGGCGTGCGTACAGGTATGCTCTGGTGGCCCTGTACTTTATTATCCGCTTCACAGAACTGCTATGGAGTTTCATGTTGGAAAATACAGTAAGGAAACCAATATCTTAAAAAAAAACAACAAAACAACCCAAATAACTCTAGCGTCTCACTCTGCACAAACTTCTGTTGGCAATCAGTATTCCTTCTGAATTCCTAATTACCTAAGTACTGAAAATTTAGAGCTGTAACTATAATTCAAGAAAAACTGTTTCCCATTATCAGAAATAAGAATGTTCCTTTCATTCGCTGCAATCCCAGAGCACTTCTATAAGCTCTGCTGATTTAGATGAGTACTCGGCAGTCAAACCTCATTTCCTTGAATGAAGCTGGGAATAGGAAAGTCATTCAGTTAGAGTGATGTTTGGGGTAAACTGAGATTGCTTTTTTTAATGTGCTGGTACAAACAGACATACTTGATTTCTTTGCTAAACAAGGTCTGACATATTTAGAGGTAGGTTTTATACTTCACAAAACCAGAAGTAACTAACCAGGCAGCAAGTGGAGGCAGGAGGAGTCGTGCAGAGCTGAAGGTAGAGCTGAGGTACGTGGGACACAACTGCCCACGTGCAGTTTGGCCAGGGCAAGCAGATAACGCTCCTCCTCTTTCAAGAGGTGCCCGGGGATTTTTTTTTTTAATCGAGTCATGTTCTTTAGTATGATAAATTGGATGGAACTGGATGAAAACCCATTTTTCCTCATCTATAACTTCACATGCAAAGTTTAATTCAAGAGCAAATGTCTCCCTTGTTTGCCTTTTTTAAACTTACATGAGTTCTACTTTTGAAAGGTTTCTCATGTTTGTTTCCTATTCAGTCTTTCCTTTGCAAAGGAAAAATTGTCTTTTAATGATAGTTAAGAAAATTTTATATTTTGGGCAGTAAATTATATTTTAAGGTTTTTTCATTTATCATTATGGGTATTTTTAATCAACCAGGAGGCTGCAAAAAATTCTGTACTTCTTCCAGTCCCTCAGGTTAATCTGTGGTTTTGAATCTTCAAGTAAACTCTTGAGTTTCATTTCCGTCCATCAGCTTGGGTTGAGCATAAAATTATATGTTACATAATCTTCCAGTAAATATTTTATTGCAGATTTTTCATACTAGTTAAAGGAAGGTTAATGTGGTTGTGAAACAGATCACTCAAAGCCTGGATGGAAAGCTGAGTTTAGCCTGAGTCTCTCCCTGCTACGCTGTGATGCCACCTGTAAGGATGGATTGTTCATTGTCCCTCACTGTGCCACAGTCTGGACATTTATGGTATTTAATTTGAAAATAATAATATCCCTGTTTTCCAGACTTATTCCCTGCTTTCCTTAAGGAATCTTTGGGATTTTTGTTTTCAGGATGCACTGGGGTTTGCTTGCCAGGCTGTTGAGAGCATCATATCAGGATCTGAGAATTGGAGCAAGTACACTGAAATCAAAGGGACTTCACTCTTTGTTATTATCACAGGGAAAACGAATCTCCTGTATGTATATTGAAAATAATTCAATTTTTAATTGATGAACTATATATTCAATTTACCATTGGCTTTCTGAGTAGAGCAAAAAAAATTTGGGAGCTGGCCAGCACCATTTGACTAGCTGAAAGGTGCACTTCAGCCTGCTTGGGGGGGGGGGGGTGCTTATGTTTTTATATATGGCTGTCTTGTTCCTTGAGTTTGCATGAGGTTGTCTCACCTCCTCCTACTTTGGTCCTAGAAGTCACCTTTCCCCTCTTCTTCCTTCCTTTTGATACATTTTTTTACTCTCCCATTTCTGTAGCATTTATTTTTAATCTCATGATAAACCCAGATCCATTTTACTGCTTTGATCTTACCAGAGGGGCTTAGCTGGGCACCTCTAATTTAAAAAAAATATAAATAAGAAACCCTTGGACTGCTGGATTCCGAATTGCATTTAACAGAAAAAAAAAAAAAAAAAAAGGAAAAAAAAGGAAAAAAAAAAAAAAAAAAAGACGACAATACCTTGTGCACAGGGAAGAAGCTCTGTTACTTGGTTTATTTAAGAGCTACAAAAATTGCCACAGTTGGAAATTAAGTGTCTGCCATTAATTAGTAACACTTTCAGTTTAGTAACCAGATTTTCCCCTGCTGTTCCCACCAGGTAGCAAAATTAAACCTTCCTTTGCAAGCGCCCAGGTGGAATGCACAAGTAGCTGGTACTGTGAATTGCACTGAGAATTCTGCTGACTTCCAGTCTGGGTTAAATAGCAGCTAAACTTGCCATTTGATGCCTTTCCTCCCCAGAATGCCTGTTTCCTTCTCCCCGGTGTCATAACCCTCCTAGGGCAGCCCTTCTCTGTAATCACTACTTGGTATGATTTAATCAGACACGAGTGATGTGCTCTTTGTAAAGCAGAGTGGGGCTGGGTTCTGCTTCCCATCCCGGCGTGTGCGAAGTGCTGTGCTCTCTCGTTGGGGCCATCTGCCTTGCATAATTGCTCTTATTTAACAGCAATTTTATTGCTCAATCCTACTTCAACTCTCTTAATCCCCCTGCTCTAATGGGCTCCCTGCTCTCTTCAGCAAAACCAGAGGAAAAATAAAAAAGGCAAAATGTTCATAAAAGAGGAGGAGGGAGGAATCAAGGAAAAGCTGAGAAACAATTTGTTGATTTGTTTTGAATCCCTTCCTCCCTTTTCATTCAGGTTACCATTCTGCACTTCAATGTGCAGCCCAGGGAGGTGGTTCACAGTGAGAAGTTCTTCATTCTTTGAAATACAATAGTGACGAAAATATCCTACTTTTATCCAAGGAACAGCAGCTTTGGAGGTAGGCAGGGGCAAGGTGGAGGGTAGAGTTTTGGGGTTTTACTTCATTTTGGGGTTTTTTTATTGTTTATACCTTACTATGTTTTTAAATAGTTTGTAAGCGTCTTGGAAGGCTTACATCTGGTTTGGGTTCTGCCTGAAATTCCTTTTAGTTTTGTTAAATTGACCATTTTAATGGAACTAGGAGGTTGTCTGGCACGTTCTCAGAATTTTAAAAATATAGTGTATCTCCACGCTTTCCACCTCTGACATTTTCATGGAAATTTTCTTGTGTGGCAAAAGGCTGATTGCACCTTAGTGTTAGTGAAAATACTCTTTTCCTTTTGTTTTACTTTTTGTAAAAGGTGGAAGGTATTAATCTTTTCTGCCAGAAAATCAATTTTTGTAGGAACGTTCCCATAAGACACTTTGACCTCTGTGAATGTCTTTGCACGGGTTGACATAGTTTTCCACGCCGATTCCTTTCTTTTTGCAAATGCAACACACTTAGGACTGTTAAAACTTCATAGACAGTAAATGGCTGAACATTTTGAGGAAGGTTGTTTGTGATTTTGCTTTTGTTTTTTCCCTGTGTCATTTCACTGATGGGATTCATGGTACGGAGCTCTCTGCGCCGTACAGAAATGAGCCTGACAGAAGCCTGTGCTTGGATTTGAGCTCCCTTGTGGCTGCAGGCTTTTGGCTCCGAGTCCCTCTAAATCTTTACAGCTTTAATCAGTGTGTAGATTTGGGCAAATAGTGGGTAAGATTTAAAAGCCCTCGATTGCTCTTGGGAAGAAAACACTGGCTAGTGAAGAGCTCTTCAGTTTAGGCAGGGAGGGAATTGCAAGAACCATAAGCCAGTCAAATTCAGGTGGGAAACAAAGCAAAGTGTTTGACAATGTGTGTGAAGGAAGATTAATAACTGAGCAAACTGTCGAGAGAGGTGGATTCCTTGTCTTTAGGTACCTTCTGCTCTTGACTGGCTGCCACTGGCAGGACTATCACCAAATGCAGCCCCACAGTTTGTGATGGCAACGGGAATGTGCCTTGATCTACGGCGGCCTGGCACGCTGTGATAAGGGTGCAGGGGTTGTCCTGGGGGATGCCCGTGGTTCCCACGGTCTGCAGCAGCACCAGTCTCACAACAGTACAAGCCCCCAGTCATTAAATCTGTTCCCTGGACTCTTTCAGAGGATTTTGCCTCTCTTCTTTCCCTGCACAACACATGCCATAAAGCACAACCCAATAAAGTATTAAATATCCTAAATTCAAAAGCCATAAAGCTAAAATGTGTAAGTATAAAAGATTAAGGGCTTTGCTCATGTCCTGGTGTCCTGTGGTGGCAGTCTCCCGTGACATCAGAAATTCTTTGTGAGCCTTTCAGGTAAGCAGCAGGACCCTGAGCCTTGAGATTCCTGTGGTACTGATGGGGCACCACAAACAGTCAGCAAATGGTGAGCAGGTTCTCCTTCAGCCTTTGTGCGGTGCCAAGGAACTGAGCAGGCCAAACCCTCGTGACAGCAGCAGAGCTTGTTGGTTTTGTTGTCGTGCAGTCTGTAATTCAAGAAAGTATCGATTTCTACCTTGAAACCAGTTTTTTTCAGGACCATCACTGGCCTGCTTGAAAGCTCATTCTTCTCTGATGAGAAAGTTCTCTTTTTCTCTGTTTATTTGCAATGTTCTGGTGTAGGTCTTGAGTGCTTGTTTCTGTAGTTTATGGGTCTTTTCCAGTCCCATTCCATCCCATTCAACTTTAATCAACTGAAAATCTCAAAAAGAGTTTCTGTTTTATGTCTCGAGCACTTTTCCTACTTCCAGATTGCAGCTCTGTGAAAGTGAGATTGCTTTAGCACCCGGAAACACTGACCCCATCACTAGTCTGTTACCCTTGTTCTGGCTTTACTAAAAAGGCTGCAGCTCCCAGTAGAAAAAAATTCCCAAATAAAGTTTGTCAACATGTTGAAAAAAGCCCAAGAGCAACCTCGTGTCAAACTGACAAAACAACAGAAGAGAAACAGCAGCTCAGTGGTGTGTGTAGTGTGATTCCTGCCTGCACACCTGCACTACCCTGGGTAGCCCCAGCAGGTACAAGTGAGATTCCCTGGTGAAACAGGTTGGCCCAGGAGTGTCTTCTGCCACTAAGGGGTATTCCTCCACTTTAGGTGTTGGAAATGCCGTTAGCGTGTGGCTGAAAGCAGATACCCAGGTGGAAGTACCAAATGTACAGAGCAGTTGTCTACCACTTGCTTAGATGTTGGGAGGAAGGATGAGAAGGAGGCTTCATGTTGCATAAGTTAATATTTATTCTATCTGTGGTAATTGGTTGTCTTTATCTTAATAGTGGCATACCAGAGTGTTTATGTGTCAGAGACAAGGCAGGTATCTTCCCAGTTCCTGCTGGGGAAATTCTGGAGTGGTTTGTATCCCAGAGATGGCAACAGCTCCCCCCTCACCAGTGCAGCCCAAAGTGACCATAGGCTGAAAGTCACCAACAGCCCACATCTCATCCCAGGCAGGGTGTCCAGCTCTTTAGTTTCCGTTCTCTGTGTCCTTTACTTTGTCCAGAGAAATAACACGATGGCAGGAGAGTCTGGGATGCATCAGAGATGCTGGTTCTGATGAGTACGTGGAAGCTGTAGCCTGCAAGTTATTACTAGAATGGCCACACTCATCTGTGCCTGCCAGGTTTGCACAAAACCGCTGGAGCAGTGTGAGCTGAGCTCTGCTTTTTCTAGTCTTTCTGTTGGGCTGCACAGATCTGAGCAGGTCGATGGAGAACGGGCAGTGGCAAGCGTGCTTGGCTGTGAAGGACGTAGGAAGCCTTTGGCTCAGAGCTCAGGTAACAGTGGCAGCTGTTTCATCCCGCACAACTGTCCACGGAGGGGGGAACGTGCCTTCTCGTGTGCTTTGCAGCTCCCTGTAAAGGTTGAGTTGGGCTAAAAGTGCATTTTACTGGGTTGTGACCAGTAAACAGAAAAGTGGTAGGTTCTTGGGCACAGATGCTTGTTTGTAGCCGACAGCAAAAGTCTTACTATTGAACAATGCTTCTGTCCGTAGGTGGTCTGGGAACTGAGGGAGGAGGGGTGGCTTGATAAAGATCATAAGAAAAAAAATTCAGGACAGAAACAGTTTAAAAAAAAGAAAAAAAAAAAAAGGCTTGAAATCCCTAGTCCTTTGAGACCAGTTGGTTTCTAAGGGTCCATAGTTAAAAATATCATAATTAAAAAGATCTTTCTTATAGTATGAAGTTACTAAGGAGGGAGCATCTAAGAGTATACTTTTTTTTTTTCTCTTAAAATTCTGCCTTCCCACTTCCTGCTTCTCCGCAGTCTTTTGTACCTAAGAGGGTTTTGTGGGTGTTTACTAGACACTTCCAGCAGAAGGAGGGTTAAGTACATGAGAAGGGGGTGGAGAGGGAATCCCAGCTTGGAACTTGAGACTTTCCAGCTGAGAAAGAAAGATTCGGAGATGCAGACGTAATCATACAGCACTGCAATCAACTCCTGTGTCAAAAGAAGTCAGGAAAAGCACATAAATAACTCCACAGCCACACTTAATGTAGTGCAGGACATATATCAGTAGTGCCACCACTTCCTCCAGGGTGAGTATAGAAAAACTTCCTGTCTAAACGCTTGCAAAATGGTTTAAATACTTTGAAATGGCTTGGTGTAAACTTCAGAAGTTGAGGTAGCTTTGAGCTCAGATTATTTGGTACCAGATCAAATTTTATCTTGTTGCAAGTTTCAGGTTTCCTTGCAAATAGTCTCAAGAAATAAACTGTGGTTGTCTGAAGCATAATCTGTATTGTTTCCTGCTGTAAATTCAAAAGTCCAGAGGGGCTGCCAAGGACTGAAGAGCACACTCATTTAGTGGGAATGCAAATTTGTCTGTGTTCTTTAATACACAAATTTGAGCAGTTCTGTTTTAATGGCTTAACTCCTTCCAGCTAATTGCTTGAGTTGCTCTAGTTATCTGCCTGCTTCAGCGTAACCTTTTCAGGTAATCCATGTCTTTGGGATGGGCTTTCCTGAAGCTGTCACTCTGGAGCAGCCTTGAAGCGTCCTCAGTAAATTTGATGTAGCTCAACGTTTTATTCGCTGCCTGTGTAACGTACAACAGCTTCTGGAAGGACTGTGGGGTGTTTGTGGTCAGTCTGCTGGTCTCAAGGATCCAAAGGCTTTTGATTGATACCGACAGAATGAAGGATGGAAGAGGAAAGAGATGCTGCTGCCTTGCTTCTCAACGGGGTGCTTTCTCCCCTGCTAGGTGGATGGTGATGTGATGTTACAGATGGTGTGTGATTTATTGCGTTATTAATGTTATTATTACCAGTCTTTATGGAATGGTTCTTGGTTAATGTGCTTGAGTTCATAAAGCGTTTCATGCTGGGCTTTGTGTGTGTGTGTGTATGTGTTTGTAAAGTGCCTGTTTTCCATTACAAAACTGGGAGATAAACGAAGATGACGGTCACATTTTCCTAACATAAATTTCTTCCTTTTTCAGTCCTCCTTGGAAACCATAAATTTCAGCAGTGTGTCTGTGTGCTCCAGACATCAAAAAGCCACAGTCAGGCAGGCGGATTTACAAGCCTTCTGTTTTCCTTGGTCAAGTCCTTTGCAGAAGTAAAGATAGACATCCAAATGATAACAGAAAGCTGGGAAGGGAAGCAGAGTTGAAGGAGGAAGCTGTGCAATGTGGGAGGGGAAGGGAAGTCTCCCGGGAGGACTTGTCTCAGCTGATACAGTTCAGGTGGTGGACAGAGATTTTCCTTCTCTTTCTGGCCAATAAACATCTTCTTGTTTTCCTGTTCCTGTACTAAGTGTTTTCAGCCATAAGTATTCAACCTTTTCTTCCTCACAGCTAAGACTCTTGTCCAAATTGTTATCTCATGTCTCAATTAATGCAACATCCTTTTCTCTTGGCCTTGATGAGCACTGACTTTTGCCCAAATCAGATCCATTCAGAAACTTCCTCTCATTTGGCTCTTTTCTTCTCTCTCCTATCAAATACTTGTCTGTACTTGCGGTCCTTCTTGGCCTGTCCTCATCTTATATCCTGTTTCTCATTTACGATCTGCCCCTTGCACTTGACAGGAACAAAGTTTCACATGCAAACAACCTTTACTTCTTGCCCTTTAATCCCTTCCTATGGTGTGTTGTTTTCTGTGCCTGTCATGAAAATCTCGACTGTTTCGGTTGCTGGCATGCTATGACTACTTCCTATTAGGCCTAAACATTATGTCAATATTATTCTTAAATAATGTGTTATTCTTTTGCTCTGTGTTCCCTGTCTTTATGGGCCTTCTGTCCCTTTGAGGCTTGGGCCACCCTTTCTTCCTTGTGCCACACCTATTTGGAGGATACTGATATTAATTCATTCATGAGTTTTGCTTGTCACCAGTTCAGTTTTGGTCATTAATCCATAAGCAGTGTTATTTGTATTTTTTTTGTTTAATTATTATGCTAAGATTAAGCATGATTAGCTTGGAGTTGCCATAGATTAATAAAACCAGGACTCAAGGTTACAGAGGAGAAACCTTCAGTCTGCTCTAAAAACTTCACCATGCCCTGCAGAGCAGATCAAACTCACTGATCTGTTGAAATAAAACCGTTCTCACATCTTCAGTCTCCTTGAGTCCTTATCAACGAAATATTTGGGAGGCCATAGATCCATCACTGTAATTGCCTCCCTGGACAGCAGGGTCTCTGCAGATTTCCTGGCATGGGTGTGTCGAGGAGGAAAGGCGACTTCAGCTCTGCTCTCCCTCCCTGTGTTTTAGGACTTCTGGCCAGGTGGTCACTACACCCAAGCAGACTTTCAGACCTCTTCGGAGCGCTTTGGACTTCCCCGTGCTTTTTTCAAATGCAGAGTGTGTGCCTGTAGGTTGGCTCTATGCTTCACGTGACAGACTTGTCATTCTTCGCAGGACGTGTGCTTGTCGTTCCATCTGGGCTTTCCCCGGCAGGGATGCGGGAGCTGTGTGGGGATGCTTTTGTGTCACACCAGCCAGTTGTGGTCACGACGCTCCCCACCAACACACACACGTCGGTACTGGGCTGAATCCTCCAAAATTTCTCTTCCTACCAGCTTGTTGCCAGGGTTGATGTTTTCTAGCCTCTGACTTTAAGAAGCTCCGGCAGAATCAGGAGCTGAGCTGTTCAGTAATGACTTTGAGCCACGATTTTTAGAGACCTGTTTTGTTCAGGGCTTCATTCTGTGTTGTTGTAACATCAGCGTCTGGGCAGCACCGCAGCCATGTCCAACTGCTGCTTAAAAGTGCCTCTGAAAGGTGTCCCTGCTCACATTCTCCTTCGCTTGCCAAGCATAACAATAGTAGTAACAAAATATAAACATTTCAATGAGAGTCTGACTCTGTAGCTTTTTTTAGTCGGTCCTTCACTGTTTTGGCATTTTACACCAACCCATTGCACCGGTGATATAATAGGAGCAAGTCTGAAGGGAAACTCCAGATCCTGACTTTACTACAGATGGCTAAACCCATTACTTCAGGTGCCATATTTAGCAAAAATCAGCTCAGTCTTCTTACCTGCCATAT
Organism: Athene noctua; assembly: GCF_965140245.1. Lineage (NCBI taxonomy): Eukaryota > Metazoa > Chordata > Aves > Strigiformes > Strigidae > Athene > Athene noctua. The sequence goes on from NC_134045.1 coordinate 25,524,529, forward strand.
CTTCTAGCGAGCTGTATTATAGAAAGAGATTTAATAATCCAGATCACCCACTGTTTTCTCAATGAAAATATACCTGCATTGTTCTGTTGAAAAGTCTTTTACACCACTGATTTTTGTCCTCCTGGTTGACTGGTTTTGCCCTATGTGACAACCCTGAGCTACTACTTCCACGTGATTGTTTATTTCTGCTAGAGTAAAACATTTCTCTCTGTCATCCTAGAGGTTTTAAAGAAAATCCCACCACCAAACCTATTGAGATCCAGTGCCTGCCTGTGAGATCTTGTCTTCTACAATAGCAATCTGTGTTTTTTTTCCAGGAATATATGGAGAGAGGTTTGTGTTGTTTTGTAAATATTTGGGCTGTGAGGCTTATCCAGTTTATTTGGACACATTTTCTAGAGGAGGAGATCCCGGGTGTGGTTTGTTTCTGGTAATATGGGTGCTGGGTGGGTGGGTTCTTCAGGGGTGAGCTGGGGCAGGGTGTTGCTGTGGGCTTCTGCCGGGACCAGGAGGAGACAACAATCCATCTCCTCCATCAGCAGGTCTCTGAGCACAGGGTGCGGTGGCCGTGCCGCTAACACAACGTGCAAAGCTGTTGTTGGCATCACCAGAGCAATAAACGGGGGAGCGCAGAGTGTCTCTGCAACCACCAGACGTTTTTATTTGCTTTGCAAATCAGGTGTTCATAGCCAAAACAGAGCTGTGTTCTCAAGCAGTGCCTTGACAGCATCTTTTTGGCAGCAGTGATGATCGAGTTCACGGTTTGTGGCTGAGCACAGGTAACGCCTGTTTTCCTCAAGAAGGGGCTTCTGCTTTTCAACACGCAACCACCAGCTGTGGCCAAGATCCCCATCCCCTCTGAGCATCCTAGTTGTATGAACACCAAGGTGTGCAGGGCACAGGCCGTGATTTTGGCTGTGCTAGTGACAGAGACACTGCCAACATCCTCTCTGGATGTATATCCCAGCGTCGAAGGACTGAAGCCTTGCTGCTGCAGTTCCCACGCGTACTCTGTTGAGATCAGCATCCTTTGGTCCCTGGGACAGCCTTTTCTACAGTAGCGCTCTCAGGTTGCTAATCTGAGCAGCTGAAGTAGGGCAGCTTTGTTTGCACATCGTCATTCCAGGAAATCCTTGAATCTCCTCGCCTGTTGTGGCAGCCGGGTACATCTTGCCAAACTCTTTTCTGCCTGATATCTTTCCTTTATTTCCAGGATGTGGAATTCAGCTTTAGCTTAGAGGCTCCAGCTCTTTCCAAAGTGAGTTGGAGCTTTCTGTCTTGCCTTTTCTGCAGATTTTCCCCAGATGTAAGCATCAGCTCTGTAGACTTTGGAACCCTCCTGGATACACCAACAAAAATATGTTGTATTTTCCAGTGAAACACCTCTGGTGCTGAACTCAACCCAAATGACAGGCTGAGGAAAGTGTCTCTCAAAGAGAGTGTTGAATGCCCACAAACATGCACTTTATTTTTCTAAGGGCACCCGCCAGAACACTGCTGATGCATCAAGCACAGAAAAATATATTTGGCATTAGATATCTCTCCAAACATATCTCTCTTTGTAGGTAATGGAAAATGTTTCTTTCAAATGTATTCTTATAATTATTTTGTCTATACAGAATTTGTTCTTGCAGTAACCTGCGAGTGCAACAAATCTTGATTCTTTTCCTTGCTCTGTGGTTCATAATAATTGCATCTTTTCCAGCTCTAGGTGCCATTAGTAAGTCGAAGCTTTCCACACCAAACCATGAGTTTTTATCTCATTACTTTATGCTCAGTGCTCCTGTTGTGACTCTGTACTACGTTGTGCAACTCTGTTTTAAAATCTACTTCCCTTGCAGCACCGTCTCTCGTTTCTGTGAAGCCTTCCTGAACTAATACTGTTGTGCTTAATTTTTGTCAGCTTTGCATTTGATTCATTTCTAGTGGATTTTGGCTCTGGTGAGGCTTTTTGCTACTTGGTTTTCCTCAGGATAGCCTTTTACTCTCAGTAAAGCCAAGAAACTAAAAAAAAAAAAAAACCAACCAAAACCAAAAAACCCCCAGAACCAAAGATGGATCGAAGCTACCAAGGCCACAAGGCACTGTCTTGCATTTGCAGCACTTGTGATTAGTGCTCCTATAAATCCGCTTCCAGCTCTTCGGAGTTGTTTAGCATAAGGCCTCCTTCTAGCACACCAACTCGTTCCAAATAGTCCGTGCGTGACCTTCTTAAGGCCTGGCTTAGGCGGGGAGCAGCTGTAGACAGCTGCTGGTCTTTACTTGGGATCACAGACACCCCAGGAATCCCATGTATTTTTGTAGGGAAAGCCCAGAGCTCCTTTAGCTGCATTTTATGAAGTTTAGTTTTATGGATAATGAGTCCCTTTGCAAGCAGGCTGTAGCTGAGGGGTTCCTTGCGAGTTCAGGAAGTATCTCCATGCTTGGCTCGTTTCTGGTGTGCAATAGCAGCTGTCTTTTCTTTCGGTCACTGATGTTTTCTTGGATCCAGGGAAGAATTAATCCTCTAGGTAAATCAGCCATAGTCCCACGTGGACTAAAGGAACCTGGAAGTAGCAGACTGTCACTGTACTGATGGTGGAAGGGACACGAATCGTGGGATAAAAGGCAACAATAGATGTCAGTGCCCAAGAAAGCTCACGTGGAAGCCTAGACTCAGCCTAGTGTGATCACCGTCGCTGGGCAACAAGTCAGCCTGTCCTGGCTTTCATCCTTGCCTGGATTATTAATTGTGTTGGGCTCTACATCAAGCAGAGGCTGCCCCTGTGACAGATGAACTCTGTTTATACAACTACGTGATTCCTGGGAGGGGGCACAGGCAGCCTCCAGCAACCAGCACCCCGTTGTGCAGTGTGTGGAATAAAGAATCCCGTAGTACGTAAGCCTGCCTAGCTTTTCCCTTTCTTCCGTTATTTTAGTTCTTAACACTTGCCATAAATAAGGTCAGTTTCTAAGTAGTAGTAGTAATAATAATAAAACCTGATGGTAGTTTTACATTGCAGGGTGATGTCTGTCCAGTTAGTCTGAGCTCTTGTCCTCATGTGTCTGGAAAATTTCTATTTATATACAATGTACAGAGGCTTTTTCCAGTTTCAAGGTGGGGATTTGCTGAAGACCTAATCTGGGTCATAATGAAAACTGCTGGGATAGACTGACTCATTCTCCTGCTATAAACAGCTAATGTACATAAAGCTTCTATTTTTTTTTGCACTTGTTTCTACCTCTTTTTATCCTGTGTCTTAAATTCACTTGTTTTGATGGCAGGGAGATGAAGCCAAGACCAACTATACTCATTCAACTCCTCCCAGTGGTTTCAGCCTAGCCCTTTAGCTGCTTGAAGTGGTACCTCACCATGTGCACTCTTCAGCAGCACAAGGGACTAAACACAGGCCTCCTAATTCACTGTCCAGCAGCTTCATTATGTGATTATTGTGTCTCTTCTCATCATGAATAGATCATCTAAGCCCTTCTAGGTCTCATCTAGTCCATTTTCTTATTAGTATAGAGTTGCTTCCTGCAATCCACTTTCAATTTTTTTTTTTTTTTTTTTTGGTTTAGTTTCATGTGTTCCCAGAAATGAGTCTTTCACTTCAAGCTGTGAAAGCTTTCACTCAATTAACAAGCTAGCTGAATTCAGCTGAATTCCCTTTTATCTTCATTCCCCGATCCTGTTTTATTCATCAATAAAATAGAAAGTATTTCAGATATATGCTGTTGTAATTCATGAACAGCGGTTTGGATTTCAACTACTGCTGAAGATCCTTTTCCATCGCGAGGGCCAGCACGCCTTTGGCAGGACATCAAACGCACACAGCTGTCCTGTGGAGACGTGTCCTTCCCAGAGCTCACAACGCCCAGGGCTGCGTTCAGCACCTTCACAAAGCACAGAATTGTCCCCTGCTCTGCCCCGTCGCAGGCGGCAGGCAGCGCGAGGACCACCGAGAGCGTTGACCCTTCCATTTGCAACGCGGTTCTCAGAATTTCTGTCGTCTTTCTTCTCTCCAGCACATGTGCTGTACCCAGTGAGGCACTTGGCTGTGTGGAGGTGTGATGTGTACAGACACATGAATATTGGCATCCTCGGGTCTGAGTCTTTTGTCATCGGTTCCAGTTCAGGCTTGGCTGTCATCCGAGAAGAGACTGTGATGGAGGGACCAAATTTGGGATCTGTCTGCCACTGGAATAGCTCTTACCTTGGCTGCTGGGCAGAACTGAATCACAGATGTGGATAGCTGAGATCCTCAACTGCTGCTCAGACCCAGACCCTGAATCCTGGAGAAGTCCTACATCCCTTCCCTGTCCTGTGCAGACTGGGCACAGACCAGAGTCCAGTGGCACACTGGTCCCTCACGGTAGTACTTTTCAGTGCAGGGTTTTTGAAACAAGATTATTATTTTTTTTTTTACTCCTAGAAAAGCTTAAATTCAGAAAGGGGGCTGTGCTAGGGTTATCTCATTCCCAGGCCTTAAAGGACCAGTGAGCAGCGTGGGAGTTTGGGGATGAACTGCAGGACACAACGGTGAGGACCTCGGGTGTGTAGGCAACTACCACTTCATCAGAGAGAGCTTGGAAGGAGCTGGATCTGCCAGTGGCGCCTTTTTCTTTTCCTAGAAGAATTCTTAACTGCTGCTGCAGGATTCATGCCAGGCCAAGACCAAAGTAGAAAGCCTGGGGCAGGGGGAGCTGGTTTCTTTTACTTTTTGAAACTTCGGGAGCCCTAGGGAGGGGAGAAGTGCTTCTGGGTAAGAGTAACCTTCAGCAGAGAAGCAGGGTGGCCTGGCAGCCTGGAGTGTGGCCATCTGTTTCTATTTTAGGGACCAGGTTGGAGCTGTGCTTCACCCATTCCACTGCAGCTGACTGGAAACAAACCTGTACTGGTCTAGCAAGTGCTCCCTCTGTGCAACTGGGAAAGGGGCTTGAGCTCTGGGACGTAACACTGATTGCAAGTCATATGCTCTGACACAGGTTTTTAACTATTAAGTAACTGTCTGGTGCTTGTGAATTGCTAGAGATAATGCCATAAAAAGAAAAAAATCACTGATCTGGCTGGCTAAGCCTATGGTTCTGCCTTTCTTCCTCCAAGCCAGAGTCCTCCCCCTTTCCTTCCCTGGTCTTGCTTTATGGTATATTTACCTTTGAAAACTACTAAAGCATTTCTGAGCCAGGGGATTTGCTGCTGCTACTGTAGCTGGGCTTTAACTGATGGGTAGTTCCTGCATGAACACCAGCTTTCACCCATAGCCTGACTTCCCTGAGGCCACAGAGATGATGGAGATCACCAGCTCTGTCCAAGGGCAGCAGAGAAAAGCTTTCTGCATTGTCTGTGTTACAGTTTCAGATCTCTTGCTCTATAGATTTGGTTGCTGAACTCAGGCTTGCTCACAAGCCCACATGTGCGTGGCGTGGGCAGGCATCTCCAAAGGAGAAGCCAGCTGGTAGGACTTGGGGGTTTTGTCACCAATAGATTGCAACAAAGAACAGAAGAAAATACGCATTTCTGTCTGTATTGCACAATGTTTGGGATGCATGTGGGAGAGCTGCTGAGTGTCTTACACCTGCACCATAGGCAGAAATTTGACTTTGTTTCATGTGAGTGAGTTATTAGGCGAGGTGAAGAGCAGGTCTGCAGTGCTTTTTGCCACCTGAGAAGCTGCAGGTTCACACCCCAGTCCTCACTCTCTGCACAAAGGTGTAAAGTCGTGCCGGCTGCCAAATGTCTTGTAACGTGGCTCCTTGCAGCTCCAATTTAGTGTTTGGACCCGTGATGTTTGCCAAAGGGTTGTGAAGTACACCCCGTCTCCTAGTGTATCTGGTAAAGATCCTGGACTGTTAAAACATTAGCTCTAAATTCCCACTGTCCTCTGCCACCACGGCGGCTGTATCTCATCCCTGCAGCATTGCATGGAGAATGGTTGTGACCCATTTGGGGATAAAACACGCCAAAAAGAACTCCAGCAATGCTGGCTGGACCTCACTGTCCACAGAAAGACCCGGTGCGGGTTATTCTTATTCAGAAACATCTTTCTCTCCCATGAGGTATTTTATTTGGTTTCCTCACTAAAACTGTGAAACAGCCGAGGTCCTCTTCACCCTCACGCGGCAGAGATGCTTTGAGGACTTACTTCCACACAGAACCCAGATACAAAATTCACTCTTTTCCTCAATTCCCTATTTTTAAATTTATTCATCGGGGTGCACCTTCCCTTGTTGCTCTGCATCTGATACCCATATGGGAGAGACGGCTGCTCTGGTGCCCTCAGGCTGTGACTCAGGGTTCCCATGTCTTGTTTACGTGGTGGTGACCAGTGATGATCTTACTGAGGCTGGAGTGTGACCTCGCTTAAGGAGCTGTCTGGTTTCTCTGTCTGCCAAGTACTGTGGAGCAACTCTTGCTGCAGAAGGCATATGTGTCGTGGTAGCGTCTGACCTTTGCAGTTTGCTGTTGAGAAGAGGGAGACAAAAAGGCAAGAAATAAAGCAAAGCAAACAAAATAAGGAATGGCTCTTGAAGTGCCAGAAGCAAAAGTCATTTGAGATAGCAATTTTTTTTCTTCTATTTTTAATCCACTAACTTTCATTTTTTCTCTGGAACTCATGGAAAGAACAAGCTTCTGGATAAGGAAAAGACTGAACTTGTGCTTAGACATAAATAATCTTGTTAATCAGTAGTGCAAGGAAGGGAGACAGAAAACTATGTGACAGTTGAGCTGAAGTTTGGTCAAATCCCTCTTTGTTTGAGACATTTTGCCTGATTTTGCAGAGAGCTGTCTCCAAAACAGAATCCAATATAAGTTCAGTGTTATTAAAATAATTCATCTTTTAAACCTCAGCAGAATTTGTTTGGATTGTTAATTTCCTCAAGGCCTCAGGCCCCTGTATATGTTGAAGTAGATAAAAATTCATGGTTAGCACACAGGGTATCCAATTGCAGTCTCTTGGGGGTAGGAAATCACTTTACAAGCATGCCTAATAGTCCTGGTGCGTAGAAATTATTATTGGTGATTACACAGTAAAAAAAATAAATGATCATAGCAGATGCCACACAGTGATGTGGGTGCTGAAAGAAAAGGAAAATGGATGGGAGAGTCAAGGAGATACAGGCTCCACGCCAGTTTTGCCATTTTATTCCCCCAGTTTGTCCCTGGATGTAGTCACATCAGTGGCTAAATAACATTTCTTCCAGCAAAGGTTGTTCTGAGTATCTGCTTGCAGTTACCAGCATGGAGGGGTCATACGTGCCTTTTATCCAGTTCTCACCCAGCTTTCTGGGACCCTTGGTAAGATGGAAACCAGTGCATTTTTAACTCACACTGCTGTACTTCAGACTAAGCTCTTGGGTCTCGACCTTGACTTCTTGACTAAAAGGGGCTGTGGCAGTTACTGCCCTCCTGTCTGTACCCTGGGTGTGGTGGCACTCAGCTGCCCCCAGGGTCACGGCAGGGGGGGCTCACCAGGCCATTATTCCTGCAAAAAGTTGTCTGTGTCTCAATACGCATGAATATACAGCAAGAGCAACCCTCTGACCTCCGCAGCATTCTGCAGACTGTTTTTCATAATCTTTATAAGCATAGAAAAGAAAAGAAAATACTTCTTTGGCTACTAAATAATGCTTATTTTTGTCCTAGCGGTCCCCTGCAGTTCCAGCCCTGGCTTTTCCTGGCTGCTCTCTCAGTGCCCCCCAGCAGAGCTTTCTGTTTTCCCAAAGTGCACCTTAATTGCGCTGTATGTTCTGCTTCGTCCAGCGTTTGTTGTGAGGGCTGCCCTTGGCAGCAGATCCTCTCCTGCCAGCCGCCAGCTCCCCGGGTCGCGGTGCGGTGGCTGCTGAGGTTTTTGCCTTCTGGCTGGGGGGGCCTCTGCTCCTGCCCTCGAGACCCAGCTCCCCTCCGAGATGGGCTGCAGGCCGGGCTTCTTGCCTTTTCCCTCTCTCTCACCTTACCAAAGTCATAATCATCCTGGTAAATAAACACCTCACTCCTTTCCAGCTGCTTCGGTGGCCTCGGGCCAGAAAGCGAGGCTGTGAGAGTCACTCTGGTTCAGCATTTCATGCTGCCGCTGTGCTCTGTCTTGGGACCCCATGAAATTTGCTCCCCGCCCGTGGCGCTGCCTCAGAAGGTTTGCAAGTGAGAAGGGCGAGTGGCACGTGAGAGGAGGGAGAGAATGGGGTGGTGGTCTTGGGGGAATTCATCGTTTCCTCCCTAGGAAATGTTAGTTGTTATTTCCAGACGAAGCGGGGACTTTATACTTAGCTGTTGGCTGGACACAAAGCAAATTATAGAATCATAGAATGGTTTGGGTTGGAAGAGACCTTAAAGATCACCCCGTTTCAACCCCCCTGGCCTGGGCAGGGCCACCTTCCACTAGCCCAGGTTGCCCAAAGCCCCGTCCAACCTGGCCTTGAACCCTTCCAGGGAGGGGGCAGCCACAGCTTCTCTGGGCAGCCTGTGCCAGGGCCTCACCCCCCTCACAGGGGAGAATTTCTGCCTTAGATCTCATCTAAACCTGCCCTCTGTCAGTTTAAAACCGTTCCCCCTCGTCCTATCCCTCCCCCTGATGACGAGTACCCCCCCCCCCCCTTTCCTGCAGCCCCTTTCAGCCCTGGGGGGCCGCTCTAAGCTCTCCCCGGAGCCTTCTCTTCTCCAGCTGAACCCCCCAACTCTCCCAGCCTGACCTCACAGGGGGGCTCCAGCCCCCCGAGCATCTCCGTGGCCTCCTCTGGCCCCGCTCGAGCAGGTCCGTGTCCTTCGGCTGTTGGTGCCCCAGAGCTGGACCCAGCCCTGCAGTGGGGTCTCACAAGAGTGAAGCAGAGGGGAGAATCCCCCCCAGACCTGCTGCCCACCCCGCTCTGGATGGGAAGGGTTGGCTTTTTGGGCTGCAAGTACACGTTGCTGGCTCACAGTCATTTTCCATCCACTACTACCCCCAAATCCTCCTCCTCAATCCACTCCTCACCCAGCCTGGATTTGTGCTCGGCATTACAAATCCTTCCCTTTATTCCCTCCTGAAAAAGAGGAAAGCCACACAGCATCCTTTTCCAGACAGCAGCGAAGTGCCTGCGGTCATTTTTGCCCAACTGAGAGGGTGATTAGATTTTATAAATAAAGTAGAAGGTGTGAGACTGCAAATAACCCAGTATCTAAGCGTTTGTGGAGGAACATGTTTCCTGTTACAGCCTGGGGGCTGGGTATGGTCCCGGAGTCTTGGCTCGAGAGGGAGACTCAAGGAAAATCACACATCTAAAGCAAAATATTACCCCTGAAGAATTGTTGGGGACTGTTGGGACAGTTCCTGTGTTCTGGTCTGTCCCTGTCAACTTGGGGCTGTTTTGCCCTAGTCCTAACACACACGTGCCTCCTCTGATGTGGATGTACAAGTTGAAACTGAGAGTGAGCAGTGAATCCCATCTCTGTTGTTCTCTCTGTGTTCCATTTATGTTTCTCACAGAGTTAAAATTACCCATTAGTTTAAGGTGGTTTTTTTTTCACAGCAAACTTAGGCACAGAGAGAAGCAGCTGACTTTTGCCCCTTCTTATATAGATTCCAGTTGCAGGCTTAGCTGGAAACATCTATAAAGTGTTAGTGCAAACAGAGCTGATAAGTGCTGCAATAAATGTCTGTCTGGATGTTTTCCGTGAGCTGTCTTGAAAACACCCCAAAAATTGTTTCAGGTTGAAGATAAAAGCTGACAGAAGTGACTTAAACCTGGTTTTGTTAGACACCCTGGCTGTTCTAGGTGGTTCAGCACCTTTTCCTCATCCGTTAACTGGCTTTTACTGATCTCATCTTTTCCAGGCAAGTAAAAGCCATGTTTGAATTGTTTCCTTTCCTTGCCCATCCTCTGCCTTTCCGTGACTGCCCCAGCTGGATGTGACAATTTTGTTTTCAAGCGTGGCACATCAGCCTGAGGTTTCTTATCGCTGGCGTGTTCTTTTGCAGCCATTTTCCTAACTCAAAGTGCTCCTACACTTGTGCCCCAAAGTACCTAGGGGTAGAAGGTGGCTCTTCACTCAGATGAGACATCAGCAGTAGATTAGAAAAAGGACTGTATGGAAATTTTTTTTTTTTTACAAGTATGGCTTCTGCTTTAGAGTATAGATTTATTTCCACCAGGTTTTATAGTTTTCTACAGGGTTTTTGACAAACTGAACATAAAGCCAGAATTGCCAGCTATAGAATCTTAGTCTACAAATATTCTGAGATGGGAAAACTCGAGGGCAGAAAGGTTTATACACTTATACAGTGATTTTCCTTAAGAATTTAACCAGGTTTATACACTTATACAGAGTGATTTTCCTTAAGAATTTAACCAGAGGTTTCAGAGAACTAACAAATATCTGCATAGACAGGTACACGAGAGTCTCCCCCATCCGTCCCCTGGATGACCCAGAGGCTGCTCAGACACAGCCACGAGAGCAGGCGGTTTGCATCCCCTCTCAGGGGCTCTGTGTCCTGGGGAGACCCAGTGCAGGTTTTCTGTACGTAGCTGTGGATCTGCCAGCCCGCAGTGAGCTTTCAGGTGCTCCCGAGTTCCCATCGTGGGGTCTGAGACAGTAACGGAGAAAACCAACCTTTTGTGTGCTCTGCAGCAATCCACAGATGGGGCGTTTCTGAAAGGAATGGTATCTTCCCTGGAAAACCTTGTTTTGACAAATGTAAAAAGATGAAAAACAATCCTATGTAGATGATAGAGGGTTTGCATGTGTCATTTATTAGTTCTGTGTGCTCACCAAACTCGGGACACCTGCATGTCCCATCTCATAAGATCGGACATGTCTTGAAAACAACAGCACAGGAAAAATCGTGTAGAATTTAATAGAAATCAACTGTTTCCAATTGTTTCCTAACTCCCTTTATTTATTTTATTTTATGTCTGAGGTGGAGCTATGTCCCAGAAAAAGCATGTTAACACATAAACTGATTCTGATCCTTCTCACCAGGCAGTTTTCTTCTTCCACTGGAAAAAAAAAAGGTTTCCTTCATGAATGAGAGATCTGCAGAGTGACCTGTGCTCTCAGCCCACAGTAGTTCAAGGTTAGTTGATTTTATGTCACATCCTTTTAAAAAACAGCATATGAAACGATCTGTTCAAGAATAAATAATTACCTACAAGTTAAGTGTTCGCAGGGATATGCAGAAGCATTTCGAAAAAACAAGGTGAGCAGATGAATCTCTTTCTTTTTTAGTACCTCTCTCCCATTCTGGATGGGAGATGAGTGTTTGTTTGTTTGCATCTTGCAAGATAAATAATCGGTGCTTTACAAATGGTTCTGTAATTTGCATGAGTTGGCCTTATCATAAAGGAAAGGCTGAAACAGAAACGCCACTGAAAGCGTGCAGGGAGCTGGGTGTTAATTATTCTCCTGCTAAAGTTTGGCATTAGGCTTCTGGTGTTTAATGATGCTGCATCTAGTAATGACAGGTTTCTGCTCTAACAGGAGTGAGTTAATTTGCTGAGTTTCTTCATAGTACTCGACTTTCCTTATGCTCAAGGGCTATATTTGGAAAACAAGAGCTTGTGTTTTCTCTTCTTTTCGATTTTGTGGAAACTATTTTATAAAATGCAATGCAAAAAAAAAAAAAAAAGTTGTAATTTATGCAAATACAAATTGGGGGGGGTGGGGGGAAGAAAATCCAAACCTTTTTACTGTGGCTCTGGGAACTCCCACTGTTTCCCTTCCCGGTGTGTGTGGACAAGAAAGTGAAAACAAGCAGAAATGGAAAATGTGAGTCAGTTGTCAGCAGCACTTGAAGGCATGTTCCCCACCCCGTGTGGAGACCCCTTCCCCTCGTGTGCCCCATCCATCCCTCCCATCTTGTGCAACATCTCCCACTCCAGGGCAGGAAAAGCATAAGAGATCAAGAAATGGTGAGAACAGAACTAGGTTTTAATTTGCTTTCACTATTTTTCATTAATCTCTGATGCTGTTAATACAGGAGTTATATTCCTCTGAAGAATAGAACTAATCAACTTCCTTTTTTTAAAAAAAATTAATCCTTGTTCAGAGGGTTAAACTTTCTCCCAGGTGCCATTCCAAAAAATAGCAGGGATTCAAACTCCTGTAATTTTAATCTGCAGGACAGAAATGACTTATTTGAAGCTTGTATATGTCTGTTTTCTCCGCGTGTATAATCTCCCTCCCCCCTAAAATAACACTAGCCATTTTGAAGGAAACCTTGGGCCAGGTTTTACAACTAACCACATGCAAAAATGCTTATGCAATTGCCATGTGTTAAAATTGAACTAAAATTTCATTAAAAAAAGACATTTTTTGGACACGTAATGAGTAGATGAGGTTATCAGGCTGGTCTTGTGATGTGGTGGATGCCAGAGCTGGCACGTTTATGGCCTTCACACCTTGGGCTCCGTGGTTCACAATGGTGGCAGGAGGGAGCAGCAGCCCCCGCGGTGGATGCCCACCCTCCCTCACTGCCTTACGGGAGATTCTCCTCTGATTTTAGCAAAGTAACATCAAATCGGTGGCAAAGTTGGTCTGATGCTGCTTGTCAGAGGACGGCGATGTAAATATGTGCTCCCCAGCTGGCTCCTGTGGAATGGATGTCAGGAGAAAAGAAGGCTCTTGCCTTATTGTGTTGCCCTTTGCACTTTCCTTCAGCGCGTTTTAAATGCTAGGAGCCTTTTGGTATCCCTGAGCCTGTCATCAGCTGGACACATTATGGCTTTGGAGAGGCAAATCTCTCATTCGTTTGGTTTGGGATTTTTTTGTTGCTTTGCTTGCAACTGCAGGCTCTGTCCTGGGATGTAGACGTGAAGATTTGGGATTTATCCCTGGTGATGTCCTTGGGGTAGTGTTTTCTCTGTCTCTGTGAATGTTGTTTAAGGTTAGCAGAAGGAAACGTAAGGAGATGAACTGGTCCTCGTAGAATTGTTGTTTGCAGGTTAATACAACACCATAAAAAAAAAAAAAAATTAAAGTTCTCTCTGTCTTACACCTGTGTGGTCTGCTCCGCTGGGGAATTACTGCTTTGGGAGACCTCCATGGCTCTCAGAGGGCTGAGGAAGGTGTGTTGAAGGGGTTAATCACCAGCTTCTCTCTTCTGGAGACTTTTGTTAAAATTCAGCCTGAGCCACAGAGGTCTCGGTGGCCTCATGGCTCTCGGATGTGTCTCTGCCCTGTAGCTGGGCAGCCCAGGCCAGGGGGAAGGGTGAGCCAGGCCAGGTTTGGAGCATCGGGTGAGGCAGGTTGGGTGTGTGGCCTGAGCACAGAAGTGGCAGCAGTGGCTGTGTCAGGATGGCAGTGCCACGTCTGAGCTCTGGCAGAGCCTGTGAATTGCCCAACACCTGCCCAACTGCCCAAGCACCGGCCATAAACATCCCTGCTGAGTCCCCCCCGTCCATCCCCTCCTGCTTTGGTGCCCAGGGAGGGCCATGCTGCCTGTCTTCTCGTGGGCAGAGGGACCGCTGGGGACCGTCCCTGACTGTGACACCTTCTTGTCAGTGGCTCTGAGGAGGAGCCCGTGCCACGCTGCGCTGGTGGAGAGCTGGCTTGTGTGCGGGGAGGGCCGGGGAGACTCGCAGTCGGTGCTGCAGAGTCACCGCGTTCACCCGTTTACTGAAAAACAAACAAAAAACCAACGCAAAAAGTAAAAGCAGAGGACTAGAGTTGAAGTTTTGGCTTTGACCCAGTCTAATGGATATTCAGCTCTGGCCCGGAGACTCTGAGATTAGCAGATATTTGTTTTCCTCAGGGACTGAGGAAATCTCCACATTGGCTTTTACAAAGGCTGGTTTTTCCCCTGTCTTGTGACAGGGGTTCATCCTGTGGACACACGTTAGCAAGAAGCAGATGATAAATTAATCGCCTCCTGAGATTTTTTACTTTTTTTTTTTTTTTCCTTTCACACAATGGCACTGCAGCCTTCCTAAGGGAGTTCATAGTTGGCCGTGGGCTTCCAAACGAAAATGACTCCGCAATGGAGAGTTAATCAGAGACAGCTGTTACCCACAGCACTGCCGGCCTCACCTCTTTAGTATCGGATTAAAAATCATTAATAATAATCAGTGAGAAGCCATGGAGGCCGCTGGCGAGCTCCAGCCTTGCGGTAACTGCGCTCTCCAGGAGCCATCACGGCCTGGGGTGGGCACGAGCTCCCCGTGGTGGCCGGGGCAGGCGAGCGGTGGCCAGCGGTGAGTCAGGATGGCTCCCGTGGTGGGTGTGAGCACACACGGATCTTTCGGGCACTCTAATGCACAAAATGAACAATCTTTTGGAAGAATGCAAATGAGGACGTGAGTGCGGAGCTCCACGCAGGGATGGTCTTGGCTTTGGATGTTGTTTTCTTACCGAGAGCGAGTTGGATTTGAACAACACAACTGGCAGGCGAGTGAGCCTTCTTCCTCTGTTTCAGTTCTCTGTGCTTTTTATATCAACCTCCCTCAGCTGGGTCTAAGCAGAACAAAAGGGGTTTTATTAATTTTGTTTTTCCCTTTTTAAGTCGCTTGCTCTCGGTTGCGCAGACTTGGAGGTCCCGCTGTAGTTGCCCCCGTTCACATACGAAAGCCCTCGCCAGTTGGCAGACCAGGAGGTTACGCAAGCAAGTCAAGGGAAGCACACAGCTCCTTCGCTGCATCCAGCTAGCTTTTCTTTCTTCCTCTTTGGTACTGTCAGGAAAACCATTTGCTCAGTGCCAGTGGAAATGCGGGCAGGATTTATTTGATAAAATGGGGCGCGCTGGGACACCCGACAGATGGATCCAGTTTGCGAAACAGCCTCGTGTTTCGCATGTGCTCCTGTTCTGTGTAAGGCAGAACAGTTGCCTGGGAAAGGACTGGGGCTCAGAATCCAGGCTCTGATGTAAATCTCGTTTTGGTGAGTGTTTGAGGCCGGTTTCTTAAAAGTATCCACGCGCTGACCTCTGGGAGCAGCCTCTCTGCTCCGCACGCGCTGGGTCGTGCCGGTGATGTATGTGGCTCTGTTCCCCCTGGTGCAAGCTCTGCGCTGGAAACAGCATCTCAGTCCCCATCCTTACAGTGACAGCAGGGCTTGGAGCCTGGGCACAACAGGGAGGCTTTGGTGGTATGGAAAAACCGTGGCATTTCTGCCCTGGACTTGTCGATATCCAGAGACGGACCTTCTGGGGATGTTGCAGCACTCGGTGCGAGCTGGGGAAGAACTGCTGAGCACACACCTATGCAGTGCTGACACAATCAATAAAGCTCAGCGAGCTTTCTCCAACTGCTGAGGCTTGGTGCTTGGATTTAATTAGCTCCAGAGATCCAGCAGCACCCTGTTGTATTTCTCGAGCTCCCAAAGGCATGGAGAGTGAAGGCTTGCTTTCAACGCCCCAGAAAAACCATGAAAAATGGTCTCCAAAACGTCTAGAGCCCATCCTGGCTTCCACCCACCATTACTGCCTCTAAACGTTTGCCGATGGTCTGCCAGGAACCTTCTGGAGGAAAAAAAAAAAACAAAAAAAACCCAAACCAAAACAGGGCTGCTGAGCAGGCTTTGCATGACTTTGGGATGGATGAATCATTCATCTCTTTGGCTCCTTCAGGGGCTGCAGATTCAGGGTTGAGCGTGGCCGCCGCGCTGACAGCTGCCAGTCATATCATCCCTCTGAACAGAGCATTAACCACGAACAGCCTCACTGCCGACCAGCCCGCTCGGTACACGGGCTGTGTCACGGCAGAAGCCTTGGGCACGGGGAGGGCTGGGGCAAGACGGGGCTCAGGCTGCTGGTTTTTCGCCTTGGGCTGCAGGGAGCTGTCTTACCTTTGTCTCCTTCCCCCTTCTGGGGCAAAGAGTCGCTTCCCTGCTGCGTTGCTTCGAGTTCTACTTTTGTCCTATGAATTCCTGGCAAAATAAAACCCAACCAACTCCAAAAAGAGTCAGGTAGCAGGTGACAGCACGGGCCAGCGTTTCTTCTTTGCTGCTTTCACCATCTGGAGCAGCACCTGCCTTTGTCTCCCTGTCTCCAAATCTCAGCCTGTTCTTCTTTGCCCACACCTCTTAATTTCTTTCTGTTTCTGCTACTATTTATGCCTTAACCCTGTTCCTGTACTAACTCTGGTATGCCCAGATGCCCTGTTTTTCCAGAGGTGGTGGCTAAAGTGAAGCCAGGTTAGTGTTCCCTCAGTGACCTGTGCATAGAGAGTCCCCTTAGCATTGCTAAGGCTTTGATGTGCTTTTACCATTTTTAGTATGTTATTGTTCGGGACACAGTGCTTTCACCCCTGTTGCCCAGAGC